>NC_134777.1:96352722-96552722 GCF_046742065.1 Oratosquilla oratoria
ACACACACAGACACGGGAGAGGTAAAATAAAAAATATAAATATTGTAAGAGTGATTTGTAAGTCATACCAGATTGAATGAATGTAAAATCTAGTGAAGTGATTTTTACCTAAAGGTTGTGTTTTGTCTTTATGTGCAATTTCAGCTGTCATATAAAGTCACGCAATTTAAAGACTCAATTTCTCAACAAAAAGTAGACAATAATTATAATTATAATTACTGTGGCATTAATAACTATTAATTCCACATTGCTTTAACGGAAACTTACTTTTATGGCAAATATGCTTAAGAGCAGACTTTGCCATCTTTTGATGTCATATTTCTAATATGGTAATTGAAAACGAAATAATCACTCCGGATAACGAGCCTTTTAAAAAACTGTGTGATATTTGTATTCTGTTTAGATTTAAGTTTGAGCCATCATACTTACCAATGATATTATTACTTACGAAATATGAAAGAATGTATGAAATTGTGGTAAAGGAGTTACAACACGTCTAGCTGCCTGGCTAATGATACTGTAGTGGTTTGGTTCGAACAAGCCAGGGAAAATGAAATTCACTTTGGTCTCTCATTCTAATCTCTTTGGTAAAATAACCACAAGTAATAGCCACTGCTTAGTGGATCTGATCAGTCGTAGCTGGACGGTGAGCCTAACGTCAGAGGCGGTGGCGGCTGATGACGGCGAGGCTCGATGGGACTGCTACAAGACTGGACGAGATGTTGTTGCTGCTGCCGTGGCTACTACTATTCTCTCCTGACTGGCCGCCGCTGCCCTATTTAAGGGACGCTCGCTGCTCAGCGTAGTTGGCAAGAGAGGTCGCTAGCCGCTCGAGAACCATTTGCTGGCTCCTGATTGGCTAGCTCATATTCACCTCTTGCCAACTATGGGAAGTGTGTGACCGCCTGTGGCTGCGTCACTACACCACTCCCCCTCTCTTCGAGAGCGGGCGTCGAGGGAGATAGGGAGCGACGCGCGCGACGTGGTAGAATCGGTGTGGCCTTCGTATCACTCGCCCAAAACGTGTGGTCATTCCATCAGGGGGCATGTCTGGCGAGGAGGGCCTTGATGGAGGGGGGCTCGAATGCAGGGTGGTGTGGTCGAAGTCAGATGCCTGGCGAGGTGGGGTCGGTTGAGTATGGAGCTGTAGAGACATAAGGTTGGGTGAGAATTGTTGCATTGCATGGTAGAGTGGGGGCGTAGGGTGGGGAGGATCTTGCGGGGTGCCGGGAACAGTTGTAGAAGGATGTGGTTGCGGGGTGGGAGAAGGAGAAGGGTTCGCTGTCGTGTGCGTGTGATCTGTGTATGGTGAAGAGTCAGGGGCAGGAGGGGAGTGTTGGTTTGGAAGGGAGAGTGTTTCGGGGGGTGAGGAATGACTTGGTTCGGTGGTGAGGATGGGGTTAGGACCATGTTGTAAGATGTATTGTAGTGGCCCTGGAGGTTTGGTAGGGGGATTGATGGGGAGATGGGCCGGCTTGAGCCTGTCGATGGAGACGCTATCCGGTTTGGCATCTCGGTTGATCACGAAGTACTTTGGTGATCTGCTGAGGACTCGGAAGGGGCCGTCGTATGGGCGCTGAAGAGGAGCTCGTGTGGAGCCTTTCCTGACGATGACGTAGTCACTTGTAGACAGGGCCGGGGGAAGGTGCTCCGGCTGTGGTTGTGGTGGACGAGGGGGTGTTGGACGGGTGTTGGCGAATGTGTCCTTGATGAGTTGGAGGAGGGCGTGACGATCCGGATCGCCGACGGCAGGCGTGGCAATTTCCCCAGGGAGGCGAAGGTTCTCAGCGTAAAGTAGCTGCGATGGGGAAATGTCATTGTCGACCTTAGGTGTGACGCGGATCGTGAGAAGCACCAGGGGAAGGGCGTCGACCCAGTCGCATGAGGGTTGTGCCTTCAGCGACTCCTTCAGTTGGCGGTGGAACCGTTCCACGAGTCCATTGGCTTGGGGGTGGTAAGCGGTGGTCCGGTTACGTTTGGTGCCAAGGAACTTGAGGAGGCTGGACCATAGGTCAGATTCGAACTGGGGGCCCCTATCGGTGACAATGATGTGAGGTGCGCCGAATCTGGATACCCATCCAGAGAGGAAAGCACGGGCGGTCGTCTCGGCGGATATATCCGGAAGGGGGATCGCTTCTGGCCACCTGGTGTATCTGTCGATACACGTAAGGAGGTAACGCATGCCGCGAGAAGGCGGAAGGGGGCCCACAATGTCCACATGAACTGACTGGAAACGTGCCGTAGGTGCATTAAAACGATGAAGAGTAGCGAGTACGTGGAGAGAAACCTTGGCCGTCTGGCAGGGGAGGCAGGTCCGGGTCCATTGTCTGACATCCTTGTTGATGCCTGGCCAGACGACTCGATCCGTGATGAGGCGTTGTGTCGCGCGGATGCCCGGATGACTGTGGTCATGGAAGGAGGAGAAGACGTCCTTACGGTGACAGGCGGGGATGTACGGACGGGGTTTGCCTGTGGAGATGTCACACCACAATGGTACGGGGTTGTTGGGAAGCTGTCTTAGCTGTAGGGATGAGGTGTCGTGCATACGTAGGAGGCGGAGTTCACCGTCGTTGTTCTGAGATGCAGCGATGCGTGCGTAGTCTATGTTGTGGTTAGGGAGGATGCTGGAGGTGATTCTAGACAAGGCGTCGGCTACCTGGTTATCCTCTCCCTTGATGTATTCAATGCGAGTATCAAATTGGGAGAGGAAGGACAGCTGCCGGGAGACTCTTGGGGAGTGATGGTCGGAGACTGTCTAGGGCATGGGCGAGTGGCTTGTGGTCTGTAAGGATAACGAAAGGCCGGCCTTCCAGGAAGTAAAGGAAGTGCTTGACAGCCGAGACTATGGCTAGCAGTTCCCTGTCAAAGGCGCTGTAGCGAATTTGAGGAGGGTCCAGACGTTTGGAGAAAAAGGCGATAGGCTGGAGCTGGCCGTTGATCTTCTGTTGGAGGACGGCGCCAATTGCTGTGGAGGAGGCATCAGTGGTAAGGAATGTGGGTGCGTGAGCTACTGGGTAGGACAAGCGGGCGGCTTCAGCGATTGCCGCCTTGGCTTGCCCGAATGCCTGGGTCGCTTCGGAAGACCATCTCACAGGTTTGAGCGACCGCTTGGAATGGTTCTTGGTGAGGTCGTTCAAGGGAGCGAGTTTTGCAGCTGCGTTGGGGATGAATCTGTGGTAATAATTGACGATTCCTAGGAATCGTCGGAGCATCTTGATGGTTGTTGGCTGTGGGAAATCTTGGATTGTGTCTACTTTCTGAGGGAGAGGATACAGACCTGCTGTTGAGATGCGGTGTCCGAGAGATGAAACTCCGAGGAGACACTTGGACGGATGTACCCGGAGGCCATAATCTTGGAGGCGGCGGAAGAGGAGGCGGAGGTGTTGGCGGTGTTGGTCGTGGGTATCAGAGGCTACGAGGATGTCGTCGATGTAAACGGTGATGAAGTCGAAGTCTCTGAGGGCATGGTCTATGAACCTCTAGAACGTCTGGGCGGCATTCCGGAAGCCAAAGGCCATCATCTTCCACTCGAAGAGGCCGAACGGAGTGGCTATGGCTGTCTTCTGGACGTCTTCCGGCGCTACAGGGATTTGATGAAACGCCCTGACCAGGTCAATTTTGGAGAAGACCTGCTTCCCGTGAAGCTTGAAGTGGAAGTCTTGAGCGTGAGGGATGGGGTAGCGGTCGGGCTTCGTGATGCGGTTAAGTTGACGGTAGTCACCGCAAGCCCGCCATTGGTTGGGCGGTGGGGGTGGCTTGGGAACCATGTGGAGTGGTGATGCCCAAGCACTCTCCGATGGTTGGATGATGTCCTGGTCTAGGAGTTCTTGGAACTCCTGTTTGGCAGCGGCCAACTTCTCTGGGGAAAGTCGTCGAGGCTTGCTGTATACTGGCGGTCCAGATGTCTGGATGTGGTGCATGATGTTGTGAGGGGTGGTGGTGGTGTTGGTCTTGTCTGGCGATGTTAGCTGGGGAAACTCCTGCAGGATACGTACATAATCGCCAGCGGACTGGAGGGACGATATCTGGTGGGATTTGGCGTTAGTGGTGGTTCCCGGTATGCTTGTCGTGCCGTGGTACAAGCAGTTATCCTTGGCGCTAACTACCATATTGTAATGCTGGAGGAAGTCGTAGCCAAGAATGGGGTGCTGGACCGCTGCTATAACGAATGTCCAAGGGAACTTGACATCGTGGAGGTCCAGGACGCTGTGGTGGCTGCCGTACGTTGCAATGGGCGTACCGTTGGCTGCAAGCAGGTCGTAGGATGGCCACCGTGTACCGTGGTTGGGTTCTTCCGTCGGGGGTATGATGCTGACGGCTGAGCCCGTGTCTACCAGGAAAGATAGGCCAGAGTGGCGAACACGCACTGAGAGGAGGGTGTGAGGATGGATATCGGGGGTAGGAGTGCTTACCGACCCCCGCGTTTGGCGTTTCCCCGCGACCAGCTGCATGGTTGTGTGCATCTGAGCGCCTTGGCTCCGAAGCGGGTATGGTACCAACAGGAGGCAGTATCCTGTCGTGGAGCGGGGCTAGGTGGTGGTTGAGGGGGGGTTCCCTTCTCGGCAAGCAACTGGTTGAGCAAGGTCTTCATGTCGGCGACTTCCTGCCGTAGCTGCTGCATACTTTGGTCACTGGCACTATATGACATGGGAATGTTTTCACTCACAGCACTATGGTCAGTAACACCTGGGTTGTCACTACACTTTGCACGAACACTATGCACTGGTTTGTGTACCGAGGTATGTCGCTGGAACAACCTATCTGCTATTTCGCAGTATTGTTCGTCGTCCTTATCGCCGGCTAGAGCTTCCAGGTGTAAGTGGAGGGCGTCCGGCATCTTGGAGAGGTGAATGGAGCGGAGGAGTTCCTTGGGCAATGACACCTTTGCCCGGGTGTTGAGGTTGGCCATACGGGTGTATAGCTGTGAGGGGGTGGTGTCGCCGAGTTCGCTCTGCTGGATATCTCGGTAGAGCTGGTCGTCAGGCCTGGCGCATAGCTTCCGTAAGGCAGTCTTGAGGGCGGCACACTTGCCTTCTTCCGGAGGAGAAGAGACGGCGTTACGGACAAGGGCGATGACGTCCGTTGGTAGAGCGGCGATGTACGCGCCGAAGGCTTGGTGGTCCGGAACGTCACCTTGAGTGGCTAAATAGGCTTCTGTGTGAAGTAGCCAGCTCTCCAAGTCACGGGAGAAACTGGGAAGTTTCACTTGTGAGTTTTCCATAATCCTGGTTGTCCTTCACCGGGGTCACCAATTTGTAGTGGTTTGGTTCGAACAAGCCAGGGAAAATGAAATTCACTTTGGTCTCTTATTCTAATCTCTTTGGTAAAACAACCACAAGTAATAGCCACTGCTTAGTGGATCTGATCAGTTGTAGCTGGACGGTGAGCCTAACGTCAGAGGCGGTGGCGGCTGATGACGGCGAGGCTCGATGGGACTGCTACAAGACTGGACGAGATGTTGTTGCTGCTGCCATGGCTACTACTATTCTGCCCTGACTGGCCGCCGCTGCCCTATTTAAGGGTCGCTCGCTGCTCAGCGTAGTTGGCAAGAGAGGTCGCTAGCCGCTCGAGAACCATTTGCTGGCTCCTGATTGGCTAGCTCATATTCACCTCTTGCCAACTATGGGAAGTGTGTGACCGCCTGTGGCTGCGTCACTACAATACAACAAAGGCCCTGTTGACACGAGCGGTTTGAACCGCGCGGAAACCGCATACTCAAGGAAAAACTGTGTAAAATCTACCATTGATTTACACTGTAAATGAACCGCAGCGGTTGAAACTTGTAGTGTGAACAGGGCTTATACAGTACACAAAACCAGTGCTGTGCTGTCATATGCAGGGCTTCAATGTTTTTGTCATTAATATATATATATGAATGTATGTATATATATATATATATATATATATATATATATATATATATATATATATATATATATATATATATATATATATATATACAACAAAATCATTCAAGACTGTTCAAACCAAGTATAGGTGTCTATTCGATTTTGTTACACAAACAAGAGTCAAAACTTCAAGTGGGTTCGAAATTTTGAAGCCTATGGAAGTGTAGAGGATCGTAGGAATGTTGGGAAATCACCTAGTGGAGCCTCTGTTACAGTCCGCACACCTGAGAATGTCGCGATTGTTCAAGATTGTGTGGGCCGAAGCCCGAGCAAATCTCTGTGTCGTAGGAGTCAACAGTCTTCAGTTAGACGCATTTTGATCTCTGCTCTGAAACTATCCCTATAGGATTCAGATCAAACACCAGCTCACCCAGGCTGATAAGGATAAGAGAGTCACCGTGTGTAGGTGGCTCTCTCAAAAGATTAAGGAGAATGAAAATTTCCTGAACAACGTGTGTTTTTCAGATGAAACCCACTTTCTGCTGTGTGGCCATGTTAACTCTAAGAACTGGGTTTTCTGGGGCATTCACAGCCCTCACCGTATTGCTGAGCGACCTTTGCATTCAACGAAGTTGAGTCAGTAAATGTAGACGTTAGTAGTGTACTAGAGATTACAAAGGAAGAAGTAGAGTTTGCTCTAAAAAATATGAAACGAGGAAAAGCACCTGGGGAAGATATATCGTTACATCTTTTGAAAAATGCAGGGAAAGAAGTTCATATTAAGTTAGCTCAGTTGTACACCCAGTGCTTGCGTTAGGAAAGCGTTCTTGAACCCTGGTGCAAGGCTATAGTAATTTTGCTTCATAAAAAGGAGACCAGAAAGATCTTAATAATTACCGACCAATTAACTTGTTATCAAATGTATATAAAGTGTTCTCCAAGATCCTTACAAATAGACTATGTCATGTCTTAGATGGAAACCAACCAAGAGAACAGGCAGGCTTTAGAAGCGGATATTCGACTCTCTGCAAGCGATGAACCAACTAATTGAGAAAACGGCAGAATACAATATACCTCTTTGTTTAGCTTTTGTAGATTACGAGAGGGCCTTTGACTCAGTAGAACAAATAGCAATACTAAACTCGGGATACAAACGAACAAGTCGTAAGGGTTTTAGAAAAGATTTATGCGAAAGGCACCATTGTAATTCGACTACATAAAGGTACAGAAAAGATAAAAATCGAGAAAGGAGTACGGCGAGGCGATACCATTTCACCCAAATTATTTACAGCTTGCCTGGAAGAGGTTTTCAGAAGGTTGAGTTGGGAAAAGAAAGGTTTGAAGATTAATGGCGAATATTTGAATCACTTAAGATTTGCTGATGACATTATTCTTATTTCAGAAAGAGCAGTAGACTTGCAAAATATCCTGAGTGATCTGAACAAAAAGTCTCAAAGTAGGTTTAAAAATTAATAAGAATAAAACCAAAGTAATGTTCAACACGAAAGTTCAAAATAAAAATATTATAATCGATGGTGAGAGTCTTGAAGAAGTTGAAGAGTATAGTTATTTAGGCCAGATGGTGAAAGTGACCAGAGATCATGACAATGAAATAAAAAGACGTATTACAATTAGTTGGAAAGTGGTAAGTATAATAAAATCCTGAGAGGTTCTCTACCTTTATGTTTGTGTGTGTGTGTGTGTGTGTGTGTGATTCACCATGGTCTTAGATTACGTGTTGGACTCGTGATCGACAGTCATTAACCTCCCGGATGAGAGCTCAGAGCTCGTATGACCAATCTATGGGTAATACTGTGACCTTACACGCACACACACACACAACTCCCCGTCCACGAGAGTTGGAGTAACAACCCGCAGCGCAGCGATAGTGAAATTATTTCGGTCCTGGGTGTGATTCGAGCCCGGACCGCCGTAACGGCAGGCGAGAACTCTAACCACCGCGCCACGAGGTGTGTGTGTATGTGTGTGTGTGTGTGTGTGTGTGTGTGTGTGTGTGTGTGTGTGTGTGTGTGTGTGTGTGTGTGTGTGTGTGTGTGTGTGTGTGTGTGTGTGTGTTTAGAATTGATCAAATCATATTCTGTTGAGTTGTAATACAAAACTGAGCGAAAATTTGACGGTTTATCTATTTGATTATTTTCTTATGTGAGCCCAAATTTGACGTGTCGGAAAAAAGTAATTGATGTGCCACATTTGGCACACGTGCCAATGGTTGCCCAGTGCTGATTTAGTTGAAGTGGATGGTTTTGAGTATTTAGGGTCACATGCAATGTTCCCTCTAATATTTTGCTGTGAGGGTGCGCAGAAACGTGTTTGTGTGCAAACTTTGCCTTCTCTGAAAATTACGAGTATTTGCGCACCCTGCGAGTCACCACCCAGGCAAGTTACCATGTTTTTAGAGAATTTATAAGTTGATATTTGGGTGGAGGTTCTTTATTGAATGGATTTTAATATAAATTGAAAACCTTGTATGCGCACTTTTTTTTCATGTGCGCTAGTTATAAAACATATGTGCGCGCAAGCACATGTGCACAGCTTAGAGGGAACATTGATCACATGTGGCAGGGAATGGAGGAGTGGAGGTGGAGGTGAACAGTAGAATGAGAGAAGCAAGTAAATGTTTTAGGGGAATGAATAGTGTCATGAAAAATAGATATCTGGGGATGGGTGTAAACAAAAGACTATGCGAAGGGGTTATTATGCCTACGACATTGAAAAGAGGAGTTTAAGTGTAGTATGAGATAAAGTGTTTCAGATGTATGGTGAGGGTTACAAGGATGGATGAAGTGAGAAACGAGATGATGTGGAACGTGGGAATGGAAAGAGACTTGACGGACATGGTCGGTAAAAAAAAAAAAAAAAAAAAATATATATATATATATATATATATATATATATATATATATATATATATATATATATATATATATAATATAAATGTGTGTGTGTGTGTGTGTGTGTGTGTGTGTGTGTGTGTGTGTGTGTGTGTGTGTGTGTGTGTGTGTGTGTGTGTGTGTGTGTGTGTGTGTGTGTGTGTGTGTGTGTGTGTGTGTGTGTTAGGATGGTTTTGTACATATGGTAAAATGAGTGAAGAAAGACTAACAAAAGAGTGGAAAACTGAGAATAGGTTGGATGGATTTGGTGAAGGGGATCCTTGGGTACAAGGAGAATATCCGTAGAGCAGGGAAAGGCGAGGACAAGAGGTAGGTGTGAGTGAAAGGTGGTTGTGGATATATATTAGATTGGCGCTGACCGAAGGGATTTCTTCTTGTCTGCTCTAAAATTCTTGAATGGATGAAGGGAGATTGTTGTCATGTAATGTAGCGGTGGAGGTATACCAGCTTTGGGTATCGGGGCCTGCTGTGGGGGTGCTGTCTTGTTGCACTGACTCTGACCCTAGTAGTGGACGGGATACAAGGCACTTCATCCACATAAAACTAAGGTAAAAGGGACAACTAATAGGTTTTGGATGGGTGTGGTGTGGGTGAAGGGTGGATACATGCCTTGGCTGCATTTTGTGCTTGCAATTCCAATAATTCAAATTACAAATTATTTCAAGAGCAACCAAGAGTTAATACATGCCTTGGCTGCATTTTGTGCTTGCAATTCTAATCATTCAAATTACAAATTATTTCAAGAGGAACCAAGAGTTAATACAAACTACTAATAGCCTCATTTTTAATTTGATGGTGGCAATTGCCATGTTGGTAGCCAGATGGAATGCTTCAGTCATCCCCATCCGCTTTGTAGGCGCGGAAGATAGTGGCGAGGGGCAGAGATTTATTAAGCTGTATGGCGACTGCTAAAATGACAATATCACATCTATCACTGCTAACATGTTAAACAAAGTTTTTGGGCATAAACAAACATTTGATAACAACTAATGTGATTATGGAAAGAGGTAATATGATCAATGGTGAAAGTCCTGAAAATTTTGAAGGGTATTGTTTGGGCCAAATACGAAAGGTAAGATAATGAACATGAAACAGAAATGCGTACAGCAATTTTTTTTTTTTTTTTTTTTTTTTTTTTTTTTCTTCATATAAGATCGTGAGAGGTTCTCTATCGATATATCTGAAACTCAATGGTCACAATCAATGTATAATATTAAATATGATGTACGGAAATGAGACTGATATTGACAAAGGCGATGGAGACAGGGCTAAAGAGTGTACAGAAGAAAATGGAGAATCAGTGCTGGGAATAACCCTGAAAGACATGAAGAGGAGAGTGACATCATGGAGGTGTTTAAAAAAAGAGGAAATGGAATTAGGCAGGGAAGTTAATCAGGAAAATGATGGGTAATGGAGCAAGTATGTTACTGAATGGATGCCGCGATATGGGAAGCGTGGAAAGGGGAGACCAGACAGAGGGTGGATAGACGAAATAGAGAAGTTTGCAGGAATGATTTGGCAGAGGATGGCGCAGCTGTGCGTGTCATGGGATAGTTTGAAAGAGGCTTTGTTCAGCAGTGAACTCAAAATTATTTACTGATTGATTATATGAGGACATGTCAGCAATCTAGCCTTTTCCATTGTCGAAACCTACTTCAGTCACGTTTCTTAGATCCCTTACATAAACATCTTATATCTTAAAACTTCCTGTCATGGAACAGGCGACCTCCTAGTACCGTCCATTATATTCGTAAGTTGGTCAAATGGAACGGGTCGAAAGTACATCAAGAGAGCAAAACAAGAAACTTGAAGAAACTGAATGTTTGAGGAACATTAAAAATCTTCATACAATTTACCAAATAGATGGATTATGTTGCGATATATATATATATACAGAGATGGGCAAGTGCGCTCCTTTAGTGCGCTCCTGCGTTCTTGCGTATGTACGCACCGCCTTTTTAGAAACGAAAGAACGCAGGAACGCAATTTTTTCAAAGGAACGCAGGTAAGAGATACGCAACGCCAGGTGTTTTAAAGCATTCCTTTGTTGCGAGTGTTACGAAACTATGTTTTCAAACGTTTTCAATGGAAACAACAAAGACGACATCTACTACGCGGCAACATTCTGTCGTTTACGCCCAGGCTTGAAGCTCTTCCATTGGTCAGCGGCAAAGATGACCAAACCTTAATTGTTTACGTTTAGGTAGGAAGCTCTCCCATTTGACAGCTGCTAAAACTAACAAATGTTTTGTGCGCCATTACAGCAGTAAGTGCATATCACTTATTGTGTGAACCAGTCTGTACCCGTCTAACCAACTAATTTTGTCTTTTTTCTTTTTTCATTTGGAGGAGGTGACAAAGATGGTGGACGCTGAGGAGAGGCAGGAGGTAGACCAGTTCCTCCTGCTCCTCTCCACTGCCGCAGTGCCGGAGGTGAGGCGGCGGGAGGAGGTAGAAGAGACGGTCACCAAGACCCTGGAGCAATGGAAGAGAGTGATGGTGAGCGTCCCCCTCAGCCACGACCTCTACCCCACCCACAACAGGGACGCCTGGCTGGACCTCTTTAAAAATACAATACTCCTCTTCCTAGTTCAGCTGCTGTGGAGAGGCTGTTTAGCTCAGCGACAGACATATTGCGGGCAAAAAGGTCCGGCCTGAGCAACATTAACTTTGAACAGCTGGTGTTTGTGAGGAGCAACATATACCTCCTTGGGTACAAGGAAGTGCAGGAGCAGGACAAGAAGGAAGTGGAGCATGAGGAGCATTAATTTTAGTTCTTTAAAAAAAAGAAAGAATGTTGTAACCTGCCTTGTTGTCTGAAATATACATATATTTTGATTTCTTATTTCCTTGTATTTTGTTTTATTTTTGAATTGCGGAATACTCATAGTTCCTTTGATGTGGACAGTAGTGTTTTTGAGGAACGCAGTGGTTTTTATACTTCAGTTTGTATATGTGTATATATATATATATATATATATATATATATATATATACATATATATATATATATATATATATATATATTTGATTGAATACAACAGCATTCTGGAAGTTGTTAATTTTCTTTCTTGTGTTTTCTATTTTTCTAATTATATTCTTCCCTTGGATAGGGAGGGCATAAACCAATTCCTTATAATTCTCCATTTTATTACACGACGTTTCGTCTCTAAAAAGACATCTTCTGGTATTTCTGTTTTTTAAAGATACAATAAATATTTATAATACTACAAGTTTGAATTACATTAATGGTTGGACATATACAAGATTATATTTTGAAATAAAACCTTAGAATTACAGTGAAGTTTAACATATTAAAATTACATTTTAAATTTAACAAAAATAATAACTACTACATGCCTTATAGGTGAAATGTTTGAATGGCTGGGTGACCTTCGCTTAGGAAGGTGTGAGGTGATTAGCAGATTACCCGTGGCCTCTGGCCTTTTAAATGGTCCCGTGACCAGAGGCCACGGGTAATCTGCTAATCACCTCACACCTTCTTAAGCGAAGGTCACCCAGGGTTAAGATGTAGCCATCAGCCATTTAAACGTCCGCGGGACATCTGGCACAATTAGGAGCCATGGTACTGTTTTACTATCCTATTAATTAATAGGATAGTAAAGCAGTACCATGGCTCCTAATTGTGCCAGATGTCCCTCGGACGTTTCGGCCACATGATTTTGCTCCATTGTGTTTCCTGTTTTATTATTTGTTTTACTAAATGATTATGTGTGTATGTATATTGTACGAAACTTTTATGTGACTATAACCACCCCCAGTTTTCTTATTTCTGTATAAATATTTTGCTCTATGTCTCTTTCTTGTACTCTGAGGATGTCGTAATAGACGAAAACGTTTAGTATTCCGGCTTTATTTTCCCTGTGGTTTCAGCAGTATTATTTAGTCACGCGTTATTGTGATTGTTTTTGCATATATATGTGTATATATATATATATTTTTTTTTTTGGGGGGGGGCTGAACTATGTATGAGTGAGTGGGAAGCGAGCGAAGCGACCCGAATCAGCTGGGGGACACTGTCCGGTTCGGCCTTCGGACAGTGTCAATTATATCCGAAATACATTAGATATATATTAAAAGGAGGGTCGGTTTAAAAAAAAATCGAGCAAATAGTTCTCTGACAATGGGATGTTAAAGGCAAAAATTTGGGGGGGGGGCTTCACACACCCCCACCTCTGGATCCGCCAGTGATTTCTATGTATAAAGAATTTACCTTCAGAACGACCTAGGACGGGGTAGTAGGCTACTTTATTTGATCTAATCCCCTCCCCCCCGTAGGCCTAATAACAAATTAGTAGTTTGATATGATGCATGAATTGAGAAAATCAATGCTTAAAACATTTGATTCAAATTATTACATTGGGTAGCCTACTGAAGAGAAATATGTATACGTCTAGGAAAATTCTCTTGGGCATTGTTTTAAAATCGTTTACGCCAAATGAATTTCTGCAGGGTAAGTTATGTTATGAGAGTAGAAACTTGTAAGATGCTAGTTGTGTCCCTTTTGTCGAGGCGAACCCCGACAGAAGAAAAAAAAAATAGAAAGAGAAAGAAAAAGAAAAAAAAAGAGAAAGTAAAAGAAGAAAATGAAAAAAAGAGAAAGTAAAAGAACAAAATGAAAACATATATATCTCATTGATCATTATAGATCTACCATTCATATACTGGAGACTCACACACTTCCTGTGATAAGCGACCATTTTTCCGCTACTCCGTGACAGTCTGGTCGCACCAACTGGAGGATAAGGAGTTGTACTGTACTGCCGCTTAGTCATCTGGTAGAACATGGGGCATTGGGTAGGTGGGTACTAGTCCATATTCCATTCTTGGTTGAAAGGAAACTCGACCTTCGGCACTGCCTTTATTCTTCCAAAAACTTCCCAAACCGGGGAGGGGAGGGAACTGAGAACTTGCGTCTCCTTTCAAAAGTACATTTTACTCCAGGACTGGTTCCCTTTCATAAGGGATAATTTTTTAACGAAGATTTAGTAGCCTGGGTTGGCTGTCTTGGAGAGTCTACGTGGCTTTCTCTAATATGCCACGTTAGCGTGAGCAAAACAAAAAATCCGTTCTTTATCCCCTCTTGTCCGATAGCGAGATTATGACTTAATTTTTTACATAGTAACCTTTTTTTTACATGTTTGTTAACGAATACAGTTCCTTTTATGGATTTCTTTATAATTAATTTTAATTATTACAATAGTAAATTAAAGATATTAGAGCTGGATGATGAATCAATTTCTAAGTACTTCCAAAATTTTAAAGGGGTAGCTTTTCCCCCCTGACACTTTATCACATGGAGAACACCCCACAAGGAAGAATTCTCTTCGCCTCATACAGCTTGGGGGCGAGGGAATTCTTCATATGATCCTTAGGCAATAAGGTAAAATACAACCATTACAAAAATAAAGTTGTCAAGCCAATCAATGAATTGATTGAAAATAGTCTTTTTCTGCATGAGGGGACGGAGAGGGGGGTCGCCGATTAATTGAAGAAGCCTTACGACACTGCTTCTAACCTAGGGCAGTGGGCGAGATACAGGGATGACCCGACATTTAGGTGGGAGGTGGGTGAATGGAGTATGTGGGGATGGAATGGGTGGGAGTGGATTTTTATGCCTTTGTTTTTCGGCTACCTCCCTTGTAAGAGGAAAAAAGCCCTTGGTATATGTATGTATATACTTACTTAATTTCAAGGTTATGATACAATGGCACAATTTTTGTGTTAGAAAGTTGCATTTGAAATGATTATTTGAAAATAAGAAATACGATTTGAACGCTCAAAAGGTCTAGCATTTTTATAATGTGTATTATATCAAAGATTGAAAACCTCCTAATTTCTAAGATTTATACGCTTATATAACTAAGTATTATTTATATTATAATGATGAATTATATTGTTGAATGATGATATCACTTTATTTGTGTATGGTTAAATCAAAAGATGTTACTTAATCTTTTCAAGTAAACAAAGCGCTGTCGAAAGGCGAAATGAAGTATAGTAGTATACTAGTGAAGGATGATGATGGGAGTTAAGAAACGGCACCTTCAAAGATTTGTTTAAGTTTTGCAGCAGTTGAACTGGTGGATGTTGAGGCGAGTATTGGATCAGTGTATGGTATCCTCATTAGATTCACAACATGGTATAGGATTGGCTGGATTGTAATTGCACATATTGAGATAAAGTCAGTTTCATCTGATGTACTAAAGTTGACTGAAGGAGAAATGTGACATAATCTTCATATATTGTTATTTATGGGTAATTTAAGTCTGAAGGCTGTGTTTATGTGTATTAGATGTAAAACGAAGGTTATCAGTAACTTCATTTGATACGAAAATTAGTAGTTTTAGTTTTATGTACGTGTTTCGGTGTTTTAGATATATACGTATTTCATATATAAATATGTTTGTATTTCACGTATAAGTATATATTTACAAATTTAAATACATTTGTATATACGTATGCATTGTAATGATATACTGATTAATCAATTTCTATGTTGTTATTGCAATAAGTAGTATGCATTTACATTAACCGTTACAAAACAAGACCATAGTCAAACAACTTCAAGTGACAGGACTGATTTTTGTGAGAATAATATTTGATAAAGAATTGTTGGAAGCAAGTAATATTTGTGTTATTTGATTCTTTAAATGGGACATCTGGAGTACAGTGATCCTGTCAACATACTCCTAGGTTTACTTAGGTGAATACTGGGTGCAGGCTGTTTAACCTATATAAGTATATGTCCAGATCTTGTATTTTTTATGTAGTCGTTGGCCAGTGTGTGGCGAGAGTGACAACACAGCTTCATAATTAAATTTCACTTCTTGATGTCTCCAACATTTATCTAGTCTTCTTTCAAATGCAAATACTCTCAGGGCTTCTACAGTAGTTGATGGGAGCTTATTCTATAAGTTAACTATTCTTTCCACAAAGAAATTTTGCCTCAGGCTTGTATGACATTTCTTTTTCTTAAACTTGTGTCCTCTTGGAGCCGGGCCAGTACCCTCATCAAGCTGCAGCACTATAGCTATCCTTGTTTCGTACTTTCCAGTTATCAGTTTAGTGCTAGACACTGGAAAATAAATATCCAACAATTTCTTATCAAAAGTCTACCTTAGTTTGAATGTATATGGGATTATTAGTAATTTGTTTTGGCCAGTTTACTGTCAGGGCTTAGTTGCCGTCATCCTTGAAGGATGTGACCCTCATCTTGTAGTCCTTGTTATCTTCTTGTTGATGTCTGGGACTTCATTTAAGGATTATGGGGTAATTAGTAAGCCTGGCCTAATGGTATATACTCATGTCTTTTAGGTCCTTATTAAGTCTGGACTTGGATATCAGGACTGAGGTTGCCTTAATCATGTACTGTGGCAACTTTTTGTACTGGTACTATCTGGCTAAAGAAATTTTTGTGCATTAATAATCTTGATTTGAAGATTTTCTTATTAGTAGATGTGTTAAATCCAAGTAAATAACTGTTCACTGTCAATCAATTCTCAGTTGTCATTAATTTATACACTTCGGTTAGGTTGCCATAAGTCATGTCCAGATGATTCAACCCTTTCACCAATTTTGTATCCCTACACTAAACTTAATATATTCGATATCCATTCTCTGATAGGGTGTTCAAGCTTGCACACAATACTCAAGATGTGGATGAACATAACACTTGTACAAAATAAGAAAACCATCTTTTTCAATGCACACGAAACTTGTTTTGATGCTTCATTTGATTGGAGGTAATGTGTTATTAGCCTTTTTAGCTATGTTCCAGTAATGTTGGTTTCAAATTACTGAAGATCAACAGATGTTGATCTTTTTCAACTTCTACCTTATCTAACCTAGCTCTTACTTTACCAACATTCATGAAATTGTCATGCTCCACATTATTTTGCCCCATATGCATAGTTTTACACTTAATATCGAAGTCCATAAGTTATTTGGTTGACCAATCTTGCAATGTATCCAAGTCAGATTGTAAATCATTACTCTTGATCTGATTTAATAATATTCCAAATCTTAGTATCAGTGGCAAACATTTTCAGCTGACAATTTATTTCACCAGGTATGTCATCCACAAAGATCAGAAATGGGAGTGGACCCAATGCTGAGCACTGCAGCACTCCACTGTCCACATTACACCAGTCTAAATACTCACCATGCACTGCCGCTTTTTTTTTTTTTTTTTTTTTTTTTGTCATTTAGGAAGTTCACAACCCACCTTACCATCAAACCTGTTATACTGTAAGCTTCAATTTTATAGACCAACCATTTATGAAGCACTGAATTGAAGGATTTCTTAAGATCCAAAAACACTGCATCAATATTATGCCCCATACTCATGGCTTTGGTCCAATTTTCTAATGTTTCTAGCTTATTTTTTAAGCAACTCCTACCATATCTAAACCCATGCTATTGTGCTTTTAAAAAAATTTAGACATCAAATACTCCATCACTGCATCTCTGATAATTCCCTCCATAACTTTGGCTACAATAATTTTGTGGGCTTGATATAGATCCTTTCTTAAAAAAAAGTAATTACCTGTACCATCTTCCAGTCATCTGGCAGCTTACTGTCATGTAACAAGTGCTTAAAAAATATACACAAAGGTTTAGACAAACATATAGCACACTCCTTTAACAGTGTTGGGTGGTTCCTATCAGGACCAGGTGATTTGCCCTCTTTCAGTTTCTCAAGTCTACTCTGTAGATCCACCTCAGTAATATATACACTATCTTAGACTTTCTATTATACTGAATGTTGAAATCTGGGATTTGGTCACTCCTCTCCTCAACAATAACTATTTGTCTATATTCATTCTATGTACCAAGAGCTTTATCCCCCTGATAAGGGGGGTAGCTAAGTCAGAGGTATATATCTATTCCCACCCATTTCACTCTTCTCCACCACCCTTTCCCCCCCTCCCCATCTCAGTTCCTCTGGGTCAAACACAATGCAGCAAGACACAGTACATCCATAGCAAGGCTGCTTCACTTAATCAGTGACCCGTCCTCTCATGTAGAAAAAGACAAAATGAGAAATCCTTTTGGGCTGTGTCAAAATATCATTCACACACAAGCACTCCCTATCCCATCCTCCATCCCTAATTTCCTCAACAAAATTGGACTCAAAAATTTTAGAGAGCATTAGCTGCTTTATTATCTGATTCAGTTATTGAACAACCACCATCCATATCTCTGGGAAGTTCCAACTTTCACTTTATTTATTTCTAACATACCCGTAAATATTTTTAGGGTTATCCTTAAATGATATAATGAGTTCCTTCTAATAGTTCAACTTTGCTTTTTTTTATAATTCTGTTTTATTCATTTGACAGGTATGTTTTTCCCAATTGATAAATCTTATAGTTCTTTTGTATGTTCTAAACAATTTATTCTTTTCCTGACTTGCACATTTGATTTCACTTGTCACTCATCCAAGCTTCCTTCTCACTCTTGACCACATGGCTAGTATATATCTGTGGAGAAGTACTCTTTCAATAATTGGTGTAGATTTCGGGGTTAGGTTGTGTGTATTTTGTAACTTGTCCTGAATGTTGTGTTGTTGAAGAAAGGATAGCTTTAGAACTGACAGCAAGTTTGTTGGTGAACTTTGAAAATTATACTGGTATTTATAATTACTGCACTAAGAAAGGGGTGAAGGTAGTAATATTGGAAAGGGCAGGGCTAGATAATCAGCAATAAAGTAATTTGACAATCTTATTAAAAGGATTATTTTATTGATAGATAATCATTAATGATACAATGGTTTTTGGGGTGGTTTCAATTTGCATTATATGTTTCATACTTACAGGTAACTTAAGAAGTTAACAATGTCAGGGAGCACATTATGGAACAGTTGTTGAATGATGCAGTTTTTACGTGGTACCTAACCTTTGTTACCATGCAGTTTGAAGGTGAGAAATTTCATTGTAATACTAAATTATTAACAATATCTTATTCGTAGCATTAGCAATATTTTGTTTACATAGATATTGTGATACTATAAGTTTTATATAATCTATAGAATTAAGGTCTGCATCACAAATTACATGAGGATTTTATTTTTTGTGTAGGATGAGAAAAAAAAGAGAAGTAAAACAAAAAATAAAGGAAGAAAAAGGAGAACACATGTAAAATGGGAGAGGATTATGACAGAAAATATTGAAAGAAATAAAAATGTTTTGGAAGGAAATTAAGAGGAAGGGGAGGTGAGTCAAGTAGAGAAGAGGTAAACGGCACAGATGGACAGATCTTATCAGAAGGGGAAGATGAGTGGAGTATTTTAGAGAGCTGTTGAGTGTAGAGGAGGATAGGGAGGGAGTGGTGGTAGCAGTGGGAGGTGCTAGGAAAATGATGGAAGAGAAATAAGAAAATATAAGGTGCAAGTGGCTTTGAAAATGATAAGAGCAGGTAAGGCACCTGAGTTAGATAGGTGTCATGTGGAGTGTCTGAAGAAGGGAGGTACAGTAATAGTGGACTGGCTAATAAGGTTGTGTGTGTTTAAGGGGGGGTAGAGTGCTGGAGGAGTGCCTGCATAGTTCCGCTTTACAAGAGAAAAGGGGACAAATGTGAGTGTTGTAGTTACAGAGTGCAGTTGAGAAGGCTTATGGGAGGGTTTTAATTGAGAAGATTAAGAGAGGAACAGAGTGAGTAATTGGTGAGGAACAGTGTGGGTTTAGGAAAAGTAGGGCTTGCATGGATCAGATTTTTATGGTAAAGCAGATATTTGAGAAAGCTTTAGGAAAAAGTAAGGATATTTTTGGGCCTCTGGATTTGGAAAAGGTTTATGAAAGTTTAGACAGGAAGGCACTGTGGGAAGTTTTGTAGATGTATGGGATTGGGGGATAGCTGTTAACCACTTCAGTGGACTCAAATTCTCATGCGCAGCATTGGCTGCCATATGTAATTTGCATCACACTACTTGCATTATAAAATATAGTAACTGTTGTATTACTTGAACTCTTTTACTCTGGGTTATAATAAACACGGAAAACATGATCAAACCAGTTCATGGAATATGGGGGTAACTCATGTACAACTACAAAAATATATATATAATCAAGATGCCGACGCTAGGCATCATCGTACCAAAATTGTTAAGGGCAGTCAAGAGATATGAGAATAGAGCCTGTGTTAGAATTGGAAATGGAAACAGCAGGTGGTTTGAGGTAAAAGTGGGGCTGTGTCAGGGATGTGTCATGTCACCATGGCTGTTCAATGTGTACATGGATGGGGTGGTGGAGGAGGTAAAGGTAAGGATAATAGGCAAGGGACTGGAGATGGTTAAAGAAAATGGAGAAAAGTGGGAGGTGAGCCAGTTGTTGTTTGTTGTACTTGTGGCAGGGTCAGAGGGTGATTAAGGAGTTATTAACTGAGTTTGGGAAGTCATGTGATTGGAGAAAGTTGAAGGTGAATGATGTACAAGGGGAGAGGATGACAGTGAGTTGGAAGTAAGTCTTAAAGGAGAGAGGCTGGAGGAAGTGAATATCTAGGTATTTGGGGTCGCATGTGGCAGGAAATGAAGGGATGGAGGTGGAGGTAAATTGTAGATTGAGAGAAGTAAATGCCTTGGGAGATTAAAAAGTGTCTTGAGAAATAGGTATCTGGGAATGGATGCAAAGAGGAGATTGTGTGTGAAGGGGTAATTGTGCCAGTGGCTTTGTATGGGGCAGAGACTTGGAATTTAAGAGAAGCAGAGAGGAAAAGTTTAAATGTGTTTGAGATGAAATGTCTGAGAAGTATGGTAGGGGTTACAATGTTGGATAGACTGAGAAGCAAGGAGGTGAAAGGAGAGTGGGAGTGGAAGAGGCGATGGCAGATAAGGTTGATGAAAGAGTATTGGGATGGTTTGGACACATGGAAAGTATGAGGGAAGAAAGATTAGTAAGTGATGTGGAAAGCAGTGGATGGAATGAACATGAGGGGATGACCGAGGATGAGATGGATGGACAGGGTAAAAAGGGCATTGAGGAACAGGGTAATGTCTGTTGAGGAAGGAAGGGAGAAGGCAAGAGATAGGGATGAGTGGAGAGTGGATGTCTATATAGATGATACTGTTATGTAAGAAAGAGAGGGGTAGGGTGTGCTTAATGGGTGAATGATATTTTGATGCATCCAAAGGGATTTCTCTCTCTCCTCTCTTTCTGCATGAGGGGACAGAGAGGTGGGGTCGTTGATTAAGTGAAGTAGCATTGCTGTGGATGTACTGTGTCTTGCTACATTGCTTCTGATTCAGGGTAGTAGGTGGGATATAGGGATGATCCCATCATCCATGATGAGCTAAGATGAGAGGGAGGAAAGGTTTGTGGGTGGGAGTAGGTACATGTCCTTGACTTGACTGCCACCCTTATAAGGGGGGGGGAAGGCTTTTGGTATATAGATAGATATAGTGTATTTTTATTAGCCAAAACTGTGTTCGTAATATTCATTATGTCAGTATAATCTTTACATGTTTAACACTGGTTTTTATCTTTTTCAATTCCAAAGAAAACATATTGGATGACAAGCTTTGCACTTATGCAAATATCATTACTATTTTGCCAGCACACACTTTTTTACATGCCATAAGTCATCACTTCCTCTATTGTAAATATATATAAATTTCTTTGTATATACTTATTAACCTCTTTGAAGGAGGCAGAAAGGGCCTAAATATGTTATAAATGAAGTGTTTTAAGAAGTATGGTGGGGGTTATGAGAATGAATAGAGTGAGAAATGTGAGGATGCAGAAAGGTGGGTAGAAAGAGAGTTGATCAAATAGTATTGACATGGTTTGGGCATATGGAAAAAATGAGGGGAATGCAGAAGTGGATGGAGGGAACTTTAAGGGAAGGCCAAGATGGATAGATGGAGGTGAAAAGGGCTCCAGATGCATGCATACATACATATACCAAAGGCTTTTTTCCCCTTACACGGGGGAGGGTAGCCAGGCTTCAGATGCAAGGATGTTTATTGAGGAGGGAAGAGAATGCAAAAGATTAGAATGAATGGAGAGTGATTGTATATAATTGTCAGTTGCTGACAAGTCTATCAGAAGAAACGCCATGTGAGGATGGAGCCTTTAATAGTACAATATTTCTCTCGTTACAGTTTTATTGAGTACATAGTTGTGGTACACATATCTGAGAATAAATAGGAAGATTTAGTGGAAGGAGGGTGAGGCCATTGTCTGTGTGCAAGTCTTGTTCACCATCAGTGAACAGATGCTAAAGGGGAAAAATATGTTGAGGGAGCATTTGTGCACTGATTGTGGAAAAAATCATGAGAGGAAAAAGGTGTGGAGGGCAACTAGGGATAGCTTTCTAATTTTGTTGGCAATTCCTTTGTTTCCAGTTGACAACAAAATATTATAAACATATCCCTAGTTGCCCTCCACATCTTTTTCCTCTCATGATTTTGTCCATCAATTAGTGGACAAACGACCCCTCGCTTTATTTCTTCCCCTTTCACAGTTGTTCATTGACAGTGAACAAATGACCTGCACATAAACAACTGTTCCTGTACCACATCTATGTACACAATAAAGCTGTTACAAGCGAAACATTGTACTAATGAAGCCTCCATCCTCCCATGGTGTTTCTTTTTGATAGTGATTGTAAATGGATGAATTTCCTCTTGTCTGCTTTATATATTTCTTGAGTTGAATGCTGGAGGGTGAGGTCACCATGTAATGAAATGGTGGGGGTAAACCAGTCTGGCTGTCAAGCCATGCTGTGGAAGTGCTGTGTCTTGCTGCATTGCCTGTGAATAGCAATGTGTTGGGGGACTGGGATAGCTCTTTAACTAAGAGGAGGGACAATGACTTGGTTTGTGGATAAGTGGAAAGTGTGTGTGTGTGTATTGACTCGGCCACCTCCTTTATAAGGAGGAAAATACTAATATATATGTATGTATTATTTAGCTCTTCACTACTGAAGGGGTGTCATAGAAATGAGTGAAATAGCCTGGTGGCAACCAGAATATTAGAATTGTTGCATCAAGTTTTGCTGGCAGAAAATTCACACCTACAGTGGCTGGTAATGGTCCTTGAGTTCTCCCATAGATCTCTGGGAAGAAACTTCGAACTTGTCAATGTTGTAAGTTTGGGACTTTGCCATTGGTTTACAGTAAGAGAAGGGGAGCAGTTGTGAGCTCTCTTAATGTGAAAAGGTGGAGGAAATACAATCAATCAATCAATGTTAATGTTTCTCATTGCCCCACCTTCAGATGGAGGTGAGGCTGTTGATGGGCTTCAAGGATGGGCAGCAGAGGGATGATTCTCTGATGTCCTTGCAGGTACCAGTTGTTGGTCCCCAGTATATCATACTACTCTACCACTTAGTGTAGAAGAAGGGTTCTATAGAAGTAGATAAATGACCTGGCTTCAGCCTGAATAAAAATAATGCCATGTGATACAGAAAGGGTTAGACCCATCAACCTAGTCGCATACTTTACAAAACTTGGTTTTCCTGATTCTTGGTAAGCTTGTTTAGCAAAAGTGCAGTTTCCAAACTGAAGGGTTTAAGACTTGATTGAATTCTTCATCTTACTAATAGAGCTGTTTTTTTTTCCATTGCAATATCCTTATAGATTCAGCATTAGTATTTTATCCTAATAATTTTGTTTGACTTTCAGATTGGCCATGGCTTCTATGAACAGGTACCTGAGATCATAGCAAGAACTAGTTTGTAAGGCAACTGATCCATTTCATCTACTACAATGGATACAGTTACCGTAACCACCTTGGTGGCCACAACTACGACCACGACCACGACCACATCTGCCATGGCTATTGCGATCAAGAAGAGTCCTTCTGGGTCTCGCACTCCTTCCAACCCAGCCAGCCCAGGAAGTCCTGGATCTCCTGTCTCTGACAATACCTGCCCTATTTGTCTTGGACGAATCAATGACAAATGTGTGGCAGGGTCATGTCTACACAGTTTCTGCTTAGTGTGTCTGAAAGAGTGGGCAAAGCAGAAGCCTGTGTGTCCCTTGTGCAAGCAGTCTTTTTCCCGCATCATGTATAACATTCAGTCTGAGAAGGATTATAAAGAATGGAAAGTACCAACGCCTGTAGCGCAGGAGTATGTTCAAAATGTTCAGCATTTTTTTGATACAGAAAGAAGACGTTTCTTTGGATATCGCACCACTGTGTTTCCAGGAGCTATTACACTCCGAAGACAATTCCCAGGTCGTGGCAGAAACATTCCAGATGCTATACCCTCGGGCCCTAGAGAAAGAAGACCTGCCAGATATGATATGAGAGGGTCATCTATATTCAGGTTAAGTGTTTATGTGAACAATGTGTGGGTTCAACCTTTGGCTGACATTACTGGGAGGTATCGACAGACCTCCCCAGAACTTTACCGTGAACAACCAGCCTTGACTCACCGTTTGGTTCCATGGGTGAACCGTGAGCTTGCTGCTCTTCTGCCAGCATCTAGGGTTGGTGTCGCCTTGAGTGAAATCATGGATCTCATAGAAGTATATCCGATAAACTCCAGGTCTTTCCGTCGTGCCATGTTTCCACATTTTAATAGTCGCACCAACCATTTTGTCCATGAGTTTTATCACTTTGCTCGTTCTCCATATGACATGGTTGGTCATGACAATGCAGCACAGTATGTGCCAAGATATGATACTGGTAATGATGAAATCAGCAGCAGCTCAGATGACAGTGATGCAATCATTGAGGTTGATGGGAATGGTGCCCCAGTGGCTCGGACAGAAGGAAACCAAAATTCAAACCAAGAACTCTCAGTTGCTTCATCCTCAAATGTTGCAGCAGAAGAAACACTGACTCAGGAAGGCTCAGTAGTGATTAGTAGTAGTAGTAGTGATTCATCAAGTGAGAGTGATAGTGACACTGATGTACAAAGAATGAGGAAGAACAGACGCACTAGAGGTTTCTCGTCCCTAAGCATGAGAGCTCGGAAGTTTCTCAAATCTGTTGATTCAGGAGCCTCTTCTTCCCAGCAATCCCAGGCTTCCAATTCACAGCCTCAGCCCAGCACATCAGGGCTTAGTAGTGGCAATCGACATCGGTCAAAGGGTGAGAGTGATGATGACATTGTGGTGGTAGAGGAACTCAAACCAAAGAGGGAAAGAACCCCAGAGATTATTGACTTGGATTCAGATTCATCTGAGTCTTGTGAGCAAACATCAGCAAAGGAGGAGAATCACTGGAAGAAAAAGATTAGCAAAGATTTTGAAAAGAAGGAGAAGGAACAGGAAGTAGCCAATAAGCCAGAGAAACGGGGCAGAAGTAAACCCCAACTAGACCGGACAAGTTTCTCTTTACAGCTGAAAAGGCTTTCCTGTGAATCGAAAAGTATAGATCAGCCATGCACAAGTGGCTATACAAGTCGTTCACAAGATGAAGAGCAAGCTACTTGTAGCAAATACGCAGACGGCAAAGGTGGTAAATCGCAAGACTCTCCATCATGGTGCAAACAAAAGCATTCTAAAGCAAGCTCACATGGAAGAACTAAAGAAACAGAAAACCACTATAGAAGGAAAAGGCAGAATACCGTGGTAAGTTCCTCAGAAACTGAAAGTGAAGTGGAGGAACGAACGAAACCTCAGACCAAGAGAAAATTCAACATAAGTGATTCCCATGATAGTGATGCAGAGCCTAGTAAATGGCAAAAGAAAAAGAAGCGTAGTCTCAGTGAATCTTCTGAGGGAGACAATGAGGAATGTTATACATTTAAATGTGAGCTTCAGGCTGTTCGCACTGAGAGAGGCTCTCTGTCGGGCAGACGATGCTTAATACGAAGCTTTTCACAGCATGGTAGGCAGCAAATTCCCAGACCTTTTAGTTCTAGGAAGGATCATCCATCAAAGATTAAAAGGTCTTATATCCGCTCCTCCTCCTCCATCTCGCATAGTCACAATCGAGGAGAATCTTCACAATCTTCTTGCCATAATCGAAAGTCACCTGGGACATACAACAGTCACAAGCTGTTCCATTTTCGACGATTGCCTTCCCAAGATCACAGCTATACACGTTCACTCTCCTCAACCTCTTCCTCATCTTCATCTTCTTCCTCTTCCTCCTCATGTTCTACTACATTTTCTTCAGATAGTGAAGCTGATAAAAAATATAGAAGCATAAAAGTGTCTAAAAATTCCGTAACTAAAAGGGCACATGGAGTGAAGAACAGTTCATACAAACAAAACAAACATATAAGAGACAAAAAGAGTAGAAAGAAGCGTAGAAAAGGGAAGTCCAAACATGAAGAGAAAAGAAGTAGAACAAAGAAGAAATCCAGCAAGCACGATGTGCAAAGTTCCTCCTCTTCCTCTTCCTCTTCCTCCTCCACCTCCTCCTCTAGTAGTTCTCAATCATCAGATTAGAAGGTCACATCTCTTCATATCTTGTCTTTTTATTTTTATTTTTCCTTGTCTTCAAAATATAATAAGATATGTTTATACATATATATATTTTATTATGGGTATTTTTAATGTATAAATAAACAGACTGACCATGTAAATTATAGTCTGTGTATATGTGCGCATTTTTATCTAAAATTAGGCCATCTTTCTATATTGACAAGGAGTATTGTCATACCATTGTTTTGTGAAAAAATATACAGATTTGAATGTTGGAAAAAATCATTGGAAGCCATGTGACAGAATACTTCAAAGAGCAAAGTTTTGTCCAGTCCCTCTACTTAGATTTTTTCTTCTTCTTCTTCTTCTTCTTCTTCTTCTTCTTCTTCTTCTTCTTCTTCTTCTTCTTCTTCTTCTTCTTCTTCTTCTTCTTCTTCTTCTTCTTCTTCTTCTTCTTCTTCTTCTTCTTCTTCTTCTTCTTCTTCTTCTTCTTCTTCTTCTTCTTCTTCTTCTTCTTCTTCTTCTTCTTCTTCTTCTTCTTCTTCTTCTTCTTCTTCTTCTTCTTCTTCTTCTTCTTCTTCTTTTCTCTCTCTCCTCCCTCCCTCCCTCCCTCCCTTTTCTTTCTTCATTGTAAACATATGGGAGCAAACTTCTTTTCTTTAAAGTGCTGTTACATTACATTTGTCAAAAATGATAACAATTAGTCATCTCTGGCTTCACTAACTGGAAATGTAGGACACCACATTTACTGGCAACTGGCCTTGGGTCCTCTTATAGTTGTGGGAAGAAATGTTGGACTATTGTCTGTGTTGTATTCATGTTTCCATGTCATCTGTTTATATCATTTCGAAAAAGGTAACAGTCATCCATTGTCATCATACTATATATGAAGTGGAGGAAATAGAAATGATGAGATATCTTGGGCCAGGACCAGTGGTAATGCAAGACCCTCGGGGCTGCACCTCCAGATGAGGGTGATGGCAGGTTTTGGAGATGGTAGGGAGGTGATTCTCTAACATACTTCTTACATGACCCATTTGTAGGTACCTGTTGTTGGTCCCAGCTATCAAAGACATCTGCTTGCTTGAAAGATTGTAATATCCAATATATGTATACACTTGTTCAGTACAAGCTCTACATTCACCTTTTTTGTACCTTTTGTTTTGCTGCAAACAGTTATAAATATGTCTTACCTTTGTTGGAATTTACTTTGTAAAATTGCTGAGTGCAAGGTGTTAAAATCTTGACTTTTCACTTTGCCATTCAGTGAAATAGTGTAAACATCTTTTTTGTAAGCAGTCTGATTTACACCATTTTTCCTGTCTACTATTTAGTGCTGATGTCATGATGTGCCATAGCCTTGGGAAGTGGTTGTTGGCTCACTATTTTTGTAAAACTTTCATTTTCCAAAGAGGATAGTGTAGTGGCTGAGTGGACTAGTACATTAGTGTTGGCTGGAGGCTGGATGGATGGTGTTTAAAGTCTTGCAAGAGCCTGTGTGTGATTGACAGCAGTAAGGGTACATGTTCTTACATCTTAAAGGCCAAACAAAATCATTAGTGCCTAACCACCTCACAGAGTAGGTACATACATTACCAAAGGCTCTTTCCCCCTTACCAGGGAGGTAGCCAAAGTCAAAAGGAATAATTCCAATCCCACCCATTTCATCCCCACTCATTCCACGCCCATCCACCACCCCTCCCTCCCCCATGTCTTGGCTTCTTATGGATGATGGGTCATCCCTGTATCTTGCCCATCACTCTTGAGTTGGAAGCAATGCAGTAAGACACAGCACATCCACAGCAAGGCTGCTTCATTTAATTGGCAACCCCCCTCTCCCCTCCATCTCCTCATGCAGAAACATCAAAGATGAAGAAATCCCTTTGGGTTGCATTCAAATATCTTTCACACATAACCACTTCCTACCCCCATCCACTCCCATTCATCACAGTATCCTACATACACAACCATTCTCCACTCCCTTCTCCTTTCTTTCTTCAGCAGACATCCTCCTCTTACTCAATGGCTCTTTCACCCCATCTGCCCATCTCATCCTTGGTCGCCCCCTCATATTCACTTCATCCACCTCTGGCTTACACTCATTTTACTAATCTTTGTTCACTCGTTCTTTCCATGCTTCCAAACCATCCCACTACACTTTCATCAACCCTATCTGCCATCTCTTTGTACCCCTGCTCTCCTCACCTCCTTATTTCTCATTATATCCAACTTTGTAACCCCTTCCATACTGTTCAGGCATTTTATCTCAGACACATTTAAGCTCTTCCTCTCATATGTTCCATGTCTCCCCCATACAGTGTTGGTGTATGGGGCAGAGATATGGAACATAAAAGAGGTACAGAGTAGGTAATGATTGAAAATATAAAAAAAAAAGGAAAAAGAATCTCAAATGACTTACTTTTTATTTATTTATTTATTTACTTTTTATATATTTTATTTACTTATATTATTTTTATTTATTATTCTATTTTGAGGAGGCATGGATTCCACCCCGTACCCCTGAACAATCTAATTGTGAATTTGTTTTGATTTCAGTTTTCAAAACTATATCCTATATGTGTGCATGGAGCAAGCCTGAGAGGAAGACCAAGAATGTAATGGATAGATAGGGAGACGGGGATTTGGTTGAATGTGGAAAATCTTTTGAGTAAAGAAGAAATGCAAAAGGTTGGAATGAATGGATGAAAGGATGACTGCTTTGTAATTTATTTTGAGTGGATGAGGAATGAGGTCACCATATAGTGAAATGGTGAGAAGTAAACTAGCTCAGACTGTTGGACCCTGCATTAGATATGGTTTGCCTTGTTGCATTGCTTTTGATGAAAGGCCATCCCTGTCCACTGCCTTTGTCAGAAGTACTGTGGCAAAACACTGCATCTCCATAGCAGTACCAGACAGCCAAAGCTGGTTTATCTCCACTGCCTCATTTACATGGTGACCCTCCCTCCTCGTCTCCTCATGAGTAAATAGAGAAGATGAGGAGAAATCTCATTAGGCTGCTTCAGTTTATCATCCATTCACATTCGCACCTATCTTCTCCCCTCTCCTTTTCCTGCTCAACAGAAATTCCCCTTTACTCATGGCCCCCTTTACCCCATCCATTCATTCTTGGCCTCCCCCCCACCCAAGTTCACTCTATCCACCTGTGTCTTCCACACTTTTTGTTAATCTTTCTTCACTTGTCCTTTCCATTTGCCCAAACCATCTCTGTATTCTTTGATCAACCCTATCTTCCAGGTCCCTTTCCATCCCCACTCTCCTCTTCACCTTTGTACTTCCCAATGTATCCATCCTTGTAACCCTCACCATACTTCTCAGGGACATTTAATTTTCTCCCTTCTGCTTCCATAACATTCCTAGTCTTTGCCCCATACAGTGTTATAGGCAGTCACCCCTTCTTTGTTTTCTCTTTGTTTCCATCCCTAGATGCCCATTTTTCATTGTATTTTTCATTCCCGCAAGACTACTTTTAGTCTGTATTGTCCCATCTTCCATTTACAGTCTCCATTCATTTGTACCACTTGCATTTTCTTCCCTGCTGAGTAGACATTCCATGTGGATTCAAAGCCCCCGTTTCCCCATCTATCCATCCATCTCGTACCTAGTATTCCTCTCAAGCAAACTTCAACCACTTTTGGTTTCTGTCCTCGGTTTACTAGTCTTTCCTTATTCATTCTTTCCATATGCCCAAACCACTCCAGCAGTGTTCTACCCAATTTGACAGCTCCCATCCAATTCTCAAGGGCATTTCTGGTAAATCTTTCTTGACAACTTTATGCACACTTGATTTTTTTTTTATCAATATTATTGACTTTTCTGAAAAATTGGAGGTGTTCTGGTAAATCTTTTGTGATAACTTTATGCACTTTTTTTCATACACTGGAATCTATGTTCATAACTCTTTATTCAAATAATTTGGTAAATTTGTTATGATTATTTTTTTTAGTTTATGCCAGAGCAGTACATTCAGCATGGTAACCCCCTGTGACAATAACCATCATTTGTCACTGGATCCAAGGTCACAGTTTCAGTTTTATTCAAACTAAGTCCTGTTTATACTTTATGTGTATACTCATACCTATATACCAAAATTGCTTCTTCTCTTATTTGTACTCAGCTCAAATTAATTTGTATAATACCCAGTAATCAAAGTGGACATTTTTCAAAATGTCGCCACCACTCTGCAGCCAAATCAGAGTGATGCAATAAAGTGACTAGTTCATGTTGGAAACCATTATAAAATTAGTTTCAATACCCTGATTTTGTATCATAAGTAAAATATCTCTCAAATAAGAATTCAATCTTTGATTCAGTGATTTTTCTCTCTGATTTGGTCTAATTTAGTATTCTTTTGGGCAAGAAGAAATGAAGAAATTTAAGTCAGGCTTAATAAAAAAAAAACGGTTCACTCATTTTCAAGAACAATGTGATTACATATTCAATGTTTATTTGGTATTATTAATTAATTAATTTATTTTATTTATTTTTTTATAGGTACTTTTTTTTGGGAGTTCCAGAGTGGATTAATACAGATTACTTTATTTAAGGAATTTTTTTAGCTATTTGAACAACACCATACTCGTACACTTCATTTTCAAGAACAATGTGATTACATATTCAATGTTTATTTGTTTTCATTAATTTATTTATTATTTTATTTATTTTTTATAGGTACTTTTTTGGGAGTTCCAGAGTGGATTGATACAGATTACTTTATTTAAGGATTTTTTTTTAGCTATTTGAACAACATACTCGTACAATTCATTAAATGAACTAGATTTGAATAGAGGTTCCACTGTACTAGAATTCTTCATTCTGTTAAAATGAGCTTTCCAGTAAAACAAGTTTCATTAAATCTAGTTTGTACAATGTATCAGTGGACCTTTCCACCTGATAAGGGAGTGGTCATGTCAAAGCATTTGCTGATATTGGTTTGAGGAGTGAAGGATAACACCCCCAGGTGTCCAGTACTTGTTGATAATTTCATTTTGAGGCCCTGCAATTTTTCATGTACCCTATATAGAAGACAATAGCAGGATACCATAACAAGACTGATACTAGACACCTAAAAAAGGAGGATCAACTACTGCCCCATCACCGCCAAATAGTGCTTCTCAGGGCCTGCTTTGACCTGAGAGTTGCCAAGAGTGAAGGCTGTGACTAATGTTGATAATGTACTATATTGAATCTCTTCCGCTCAAACAATGATTTTTTTCTTTCAACAGCCATTAGTTCTTCAGCAATTGTGTATGTGGGCAAGAAGTCATATCTGGAAGCCCTTAGTCACAACCCATATGGTAAGCAGTGTAGGTTCAGTGGTTGCCCTGTGTAAAAGAGGGAGAAGCACTATAGAGGAATGACCTGCTCACCCCACATGGGGAAGGGGGTAGAAAAGGCACCCTAAACATGGCCTCCCCACACCTAACCAGGCTAGGAAGCTGTTCCAGCATGGTCACCCATAATGCAGCAAGCATGCTGACAATAATAAAACAACAATGAGAGTGCAACAGCCTTCCCAAAACCAAAGTCCCTCTGTTGCACTCCCATCCTACCCTGCAACACCTCCCAATGAGCGAAGCAAAGAGGCCCACCCTCATACTCAGGAACAATCTACAGTGGTAACGCCAGAGAAACTGCCTGCCTTCTCTACATAGGGTAATACCCATTGCTGTCAGCATTATCAGCTGACCCAAATATCACAATCAATACCTACAACCCTGATCCCATTTGGAGATGTCGCATTCCTGAGCCTAAACAGCTCTGCCAACTAACTTGACCCATGCCAAGATGAAGTAAACCCAGATTTGGACTACTCAATATTCTTGGTCCTGAAAGCTACTTACAATAACTCCCTTGAGAATATACAAGGAGACACCCTATCAACAGAACTAGAATTAAGAGTCCAATATGACAAAGTCAAACCCATAACCCTGGCAGGTGCCCCAGTTCAAACAACACCAGTCTGCATCCCATGTCTATGATACTACATAGATGAAGAAATAATGGAAAGAATAGATGATAAATAGTAGTTAAAGTGTGCAGAGTTCAGAAAATCATAAATGGTATAAAGATCCATACCCCATCATTAATAGTGACCTTCAGTCAAACAGCTTCATATATAACTAGATGATTTAAGATATGGATTAGAGAAATATTATCCATGCCCTTGCCGATGCTTCAAATGCCAATGCTTTGGACACTAAAAAACACTGTCTGGAAGGTGTGTGTACATTGCTCAGCCCCTGCACATGGTACCTCATGTTCAGACAAACCAAAATGTGTAAACTGCCATCAAGTCCATCTTGGATCATCCTCAGGTAGTACAGTGTATGATGCACAGGAGCACTACTGTTCATCAGACTAAAGAAAAAAACAACATAGGTCCACTCAAACAACTACTCCAAGCGAAACCACTCACATAATACAAAAATTTCCTGCACATACTCCTCACCAGAGGCATCAGAACCCACATTCATCTTTCCTCCCATCTCCGTAAAGTATGGATGAAGGGTCATTCCTGTCCTCTACCACACTGTTCAGGTGAAGGGTAATATAGCAAGAAACATTGGTTCCACAGCAAGGCCCAACAGCTGGAGTTTGATTATCCCCACTGCATCACTGGAATAAGAGAGAGAAAAATTTATTTTCCTCTTCTTGGAATTATGTATTGCATTGTGCTTTGTGATGTGTAATGCACTTTCTCTTTTCTTTATGTATACTTGGCCCTGTGGATATGTTGGCACACTGTAGAATTTATTCAGGTTAATTCTTGCTGATTTTATTCAGAGTAATGAGGGTCCTAGACGTAAAGAATTCTTGACAAGATTAAGATCATATTTACTTATGTACATATACAAACAGCTTTTTTTCCCCTTACAAGGGAGGTAGCCAAAATACTAAGGCATAAAATCCACTCGCACCCATTCCATCCCCACATACTCCACTCCCATTCACCTCCCTCCCTCTTATCTTGGTTCCTCCTGGATGACTGGTCATCCCTGCATCTCGCCCACTGCCCTGGGTTAGAAGCAATGTAGCAAGACTGCACATCCACAGCAAGGATGCTTCATTTAATCAGTGATCCCCCCCTCCGTCCCCTTGTGCAGAAAATAGAAGATGGGGAGAAATCCCTTCGGACTGCGTCAAAATAACATTCATATTTACTCCCTTGCCCCCCCCATCCCCAGCCCACTCCCTTCCATCAAAACATCATCCATAAACAACCATTCTACACTTACCCCTATTTTCTGTCTTCTCCCTTCCTCCATAGACATCCTCTTTTCCCATGCCCCATCCATCTCATCCTTGGTTGTCCCCTCATGTTCACTCCTTCCACCCCTGCCTTCCACACCTCTTTTACTAATCTTTCTCACTCATTCTTTCCATGTGTCCAAACATATTTACCTAAGTCCACAAACCACCTGAATGATTGTTTTGGACTAAGCAGAATGAATGTTTATAGTGGAAACCTTGAAGTTAGAGTTCAATATTTGCAACCTATGCTTAAGTGTATTATGTATAATTCTATACTTGTGCATATATGTGTACAGTGAATAGTAGAAGGCCCTCCATGATTTTGTCCTAAGTATTATGTTTGTAGCAGAACTTAGGACATGTATCCTGATCAGAATAAGCCTGTGAATATTCATTGGACCACAAACACAGGAATTTTATTACACTCCATAACTTGTAAAGAAATAAGCCTGACAAGTATTTACATCTGATCTTCTCCCTGCCTCATTATGGTATATTAGAACTCTGCATTGATAATGTGTCCCTGGAAGACATATTCATAGCATACAATCCCACAAAGGTTGAAAAAACAATAAATATGTTTTTGATGGTGCTGCTCAGTCTGACCTTCAATATTGGAGGTTGTGGGTTTTTCCATTGCAAAGGTTGCTGTTTTATTTGTGGGTTGTAGCTATAGATATTGTCACTGGTGATCAACCTCAACACAAAGGTTAGGATAACTCAAATCTGTTGAAGGACATCTTCACAACTTCATCATGGCACTGTTTTTGCTGCTGGGTAAAGAGTTTGGACACAAAATTGACAGTGACATGATGGATGTTTGAATGACATAAGAATTGCCTGAACTGATACAGATAACACAACAACGTCAGCAACTTCATTGGTGATCTGATTATTCTGATGCACAATTTGTATAATTTCCTTGGTGTTTTTGGGTGTTGAGCTTACTGACAATTTACTCTAACTCTTGTCATCCTCCAGTGATCTGCCCCGCGTGAAGCACAAGCTTGGCATAATTCTTCATTTCTATATGCCTACTTTAAAATTGTAAAGATTTGTGTTCCCAATTTCTTGAGTTTGGCACAGAATTTGAGGTTTGCTCTTTGTCCTCAACAACACTTGCCCATCTCATATCACAAACACTACCAGCTGAAAAAACAACAACTAAAACATATACAACAATCTACCACCAGTAACACACAATATACCTACAGAAAACCACATTCACTCACAGATTATTAAACTAGCTCTTCAAAACACACCACCAAACTCAATACTTCACTAAGGTCCTGGAGCTGCAGCGTCTACGTCGTGGGACCACCCCCCAACCCCAAGAGTTGGGGGCCAAACAGCAGCAACCACCCCTGGCCATCAGCTCTACGCAGGTGGCACCGATCCCCAAGAGGAGCTACGCCTGCCTTGGGGAGTACCACAATCCTTTTTCCCAACATGCAATGTTACGTTTTTTCTGCACCGAGGGGTGATTTTCCGGCGATCACCCCTCTTCTACTTTTAGCCGGAGATGTAGAGAGCAATCCTAGGCCCACCACAAAATACACATGCCCAACATGCTCTAAACCCATTACTTCGAGCAGACAGACAAAGGGCTCAGTTCAGTGCAATATGTGCAAAAACTGGGCCCACCTCACTTGTACAACACTTGCTGACACAAACCAATACACAAACACTTGGACATGTTCTACCTGCCCTCCAGTAACCCCACTCCCACCTCCCCAACCACAGCCAGCACCCTTACCCACTCCCAATTTCCCTTTGCCCTTACCCCCGATCAGTACTCCCCTTCCTTTGTCCCTGATCTCTCCTTTCCCTCCCTCTAACCCAGATCCTACACCTTCCCCATTACCACCCCAACCTCAACCCCAAACGGCAACATACAACACATACAAAACACACAACATCAACATATTACAATACAACATTGACGGCATTAACACGAAAAAACATGAACTTGAACACTTTCTTAAACAACACAACATACACATTGCGATTATACAAGAAACAAAACTAAGACACACACAAAACACCATCATTTCATAATTACACCACCATCAGACAAGACCGGACCGACGGCAATGGCGGTGGACTCATCACCCTGATCCATCACTCCATCTGTTTTGTGGACACAAGTGCCACAACCAAAATTCTCCTCCCTACCACAGATAACACAACAGAAATCCAATCCATTCGAATCCGCACAGGCAACAAATCAACACTGACAATAGTTAACATGTACATTCCCCCACAATCATCCCCCACAGTTCCAAACACCTTCAGGCCTCAATTTGGCCAACTAGCCTCAATCCCCAACCTGATCATGGGTGGTGACTTCAATGCCAAGTCATCTGCCTGGTATGTCGACAACCCTGACACAGACAGAGGGCTTGATATACAGACTCAGTTTGACACATTGACTATCATGAACAACACACATAATCATACACATATCCCACACCAAGCCCTCTACACTCCCTCCTCTCCTGATATCACCTTCTGCTCCCCCTGCCTAACCCCAACAACATCATGGAGAGTGGCCAGAACCCTTGGTTCTGACCACCTTCCAATCATCATCACCACCAAAACAAGATGCACCCCAGTTGGCCACAGACACACATACACCAATTACAAGAGAGCTAACTGGGAAGCTTTTACTAGAGACAGAACAACATTTTGAAACACTTAACAGTACACCAATCACAAACATAAACAATGCTGTGCACACTTTTAATACAATCATACAAAACGCAGACAAGAGATACATCCCTAGAGGCAACAGAAAATCACACAACCCCAACTTCACACCAGAAATCCAAGGCCTCATCAGACAACGTGACACATTTAAACACGATACCCCCACACCTATCCCTCAAAACATAGCAGACCAAATACAAACACTAAACACTGTGATTGCTAATAAAATACACAAACAAAAAACACAAAATTGGCAAAACTTTATCAATGCACTTGATCACAAAACAAACACCAGCAAATTGTACAAAACACTCAACAGCATTACACTATCCAACAGTAACACTACACGCTCTCACGCAGCAATAATCACAACAGATAATCTACCCTCAAACAGACAACAAGCAAACGCACTCATATGTCATTTTGCACAGACAAGCCATCTCACTTCTCACCCTGACGACCGACGCACCATTCGACGTAAGAAAGACTTCCCCACAGACTCAGACTATACACCCTTCATAGACAGTCAGACAAAACTCATAATACATAATCTCAAGCACTCATCTGCCTGTGGCCCTGATAACATAAGCAACATCCACCTAAAACACATTGGACCACAAGGTATACACGCACTCACAAACATTGCAAACTACAGCTATTCACACAACACTATACCTGACATCTGGAAGCATGGTAAAATAATCACCATTCCAAAACCGAACAAAGACCCAACAATCCCAACATCGCACCGCCCAATCACACTTCTCTGCACCCCCTCTAAAGTCATTGAACGCCTAATACTTAAACTTGTCACACCACATATTCCCCTTGCTGACTCACAACACGGTTTTAGGCCACTACACTCCACAAACACACTTCTGATAAACCTCACACAAAGAATTTTAGTTGGCATCAATTCAGATAGGCCCCACCACAGAACACTTCTCATAATATTAGACATTAGTAAAGCTTTTGATGCTATCCCCCGCCACAACCTAACAAATAACCAAAAGATGGCTGGCCAATTATCTGGCAGGTAGGAATGCTTACATGTCATATAATGGCCAGTCATTGCACATCAGAAACATTAAGAATGGAGTGCCACAGGGCTCAGTTCTATCCCCCACACTATTCAATCTATACATGCATGACTTACCCACACCAGACACCTCAGAAATACAAATCTCTTCCTACGCAGACGACAGAACAATCACATGCACACATCGTAACACAGACAAAGCTGCAGAAATAATCCAGCCATACCTTGATACACTCAACACATGGTTTATCACAAACAGACTCAAAATAGCTCCAACAAAATCTACAGCAACACTTCTCACCAACTGGACAAAAGAACACAAATACATACCTCATCTCTACATCAACAACACTCTAATACCACACACAAACACACCGAAAATTCTTGGTGTAACATACGATACATCATGTCTTTCAAACAACACATCACAAACATAAAAAACAAATGCACACCTAGACTTAACGCACTTAAGTCAATCACTGGAATGACATTTGGACAAAACAAAGAAACTAATATAACAATATACAAACAATGCATACGCTCAGTGTTGAATTATGCGAGTCCTGCATGGGCTCCTAATCTCAGTGAGATACACCACAACACCCTTCAAATCATACAAAACAAAGCCCTAAAAACAATTACAGGCTGCACAAATACAACACCAACAGACCATTTACACCATGAAACAAAAGTCCTCAAAGTCAAGGACCACCTTGACATGAGAGGCACACAAACACTTGCCGCAGCCACCACAAACACATCACACCCGCTACACTACATAGCAGAACACCCACACACACCAAGAAACATTAAAACAACACCCAAAGACCTTTATTACGCACAAATACTCTCTTCTCTTCCTCCACAACCACCAAATACCAGCCTCCGGAAACATATTCATAATCATATCACACACCGCTCCATTAACACACTGAAAGACAACACACTGCTGCATGGCAGACCCCCTGATATCCACCCTTCTGAATCCTCTCTCCCACGAAAGGACAGAGTCCACTTGGCCAGACTGCGTTGTGGCCACCACCCAGCACTTCTAAGCTACCAGAAGAGGCTGGATGACCGCATTGTGAACAGCTGCCCAGGAAGTAACACTTCACCCCATACCATACAACACATAATGGAAGACTGCATTATAGACAATCATGCACGCAAACAACACAACATACACTCTATAAAGGATTTGTGGGAAAACCCAGTTTTGGCAGTAGCATTCCTTGGGGAGACGGGACTGCTCGGACAGACAGTCTAGGGAACGACAACAACAACATACTTCACTAACAACCCTCAAACATAAACCCCACAGAAAAATCCCACTTAAGAGAAGCAAGAACCACATTCATATACTTGCATCAGGACACCATCCAGTATTAAAACCATATCAACATAGAATAGGCCTGGCCACAGAATCAAACTACCCTAGATGCAACCACCACACATAAGATACTGAATACCTCATCCTACACTGCCCCACACTAACAATTCCTAAGCAACAACATAGTATTTTTTCCTTGAATGACTTAAGGGTCCACCCAATGACTGTGGCTGGTTATCTGGAGGCCATGAATCTTCTATAAGAGAGACCTGATGTTTACACTGAGCACATGAACATGGATAGAAAGTCAATATTCATGGAATGATGGTACTTGGCATACTGAATCACAGACATAGCTACTTGCTCCTGCTGTTTGCAAATAGCAATTGATTGCCCTTTTTACTTTGCTATATGGACAGTCTGGGTACTTTTTGATCACACATCATTTATAGTCTTTTCCACTTCCATACAAAGCCTGTCTTTGTGCCATTTGGGTAATTTGGTGACAAGGTTTCTTACAAATGTAATACATAATGAGTATGAATGAAATTATTTGTATGCTATTGATACCAATATGTATTGGCACAGAAAAGGGAGATCATTTGTTATCAGGCATGCTTAGTGTGGAGATGGAACAGAGCTGTATAGTCAGATGAAACTCATCTTTCATTCATAAATCTTGCACATACATGTATATATTTATGTAAATAGATATGGGTACATGTATGCTGTCCCATGATTTTCACTGAGGCATTTTCATTGGGAAGCATTAGTGTTGTATTGTGTTTCTAGGAACAAATTATGTGACTCCTCCATTCCACACAATTTATGTATTATTGTTTTTCATTTTACATGTATCAAAATGTTTTTCATCTTGGATCCCTTTCATGTATGAGTTGTTTCCTCTTTCCTTTGAGAGATACATGAAGTATTACAAATGAACATCATCAGAGATTTTTAAACAACTTTATTTTGAAAGTCAGACATAATACTTGCATCATATATAGAAGCTGTAATTAGAAATATTTCACTAGGATACCTTGTTTTGTAACTTAATCGAACTTATTGAATAAACAACTACACAAGTGAAACATTTCGTATCATGAGATATTTGGCATATTCATTTTCTAGTGTAAACTTCTATTTTTAGACCACCTGATAGTTTAGAATGGAGGGCTTTCTTTCAGTTTTAAACTTTTGACCAGATTCAAACTTCCTTTGTTAGTAAAGAGGCACCATGGAGATTAAAATAGCTTAGTATCAGGTAAAGTAAAAGCATAAGTGTTACCAGGTATGGAAGGGATTATCCATATAGGTTACTGAGGTAGTGACATGGGGATGAATAAAGTAGTAGCTTGATGACAGATAGGTGCCATCTGTTATGGAAGGAATTATGAAGCACAAGACTCAAGTTTCCATGTATTCTAGAGGGTAGCAAAAGCTAACTTCCCTAGGTATCCTGTACCTGTCATGAATCTCATTTCAAGATCCTAGAACCTTGTTTACATAAGAATGAAGGAGACTGCAAGAGACCATAAGGCCTATACTAAGCAGCTCCGTATCCATCACCACCTGTCATCCCCATCCATAAAGTTGTCTAATCATTTCTTAAAACAACTGATAGTTTCAGCGCTTACTACATGGTTACTAAGTCTATTCCTTTCATCGACCACCCTACTAGTAAACCAATTCTTGCCTATTTCCTTCTTAAATCTAAATTTGTCCAGTTTAAATCCATTACTGTGAGTCCTGCCCTGTTGTTTTAATGTGATGACCTTGTTTGCAGCCCCCTTGTTAAAGCCTTTGATCCACTTGAACACCTATTAGATCACCCCACACTCTGCATCTTTCCAGAGATTGTAAGTTAAGGTACCTAAACCTCTCTTTGTAAGGCAAATTTCTGAGTACATGTATCATTTTGGTCATTCTTCTCTGTACTGATTCTATTGAATTGATGTCCATTCTGTAGGACGGAGACCAAAACTGTACCAAATAGTCAAGGATGGGTCTAACTATCGCTAGATAAGTTTGATAATTACCTCTGCACTTCTATTCGTTACTGTCCTAGCAATTAAACCTAATGTTCTGTTAGCTTTATTTCTGGCACTAATGCACTGTTTCCTGGTTTTAAGGTTCGGACTCACTAGAATTCGTAAGTCTCGCACTCGGTTTTCTCTAAAAGTATGTTATCTAAGCTGTATCTATTTTCGGGCTTGTGTAGCCCTACGTTTAACACACTACATTTAGAGATATTGAAGTTCATTTGCCATTTCACCGACCATGTGAACAATTTGTTGAGATCATCCTGCAGAATCTCTGTGTCATCTCCTGACCTAATTTGGCATCCTATTTTAGTGTTGTCCGCAAAGTTACTAACATCACTATTCATCCCATTGTCTAAGTCATTTATGTACATAATGAACAACAAGGGACCCAAAACCGAGCCCTGGGGGACCCCACTAGTAATATTGTCCCATCTAGATTTTACTCCATTTATGGTGACCCGCTGTTTTCTGTTACTAATCCAAGCTCTAATCCATTCTAACACTTTTCCTCCTATGCCATGGGCTTTGATCTTATTTAGTAGTCTCTGGTGTGGCACCTTGTCAAATGCTTTGCTAAAGTCAAGGTAGATAACATCGTAACATCGTAATTATCATTGTTATCTGAAAGATATAATTTAATTCGTGATACACAGCATGGTTTCACCAAGGGTAAGTCATGTGACTAATCTTCTATCCTTTTACACTAAATATTTCAGTTAACTGGTCACAGATTTCAAATTTACACTCCTTAAGCATTCTCGGAAAAATTTCGTCTGGACCCGAGGATTTTGTAGCTTTAATCTTTCAATCTGCTTGACTACTACTTTACTTATGCTGATATTAGATAGACTACTTTCTTCATCCCCACTAGAAATATTATCGCAAACTTCTCATTAGAAAATATTTGCTAAACTCTTCACTCATTTTTTCCTCCGATGCTATGATGACATTTTCATTGTTTTTAATTGGTCATATTCTTTATTGTTCTATAGCGATGAAAGAAACCCTTTGGGTTGGATCTTGCTTGACTGGCAACCCTAATTTCATAATTACGTTTCGCTGTACGTGTATTCTTTTTAACCAGCTTTGCCATTTCGTTTTAACTTGATTTAAGGTGTGTTTCCCCGTTTTTTATTTTTACGTAAAGTCCTCTTTTCATTCCGATCTCGTGTTTCAATCTGTCCGTCATCCATTTGGGAGTATTACTATGTTTCCGTATTGACTTCAGGGGGATAAATGTGTTTTGTGCATTAATAATTAAATCAGATTGCTATACATTTCATCCAAATCGCTGACCTGTCTGTTGAGCCCCGGCCCCCAAGTGACCTGATCCAAGGTAGCCTATGCATATTACCCTCTGTGACCCGACCCCTGGTCATGTACCGAGACCTGGCCACGCACTTAATGTCCGTAACGTCCGTATGACATTTCATATTTAATTTCAAATAGGTTTTTATATTGTCGAAGTTTGCTCTCCTGAAGTCTGGTACTTAGACGTTATTCGTACTTTTTAATTCTTTCCAGATAATATTAAATCTTATTTCTTGATCACTAGAGCATAGGCTATCTCCCACTTTTACGTTACTCATTAGGTGCTTATTATTAGTTAAAAGTAAGTCCAGAGTATTTTCTCCCCTCGTAGGATCGGTAATCATTTGTTTTAGGAAATTATCCTGCACCACATCTAGGAATTGTTTCGCTTCCTGATCTACTTAAGTTTCCAGTCAATGTTTCTATAATTAAAATCTCCCATGATCACAACGTTTTTGTACTGGGACGCTCTGCGAATTTAATGAATCAGGGAATCAGTCTGCATAATGCTGAGGTTAGGAGGTCTATACAAGACGCCAATAATAACTTTCTTATTGCTTATAGTCTCTACCCAAATAGATTCCGTACAGTCCTCTTCCTTGATCGTATTGTTGATAATACAGTTTATTGTATTTTTAGCGAAGTGTTACTCCCCCCCTCCTGCCAACCCTATCCTTGTGAAAAAAAACTTACATCCTTCTATTTTGATTTCCGGAAGGAAATGTTTATCGGCCAAGTTGATCCAGGATTCAGTAATATCTATAATATTAAGATGCTCTACGCATGCTTCATCTAGCAGCAAATAAATTTTGTTAATTATGCTTCTGCTATTTGTATAGTAAACTTTATTTTCCCTCCACCTGCTTTGGTGATTCTTTTCACAGTCCCTCTCTAAGTTGTTTCTACTGCCTAAATTACATCCCGATACTTCCTCCCCTACTCCCACGTAATCTACCCGAAAAAAAAATGATGGATGCCTACTTCTCGCTCAAAAGATTCAGCAAGGAGCCGAAATCCTCTGGGCGACAAGTGCACCTCGTCCCTTGTATATAGATGATTCTAACCGTAAAAGCTATCCCGGTTGTCGACAAATGCCCATCCATTGGCCTTACAATGTTTTGCCAGCCTGCAATTCATTGCAATAGCCCTGGAATGCCACGTGCCTCCAACTCTACGCCTCGGAAGGATTCCACATACATCAGGAACACCTCCCTTGTTCCTAATTGTGTCTTGAGCATCCCGGAACCGTGCAAACAATTCCTCACTCCCTAACTTACCTATATCATTGCCCCCAGCACTTAAGCAAACGACAGGGTCCTTTCCTTTCCCTTGCCTAACTCTTCAATCCTATCTCTAACATCTATCCCCGCGCCGGGGAAACACACCTGCGTTCTATGTTTCCTATCTTTATCACAGAAAGCCCTGTCTAAGTACCTCGCTTGACTGTCTCCTACAACCAAAATCTTACCTGTGGGCAGGGATCCAGTGTCTGCCCTTCCCTTCTTTTCTTGAATTTCCTTTGGTTCTTCTTCCTGTAGACCCGCTTGTACTTGAAACGAATTCTTGCTATCGAGCGGGGCTAGTGAGGACTTTTTTTTTCCAACTCTCCGCGTCTTATCAGTCACAATTTTCCATCCAGACTCCAAACTAGTTTTGTCTTCCGTATTTTGGGCCTTCGAGCGGAGAACTCGATTCTCCTCTCTAAGGCACTTTACAGCACCCCCCCAAGGCTTCAATTCTACTAAGTAGAGATTGTACCTCATCGGCGCTGAACACAACCACTCGCCATATCACTATTTGAAGCAGCTACCCAGTTGACCTGACCTGAGTGACGACTGCTGCTCAACTGACGACTACTGCTCAACTGACGACTACTGCTCAACTGACGACTACTGCTCAACTGACGACTATTGCTCAACTGACGACTACTGCTCAACTGTGACGACTACTGCTCAACTGACGACTACTGCTTTACCTCATCTCCCTACTAAAAAGAGGATAACAGAGTCTCAAGACAAGACTTGGGGACAGGACATCTGGAGGAGGACTGACTTCTGTTACGTCACCTCTATGTGGTGCTTCTTGGGACCTGCTCCTATGTAAGGGATACCAAGAGTGAAGAAATGAATGAGGCTGACAGTATATTCACTTACTATCAAACTTCCCTCCCACTAATTAATGATAATTTCATTCTTCCACTTAACACCAAAAAGACTTTTGGTGATGGTGGGGGTAGGTGATCTCTGGAAGCCCTTAGTTATAATCCACACAGGTAGCAGTGCAGGCCCAGTGTTTACTCTGTAGTGACATAAGAGGCACTACACCTTGGCAGCAGTCTTTGTCATTGAGCAGCCCTTTTTAAGGCCCACCCTGCTCACCCCACATGAAGAGGAGGCTACAAAAAGTGTCTCAAACATTGCTCCCTTTTCTCAACCGGCTGAGGACCCACCCACATCATGATGATGGTGATGTGTAGAACTTAGTCATAACCCACATAGCAGGTGACTTGGGCCCAGCAGCAGCCTAGATAACTGAGTGACCATATTTAGGATTTCTACTCGCCTCATTTAGGGAAGGGTCTAAACAAGGTGTCTTAAACAAAGCCTCCCTAAACCTAAACTGGCTGAGGAACTGCGCCCAGTAAGGTCACCCATAATTACAAAAATGATAACGACCAAATAACAGTAACAAGGAGGGAGAAACAAACTCAAAACCAGTCTTCTATTGCACTCTCATTCATCAAGATTTCCCTGTGACCAAAGCAAAGGAACCTTTCCTCAAACTTGAGAATAATCTACAATGGTAACACTGGAACAATTGCTTAAAAGTGGCAGTCTGCCGACAAGATTGACTAGATAAACACCATATGAGGACGGAGCCTTTATTTGTACGACGTTTCGCTTATTACAGCTTTTTCAAGTACAAGTTGAGATACAAATGCTTGAGATTAAATAAGGGGAACGGGGAGAGAAAAAGGGGGGGGGAAGGAAGAGGAGGAGGGTGGGGGGATTGGACACTGGGAAAGGATGAATGCTGGCCCAAACGTCCGTGGGCGAAATGTCCACAAAGGGTGGTTTAAATATTTAATATTTTGCTGGCCATGGGTATTAGGGGAATAATGTGAGGAGATATGTTAAACATGCCCCTGTTTTGTTCAATAGTGTTCGTTCCTTGAATGATTGCTGCTTCTAAACACTTCCTGCGGATTTTGTCTGGTTCCCGCATCAGCAGCTCTGCATTCTTCCAGTCCATAAGATGGTTTTCCTTGTTTCTATGTGTCACACATGCATTGGTGGTGACATCATGCCTGACGTCGTAACGGTGTTCACGTATTCGTGTATTCAGGTCGCGTGACGTTTCTCCGATGTAAACTTTATCACATCCTGAACACGGAATACGATGTGATAAAGTTTACATCGGAGAAACGTCACGCGACCTGAATACACGAATACGTGAACACCGATACGACGTCAGGCATGATGTCACCACCAATGCATGTGTGACACATAGAAACAAGGAAAACCATCTTATGGACTGGAAGAATGCAGAGCTGCTGATGCGGGAACCAGACAAAATCCGCAGGAAGTGTTTAGAAGCAGCAATCATTCAAGGAACGAACACTATTGAACAAAACAGGGGCATGTTTAACATATCTCCTCACATTATTCCCCTAATACCCATGGCCAGCAAAATATTAAATATTTAAACCACCCTTTGTGGACATTTCGCCCACGGACGTTTGGGCCAGCATTCTCATCCTTTCCCAGTGTCCAATCCCCCCACCCTCCTCCTCCTCCTCCTCTTCCTTCCCCCCCCCTTTTCTCCCCCCGTTCCCTCCTTTCCCCTTATTTAATCTCAAGCATTTGTATCTCAACTTGTACTTGAAAAAGCTGTAATAAGCGAAACGTCGTACAAATAAAGGCTCCGTCCTCATATGGTGTTTAACTGGAACAATTGCTTACCCTCCCCACAGATTGTAGTAATTGCTGCCATTGGCACTGTCAACAGACCCAAGCACCACAATGACTACAACCCCCTTTTGTGACTGATGGTTTGACCTTTGGTAGGAGAGTATCTGATCATGCGTCCACTCTCCAAGCTGAGGCCATAGCGGTTCAAGGAGCGTTAGAGCATGTTCTAATATCTAGAATTGGTCTTGTGGTGATCCACACGGACTCACAGTCTCTGCTAGGCAGCTTAGATACGACACAGCCCAGAGACAATGTACGCCTACTGACCTCCATCCTAGCACTCTTGTTGAAGCTACATCAGCAAGGCAGGAGTGTTACGTTCAACTGGGTGCCGAGCCATGTAGGCATCCCAGAAAACGAGCTAGCCGATGCCGCAGCAGAAGCGGCGCGCCTAAGACCCGAAGTCGATGTTGTCGTCCCTCTTAGCAGAAATCAGTTGCGCAAACGCAACAGGGCTCTCAACCAGGTACAATGGATCCTTCAGCACAGACTGGAGGCAGAGGTATCAGAAAGGGCGAGGTGGTACAGGGCAGTCACAGACTACAAGCCCCTTGTACTTCCTCGCTCCACACCTAGAAAAGTGGAAACTGCTCTTCCGTCTGCGGCTGGAGGACCGTTGTTTCTGGCAGATCAAGAGAAATCCAACACCTGAAGAAAGAAGATGCCACCATTGTAGCCACCCTCAAGCATTAGCTACAGCATTGCCCCGCAACTGCTTTTCTGAGAGGGCCTTCGACAACATCTGAGGGTCTTGTGCGCCGCCTATGCAGCCACCTCAGCGAATATGAACTGCGTCGGCTGGAGGAGTGTCAGGCCCCCCTTTAAATATTTTTCATGATTTTTATTATTATTATAATTTTATGTATACACAGTGATAATGTTAGAAAGGGTGCATTCACCGTGATGTGCATACATATATCACATAAGTATGCACATCTAGTAGATGTATGAGTGGGCATGGCCAAAGCCACACACTCATACATCGAATCACCCTCCAAACGGGCTAGCCAAAAAAGCCCGTGGGAATTCTATTCCCAAATTTCTTAGAATAGAATAGAATGTGTCACGGCCAGTCTGGCTTAGACTGGTGGGGCGTCGCCACAACGGTATCAAATGACACGTGTACTTCTTCCACTACCTCTCCGAATTCCCTCTTCATGTCTCATTCAGTCATATATTATGTACCTTGTTTCTTCATTCTATAATTCCTTATTTGTATCAGCACTGAAGATGTAATACTACGAAAGCGCTCTGCTTCGTTAGTTTACTTTTCCTAGTGGTTACTTACTCAAAAAATATCAATATATATACATGAACACAGGATGACATTGTTTTCCTTGGGAAGTTACTTCGAAGTCTGATGACACCTGCAAGCACAGGGCATACAACCCACTCACATTCGTGGATTCTCCAAAACTTATGTTACAGTTAAATAGATTGGATTAGGTTGGATTTATTGACAATAAGATACATATATAAAATGCAATATATAGAATTGGAGGAATAACACAGCATAGCATATGAAACAGTATAATCTACAGAAAATTTTATGCTGAAGTGGCAACAGTAATTTCAGATTGTAGCATCGCATTTGTTCTCTGACATTGCAAGTGACAGCAGAACGGAAATCGGTATTCCTTCAGCACAGAAATAATTATAGTATAGTTGAAGAAGTGGCTAATATAGATTGCAGTTGAAACCAATGGGTAGACGAGACGATTGTGAAGTTACTTGTCGAACGAGTGCTATTTTTGTTTTAACCTTCAGCACATTGGTATTAAATAATTTTGTCGTATTCTTCTAAAATATAACCCAATATACAACAAAATAACTTATTTATGTATTCATGTATAACGGGGAATTGAATTCTCTTCGTTGGTGAAACAGATTCTAAAGTTAGCTATTTTTGTCTTAAAGTTACTATAAACAGTTTTGTTTTCATCAGTCGTCGAAATTGGTAAATGCCGAGTAGGGGTATTACACGAATCCGCAAGGATGACTGCAGCAGGGGAAACTTTAACATGTAAATCGCTTCAAGATTACATGAAAACGTTACCTAAATCCACATTGGAACAATTGTACAAACATCCAGCAACATGTTTAGCGGTATTTAGGTAAGTTTGGAATTATTGGTCTGGGGAAATAGATCTGTTTAGACTGTTGATTAGTCTATTTAAACTTCTTTTTAACATTTCGTATCACTATCAGCCTACTTAATAAATACACTTCTTACGAGGACTTGTCACTCCTTACACATTCCACACCTGATATATTATTTACCATGTGATTCCATATTATTTCTCTCACCACAAACACTTTTACGGCCATGGACTAAACTAAAACTGCCTTCCTCCACCTGTACAAAAGCCTAGTAACTAGTTCGCCCTCACCTGGAGGTAATTTGGTCCCCAAAGCTGGAAAGAGACAAGGATACACTTGAAAGAGTACAGAGACGGGCAACAAGATTGGTTACAGGACTGTCTCACTTATCCAACTCAGAGCGACTTGCTAGTCTTCAACTTCCAACACTCCAGTTTAGAAGGCATAGAGCGGACCTTATCTTATTGGCTTATACAAGCTTTCAATATTATGAAGAACATTGATCAGGTAGACTACAGGAGGGAATGCAACAGCTGTGGAAGAGCGATGTTCAAGCCAACACTTAGTACAGCAACCAGAGGTCACTACTTAAAGCTACAATTACAACACCAAACTAGCCACAGAAAAAACTTCCTACCAGCAAGAATTACAGAACCATGGAACAAGCTGAGCCAAGAAACCATTAGTGCCAAAACCGTAGAATCTTTTAAAAGTAAAATCGCGAAAGAATTGTCGACTAGAGTCTAGAGAAGACCTCTACAAGTACAACTTTTCCTGCTGACTTCACGGTGCTTAGGGGCTGTAACCAGCACACTAACACCATTACAGCGTCCAACCTTGGTATGTGGTCTTATTACCCTTGGGGTACCTAATGGCCAATACTAAAGGTAATTACTAATCCAACTCCTAGTCCACAAGAAAGCTCTGAAGGAATTTTCTGGCTGGAACCTTGCAGCTATCTATAATCTAGCTGTATAATCCGGAGCCTTGGAGAGCTTCCTCAGCTGTAGTAGTCATCTACTACCACCAGCGTAAGAGTTCTCTCAAGAGTCGTATGCCATATCAGTCATTTTTATAGTACCTGGCAACTACTGAAGGGGTCACAGTTGAATAGACTTGAAGCAGCCTTGTAGCAATCTTCAACCCATGTATTTATGCCTGTGGTACCAATTTGATAGTTCATCAATGAATGTTCTGTGACTCACAACTATGAACAACCACCTTGGGTATGGAATATTACCCTTGTAATTACCTATTGACGGATACATAAGGTAAATGTATAGGGTAAATAGGCAATGCATTGATGTCCTTTAGTGTTTACTAGGAGAGATTACCAGATCTGGTTCAGAAACTCCAGATGCAGTCTCAAAGGGACAGTGTATATTACTTTGAAGATGGCTGGGTTCAGATATACAAATGTTAATATGAATATGCTACCAGCTGTAGGATAAGATTGGAAGTCACCATACAGCCTGGATAATATGAGGGTATTTTGAAAAGTAATGCCTCCTGTATTTTTTATTTTTTTATTTTCTGCACCAAGGGATCCGAGGGGTTTGATGACTAAACCTCCCTGCTTATAATCTGAAATTTTCATCTTTATTGCAGATATTGAAAGTCTAATAAAGTAACCCCTGTCATTGCTGTGTGTCTGAAGCAGAGATGCATTATTGAATTTCTTCACAAAGAAGAAGTGGAACCAGTCAATATTCACTGGTTTGGTGAACATTTACGGAGCTGAGGCAATTGTGTGTGAGCATGGTTAGGAGATGGGTTTGTTGATTCCAGAGTGGTGACAGAGACGTGATAACAAACCGCATCCCAGGCAGCCATACATAGGCTCTTGCTCATCATTGGCGAAAGTGCATTGGGAAGGGGGTGATTACACGGAGAAATAGATACTGGAGCAGGAGTGTCTACTCATTTTAATGGTGCCACTCCCATCTTTGTTGCTCTTCAACTTTTTGAGTTATGAGTAAAAAAAATTAGGCATTATTTTTAGAACTATCCTTGTCTATATTCTTTATATATGCCATATTTAGATAAATACAACAACTTTCATCTCTATAGGTAATTATAAATTACTCTATACCAGGTAGTGGAATTTGTCTTAATATTTTACCCAATAATTTTTGTAAGTCATGTCTTGATTACATTTTATTAATCCCATTCATAATTGTTACCAATACAAGCTTATTGGCTGACAGCAGGTGATGTGATTGTCCTGTGGAAATGCTTCTTTTGGATGAACCAGTTACTTTTGGATATTCATTGTCACCACATTTCACACTCCCAAAGACTGTCAAATTCAATACTCCATCAACCCCCAGGCAAAAGCCCCACAGAAAAAAATCCTCCTCACCTGACAAGAACCACACTGGTATATACTCACTTAGGGCACTATCCAACATTAAGACAGTACCAACACAGAAAAGGCCTGCCCATAGATTGAAAGTGCCCCAGATGCAACCACCACAGAACAACTTGTACTGCAATGTCCCACACCAGCTATCCTCAGACAACAGAACAATAATTGATATATTCCCTAAGTAAGTTATGGTCTTACCCAGAAGCTGTTGCCATGTACCTGAGAGAGGAGGGGGAAGCAGATTGATTGATCCTATTCACATTTTCAGTTGTGCATAAGTTGAATATCAAGCCCTGTAGAGGAACTCCTCCTCCTTAGTTTTGTCTTTCTAGATGTGCTAGCTCTTCTCAGTTAGTCTCTTTTGGAGACTGTAAAAACATTGATCAGTTGGTGTTCTGCTTTTAGTTTCTGTTTCCTTATTATTATTGTCATTCATCATAGAGCCAGGGTATTTTAATCATTTGCACATCCTGTACCTAACATAGTATACTTAAAAAAATTCCTAGGGATTCTATCATATCCTGGATCCTTGTTATTTTTTTCTATTCTTTTATCACTGTTTAATCACTGTATTGCAGATATATGGGATAGGAGGAAAGCTGTTAAGAGCAGTCAAGAGTTTTTACGAGAGTAGTAGACCCTGTGTTGGAATTAGAAATGGAGGTAGTGGTTGAAGGTGAAGGTGAGACTTTGCCAGGGATGTGTTATGTCACCTTGGCTGTTCAATTTATACAAGGATGGGGTGGTGCAAGAGGTAAATGCAAAGGTAATGGGCTGGGGATTGGAGATGGTTAAAGAAAATGGGAGATAAGCCAGTTGTTTGCTGATGACACTGTGCTTGTGGGGAGTGAACATGAGGGGGTGATCAAGGATGAGATGGGTGGATGGGGTAAAAGGGGATTGGGAAAGAAGGGAATGTCTATTGAGGAAGGAAGCAAGAAGACAGAAGATAGGGGTGAGTGGAGAAGGGTTGTGTATGGATGTTGCTGTGATGCATGGAAGGGAGTGGGTGGGGCATGGGGATTAGGGAGTAAGTGTAAATTATATTTTGACGCAGCCTGAAGGGATTTCTCCCTGTCTTTTCTTTCTCTGCATGAAGGGACAGAGAGGGGGGTTGCTGATTAAATGAAGTGGCCTTGCTATGGATGTGCTGTGTCTTGCTACATTGCTTCTGACCCAGGGCAGTGGGTGAGATGCAGGGATGACCCATCATCCAGGAGGAGCCTGTGGGTTAGTTATATCCCGTATGGTGATATGTGGCAACTCGCATGCCCGGGGCCTTAGGCATGCTTACGTGCTTATCGACAGTGTGTGAGTGAGATACTGTAGAGGGACACGGAGTTACGCATGGGCGTTATATTTGACTATGTTATTCTAGTGTATCTTCTTGTAACTGTATTATCGTTTAAGGGTGAATGTACTTAAGAACCTACAGTGTGTATTATATGTTATTCTAGTGTATCTTCTTGTAACTATTATCGTTTAAGGCTGAATGTACTTAAGAACCTACAGTGTGTATTATTAGCCCTCGACCAACACACACATGGCGCAGTGATATGCGACATTGTCAGTGCATACAGGGCAGTGCAACGCAACATACTCAGCCTATACCTGCATTATTCTGGTGTACCGTGACCCACATATCATAATTGCGTGCGACAAGGGCTCATGGAAGTGTGCAGTCCCAGTGACAAAGTTACACGCTCTTATGTAAAACATAAGTGTTCCAAACTAAAAACCGGCATCATATGCAAGGGTTCGTTAGTGACTGGCAGTGCTCCGGCGCCATATTGCGCTCATCCATGTGACGCATTATGCGTATATGCGTGGAACCTCCTCGTATGGTGTCTAGTGCCTACACGTGTGGTTTATAGTGCCTCCCCGTATAGTGTATAGTGTCGCAGTGCATTGTGAGTGGTGTTTGTGAAAATCTTGCTGCCTCTTCGTCGGTAGGAGACGCTTGTATTTGAACACTGGCGGGACGTGAGCGTTACACTTCCACTCGCTAACACGCCCGCAGGCCAATTGGGCCCCAGGTAACCGCTCGCTTACGGGTACTCATCCGCGCATTACGGGCCCACACTATTAGCTTTATTCTAGCGAAATGCCTAATACTCGTTCAGGAGCACTCGAGCAGGAGGAGGAAGAGATGCAGCCAGATTTATCCAATGAGCAACAGGCCACATCCTTCCCAACAACCACACCAACCGACATGCTTTCCCTCGTGAAATGGATTGAAGAGACGAGGTTAGCAGAAGACGAACGCAGACGACGAGAAGACCAGGCTAGATTTGAAGCCCTGCTCAAATTGATAAACCCGCAACGGCAACCCGCTCACTCTCCCCGAGAGGACCACCCTGTGGCCTCCGATGACAGCTGTCATCATCAGCCCCTGCTCCCTCCACCCACTCAAAAGGCCAATGCCCAGACGCCACCTACCAATTGTTCCGCGAATGGAAGCGACGTTGGCAAGACTACGCTACCATGGTCGACCTGTATAGCTTACCCCATGAGAAGCAGCTTATACAATTACGCATGTGTCTCACCCTTGAAACACAACGTGTCCTAGAGCATACCCTGCAAATACCACCCTCTACAGACAAGACCGTCGATGAGGTGATCGCTGCTCTGGAAGTACACATCAAGGGCTTGCGGAACGAGGCAATACGCAGGAGGGGATTGCTTAGCTGCAGGCAGATGGAAGGCGAAACATTTACAGATTTCTATGTAAGGTTGCGCCGCATTGCCGAGGAGATCGACATATGCCCTGGTAAATCGCCAGTTTGCGAAGAGACTCAGTTGAAGTCGGTGATTATTATGGGCGTTCGGGATGATGAGTTGATTCAGCGATTCATATCCCTGGACGACAATTGCTCCCTGCAGGACATGGTCAATACATGCTGCCCCTATGAAGCAGCCAATTGTGCTACGTCTGATATTCGTGCCCATCCTGCACAAGTAAGAGCATTGACCCACCACCAAAGAAGGAAGAAGCAGAAAAATTTCCTCCGGCAAACCCCTAAGCAACCGACATCGAAGGCAATGGATCCATGCCAGTGCTGTGCTAGGCACCATGAGCTAAGAGCATGCCCTGCGGCTCAGGCTACCTGCCGCAACTGTGGTTGGCAGGGACACTTTCCTTCCACGATCAAATGTCCCGCTAACAAGACCCAGTGCTGCCTCTGTTCCCGTATCGGTCACTTCGACACTTATTGCAAGCAGGAGACCCGTGAGAAACACAAGCGAGGTGTTCCGGTCTCCGGCGGTGGACATGTTTCGGAACATCTGACAGTCCCACAGCTGTCCTGCTGTCGAGTGATGTCTCCTAGCCCCAGCCCTGTGGTGCCTCAACACGTCAGCGTCCTTATCACACACGGTGGTAAATCGTCATACTTGCAGATGATCCCAGACTCCGGTGTGGATATCACTGTGATAGGACCACAGCACTTGAGAAACCTTTTCATTTCAACAAGGAAACTACATGCTTCCCCGCAGACCACCACACTCACAGCCGACGGATCTGAAATGACTCCTGCCCTTGGCACGCTCACGGCTACCCCTACTTTAGGTAAGTGGTCGTGCTCTGCTCAGATCCGAGTACACAAGGACATCCAGACCCCACTCCTCTCCTTCAGCCACTGCAAAGCATTGGCCATCATTCCCAAGGAATTTCCCAAGCCAATATTGGAAGTGAAACACGTTAAGAAGTGTGTGGAACTCCCATTCTCTGCCTCCACACCACCCTCAGATGTGAAGGAGTTTAAGGACGTTCTGGTGGCTAAAGCAGCTCTTCAGTCCACACCACTTAAGCCCATGGTGGGATCACCAATGCGAATCCACCTGAAGGATAATGCGGTGCCTTTTGTGATCCACACACCCCGGCAAATTCCCCTGGCTTTCAGAGACCACGTCAAGGACGAGCTCGAGTCCATGGTCTCTCAAGGGATTATTCGACCGGCTGGCGACGAACCTTCAGAATGGTGCCACCCACTTGTCGCCATAGCTAAACCAAATGGAGGGGTGAGGATCACGATGGATCTGTCCAAACTTAATGCCCAGGTGGCTCGCCCACACCCTTTGATGCTGTACGTAGTGTACCGACCTCAGCTCGTTACTTCACTACCATGGACGTTCTCTGCGGCCACTGGCAGATTGAACTCGCCGAAGAGGACACATGGTAGATTCCAATATTGCAGAGGACCAATGGGATTTGCAGCAACAGGCGATGCCTATTGCCTACGAGGTGACATTGCACTGCAAGGTGTCAAGAATTGCGTCAAAGTGGTGGACGACATCCTCCTTTACGATGCCGACTACACCACTCACCTTACCCTCATCCACCAAGTCCTCACCAGATGTCGTGAGTTTGGCATCACCATTAATAAGGACAAATTTAAGGTTGCCATGCCTAAGGTGGATTTCTGCGGATTCACATTGTCAGTGGCAGGTATCACTGCTGACCAAGACAAAGTGATTGCTATCAGGGACTTTCCAACTCCTGCAAATTTGACAGACCTTAGGTCCTTTATAGGTCTCGTTAACCAGTTGGCTGAATTCACCCGAGATATCCGCAGCTGCCCAACCTCTCTGGCCCCTGATGAGCCCTAAGAGACAATTTCTCTGGACACCGGATCATGACGAGGCATTCCGAAGGGTGAAAGCCGCCCTCATCGACCCCCTAGTCCTCGCCTCATTTGATCCAACCCTGACAACTATCCTCCAGACGGATGCATCTCGGCTTAACGGCATTGGTTTTGCATTACTACAGGACCACGGCAGCGGACGCCTACGCCTAATCCAATGCAGTTCCCGTTTCTTGACGGAGGCGGAGACTAGATATGCCACCATCGAGTTAGAATTACTCGCCGCTGTCTGGGCGATGTTCAAATGCAATTTTTACTTGATAGGACTACAGAATTTTACGTTGATGACTGACCATCGCTCCCTGGTTCCCATCCTGAACAGCTACACTTTAGACGCAGTGGAGAACCCACGTCTCCAGCACCTGAAGGAGAAGGTGTCCCCATACATCTTCACAGCGGTATGGCGTGCCGGAAAGGATCTTCGCATCCCGGACGCCCTATCCCATACCCCAGTGAGCTACCCAGCGCCGGAAGACTACACACTCTGCACCGACTCCATTGCATCTCTCCATACGATAGCCACGGTGAGAGCTGTGACAGAGTCCCATGTAGATGAAGATAGGACTCTGGAGGAGTTACATGACTCGGCTAGGACCGACCCAGACTACGTCCAATTGCATCACTGTGTGACGTCCGGATTCCCCTCGGACCACTATGCCCTTCCTAGGCCCTTGCTCCCATACTGGAAAATTTGGGATAACCTCCATGCCGATGGTGACCTCGTCCTCTTCGGCATGAGAATTGTGGTCCCTAATGCCCTTCGCTGCCGCATCCTGGCCCGTCTTCATGATAGCCACAGGGGCGTGGAGGTGACAAAATGCCGGGCAGGTCAAACTGTCTTCTGGCCAGGCATCAATTCGGACATTGCAAACACGGTCCAGTCGTGTGAACCCTGCCAGTATCTCCAACCTAGCCAGCAGAAGGAACCCATATTCAGCGACGACCACCCAACAAGGCCCTTTGAGTCGGTCTCAGCGGACTTCTTCTCCGTTGCAGGCAAGTCATTCCTTGTCATCGCTGACAGACTCTCCGGCTGGCCTGTGGTCGTCCCTTGCAAAGGCGATACGACGTCGTCCAACACCATCCGCATGTTCTGTAACTACTTCCGGGAAGTTGGTGTTCCCCTTCGCTTGCGAACAGATGGAGGCCCCCAGTTCACCAACCAGGAGTTCAGGAGCTTTGCAGCATGATGGGGTGTGCGACACATTGTCACATCACCTCACTACCCGCAATCCAGTGGCCATGCCAAGGCCGCTGTGAAGGCCATCAAGCATCTCATCCTCAAGGTGGCCCCTTCAGGCAACATAGATTGCGAGGAATTCGACCGAGGCCTCCTGGAACTTCTGAATACTCCCAACTTCACTGGTCGTTTCCCAGCTCAGGTGTTATATGGCCACCCCCTCTGCTCCTGCGTTCCGGTCCACCCAGATGCTTTCTCCACGGAGTGGCAGACCAAAGCGGAGGAATGCGACCGCCACGCAGCAACCCAGGCCAAGGATGCTGCAGCTCGGTATGACAGCCATGCACGTGAACTCTCCAGGCTGCACGTCGGCCAGCACGTTCGGCTTCAGGACCCGAAGACCCACCGCTGGGACAAGGTCGGCATTGTCATGTGCGTTGGCAAAGCCAGGACCTATGAAATACGCACCACAAGTGGCCGCGTGTTGCAGCGTAACTGCCACTTCTTGCGCCCTGTCATCTGCACCCCTTCCCATCCACACGAGGCCCATAGCGAGGACCCACCTGCTGATTTGCGTCGCTTCAAGAGACTCCAGTGCAGATTGTCCACCCGAGACTAAAGTCTGCGGGCGCAAAAGGGGGAAGGGAGGTGTGGGTTAGTTATATCCTGTATGGCGATATGTGGCAACTCGCATGCCCGGGGCCTTAGGCATGCGTACGTGCTTATCGACAGTGTGTGAGTGAGATACTGTAGAGGGACGCGGAGTTAGGCATGGGCATTATATTTGACTATGTTATTCTAGTGTATCTTCTTGTAACTGTATTATTGTTTAAGGCTGAATGTACTTAAGAACCTACAGTGTGTATTATTAGCCCTCGACCAACATACACAGAGCCAAGAAAAGGGAGAGGGATGGGAGTGGAGTATGTGGGGATGGAATGGGTGGGAGTGGCTTTATGCCTTTGTTTTTTAGCTACCTCCCTTGTAAAGGGGAAAAAGCTCTTGGTATATGTATGTACAGTGAGTCCTCCTTATACGGTAATTCTTTATCCGGTAAATTCACAGTTGGTAATTACTACCCTCGATTCTATTCACTGTAAGAAAAATTCACAGATATGGTATCCGCTCGTGTTATTGAGGTAAAATTAGATATTTTGAAGAGGAAAGAGCAGGGAGAAGGTATGTCTGACATAAGTCGAAACTTGGGTTCAGTATAAAGTAATTTCAATTTGCGGTAAGGTTTTCAGGAATGCATATGTACTGTATAACGAGGACTCGCTGTATCACTATTCTCACCTCATGAATGAATGGTTCTGGTAGTCTCATCTCAATTAGGTCCTCATTATTTTCCTCATCATCATATGGGTTCACTGGCATAAGTTGATTAAGAAGTTCAATAAGTTGGTTTTCCCAACACAGTCAAATAGTCACTTCTTTAAATAGTATTTAGATTGTTATGCATTTTCTTGTACAGGTACTCCTCGTTTAACGACCTACTCGGTTAATGACAACTCGGAGTAACGACGGGCTTTATGACAGACCAATATTCGTTTAACGTAAATCTCCCGAAGTTACGACGTGTACGATAATTAAGTTGGCTGAGGCAAATTTGTATGATGTTATAAATGAACTTGTACGGTGGATATTAGCTGTGAGGTAAAGTGTTCTGAAGCTTAGGTCTACATTACCATCCTGCAAGCTGGAAAAACTACCTGGGGTACAATATATACCGGTAGTGGTAAATTTTTAGTTTCGATCAAGGGCGCAATATAGCAATAGAAAATTAATTATTAATTTTGTAAATTATAATGTATCAACGTAATATGCAATTTTGTGAGTGGAAATAAAAAAAAGGTGCTAAAACAAATTTCGTAAGTAACGAAGACATGTCGGACGAATGGTACACCATGTTTGTTATGATAGATGCCGATGTCGAGGAAATGAAAGGATGATAAATTCGCCTAACCTAAACTAAACTAACCTAACCTGTGTTTGATAAATCATTACCTGCAAATTAAATGTCATCCGGCTCGTCCTCGTTGTTGTCGTCGTGAGAGACGTTGGCAGACGACAAGATGGCGTCCCGATCCTATGCTACCGACTTCGTTCATTAGCATATTTTCTTGTAGCATGGTATTTTTTACTTTCATTTCCGCCCACAAAATTGCATATTACGTTGATACATTTTAGTTTACAAAATTAATTATTAATTTTCTATTGCTATATTGCGCCCATGGTCGAAACTAAAAAAATACCCCGGTATTCAATATGGAATATCAGCATACGCAGATTTGGTCATATACGGTAATTTCGGGAACATAACCACCGTAAATAAACAGTAAATAAAGCTTTAATGTACTGTATAAAAGAGGGAAATACACGAAAATAAAGATACATGTATTGCTGGACATTGTACATACAGAACATGTACGTATATGTATACACTTTCGCTTAACGACCAATTCGGTTAACGACGGCGCGCTGGTCCCAATTGTCGTCGTTAAACGAGGAGTGGTTGTATTCTAGATCCTCTATGTGGGGTAGCATACTTCAGTGATATAGTTGTAATTTTGATCTTATTTGTAATTAGGTTCAGCCCATAGTTTAGCTAATTAGACCATCTAACATTACCCAAAGCAAAATTTGGAAAATGTTACTGTGTAGAAAAAGTGAGTGGTATATTGCTGGAATGCCATGGTCTGGACTCAGCCTCTCAATATATATACATGATTGTAGTGTTTTTCAGATGTAACTCAACTGGATTCCCATATTTAAAATGTTGGTTTTTATTTTATATCATATCATTATTCATGATTGTTTCTTGCTTTCAGAGAATTGCCAGAATTAAGCAAACAGTTTATATTACGTTTGCTATTTGTTACCCAGCCAGTAAGTCAAGTTTTAGTTGCACTCTGGATCCCTCAAATAGAATCAGGCATGTAAGTGTAATTTGCTCATAGATAATTAAGTTTGTTATTGAAGATAATGGCCTGATATTGCTTGGAAGTTAATGATTTTTTTATGTGTATTTTATTGTTTATATTTGCTGTTAATAGTATCATTAATGTTATTGTTTTTTAAATAAAGTTTTCAATTTTGAATACAGCAGTTATCCTTTGGAAACCATTTCAGACAGCGTAGTGACGTTGCCTTAGAGCACAAGACAGCTTGCCAAGCCCTGGCAGACATGTCCATATGGGAAGAGGTTACAGACCATCGTCAAAATCCAGCGTATCAATTAAGTCGAGTTTTTGCCAGTAATCTTAAGGTTGCAATGTTTGGAGGGTGAGTACCACTAGTATTCATTTTGTAGGTTTTGATTCTAGGTTGAGTAAAATATTTTTAATGGTTTGAATGTGAGTTCATTGTGAACATAGTGCCACTATGAACTGAAGCTAAGGAATTAAATGCTGTTGTATGAAATTGCCTGTTGCCAACAAGTCTAACAAAATAAACACTATGTGAGGATGACTTTTATAAGTACGACATTTCACTTGTCACAACTTTATCAAGTGCTTGATAAAGCTGTCACAAGCAACGCGTACTTCTAAAGGCTCTGTCATCACATGGTAAATGCTGTTGTCAATGTTTTGATTTGAGATAATATTTTATATAATTATAAGGACCTTGCTTTATTAGTAATATGTCTTGACTTATTAATTAATCATTTAACAGCAATAGACTATAACGTGCACCAGTTTCCATTTTTCTGTTTTGTGCATTTGGTTTATATGTAGAGCAATTCCTCTATTAGCGAATTTCAACTGTGGTGTTCTGAATCAAAACTGAGTTATATCTATTCTTTCTTGAAATCAGTGGATCTCCATGGACAATGACCAAAAATTTTGAACCAGATCCATATCAACGTGACATAGAATTTTTAGACAAGTATGCTTTGGAGCGTTGGGAAACTGTACTACAATTCTTGGTTCGTCCACATGAAAAAGATAAAGAAAAGGAAACATTGGGCATTTCTCTTGTTGCTATCCGCACATTGTTGCATGCAGGACTCATAGAAAGGTTAGTGAATTATCTGAAGATGAGAAAATGGCGTAATGATTTAACATGATATTTTTATTGTACTATTTATTTCTACCTATTCTATTCTATATACTAAGGGTTTCTACCCCTGTTAAGGGTTGTATACAACTATTTATTTCAACATATATAATTTCAACAGCAAAGGAGATGGCCCAAATATGCGCATTACTAGTAGTGGCTTCCAGTTCTTGTTGCTGGATGCAGCATCTCAAGTTTGGTACTTCCTGCTGAAATATCTAGAAACAGTGACAGAACGGGGACTAAGCCTAGTTTCTTGTTTATCTTTCCTCTTCAAACTCTCATTTTCAACATTAGGTAAGGTAAGTGGCTATAAAAGTATGGAGTATATTACATTTACATGTTCATTCATTTGTACATGTTTTCATCAACTTGTAGCCCAAGTTAACATAGTGACAAATTCAGTCAATTTTTTCTGCAATTAGTAAAGTGACACATGAAAATGAAGAAAAGAGCAGTTGAAGTTGGGAAAGGGGTAGAGAGTGGCCATACATTTAATGCTGCCTTCTTGTAGCCTCATGTTAGAGGCCAGAGGCAATGAATTGATTCTGCTGTGTGAGTGTGTGGGAGGAGGGTTGGAAGTGAGAAAGAGAGGGGGAAGGAGAGAGGGAAGGGATAGGGAGAGAGAGAGGGAGGGAATAGATGGAGAGGGAGAAGTGGGGGGAAAGCAAGAGAAGGAGAGGTGGGGGAAGGAAGGGAGGGAGACAAGAGAGGGAGAGAGTGAGAGAGACAGAGAGGGAGGGAGACAGAGAAGAATGGGGGGAAGGGAGAGAGAGAAAAAGAGGAGACAGAAAAAGAGGGATGGAGATGGGAGGGGGAGAGAGGGACAAAGAATGAGAAAGAGAGAGGAAGGGAAGGGAAAGTAAGAGAGAGGGAAGGAGGTTAGACAGAGACAGAAAGAGGGATGGATGTGGGAGGGGAGAAGGAGAAGAAGAGATGGATGTAGAGAGGAGTGATGGAGGGAGGAGAAGGAGAGAAAAAAAGAGACAGAAAGAGTGATGGAGTTGGGGTGGGATGGAGGGTTGGAAGGAAAAGTATAAAGAGAAAAAAAAAGAGGAGACAGAAAGAAAGGGAAGGAGGTGAGAGAGGACAAAGGGGGAGGGAGACTGACTTGTATCTGGATGGTGGGTATGAATGTAACATTCATTGTTATTTTATGTCTTCCTTAGGGTAGTTGAAGTTTGTTATTAGTATTAAAATCATACATTGGCTCAACAACACAGTGTGATACCGGGCATATAGAGAAATTTTGGTCTCTGCACCACTTCAGAAGGGAAAAGTACAGTTAGCAAAAAGGCAGAATAATATTAATTTCTTAAAGTATTCAAATGTTAACTGACAAAAAAATGTAATTTCATTCGTGCTTTAAAGACAACTTATTCTATTCATAAATCAGGACTACAGTATGGAAGGGCTTGACAGTGAAATGCTCACATTTCTTCAACACCTTCGGGAATTTGGTCTTGTGTATCAACGGAAAAGGAGCTCTGGACGCTTTTATCCAACACATCTTGCACTCAACATAACAGCAGGACATAAAAAGGTAGGCAGAGAAATTTGATAGGGTTTGCAAGGATGACTTGATTGTTATATGTGTAACACATCCATACACACATATACACACACATGCACATGTCTTGATAGTGAAGTGGTAGTGATTGCAGATGCCACTATGGCGGTCCAAGTTCAAATCCTGCCCAGGGCTGAAATAATTTCAGTATTGCTGTGCTGCGAGTCATTACTCCAACTCTCATGGGCAGGGAGTTGGGAATGTGTGTGCATGTGAGGTTACAGCATTACCCATAGATCAGTCATATATGAGCTCTGCACTCTATTCCGGGAGGGTAGTAGCTGTTGATCATGAGTCCAACATGTGATCCAAAACCATGGTGAATTACACCCACAGTGACAGAACGGGGACTACTTACAAAACGTCTTCGAGAAAGCACTACACAAAAAATTATTAAAAAACTGGAAAACATAGGAGGGATACAAGGTAGATTACCAAACTGGAATGAGGATTTCTTGCCTGGTAGAAAAATGAGAATATTGTTCAGAGAAAAGAGTTCAGCTTGGGAGGAGGTGATTAGTGGAGTTCCACATATTGGCTCCAATGATGTTCGCTATTTATGTGAATGACATAGATGAAGATGTGAAATGTTGCATGAGCTTCTTTGGAGATGATGCTAAATTGATGAGGAAAGTAAATACTGAAACGGCTTGTGAATCACTACAGAGAGGCCTGAACAATGTTTGGAAATGGAGTCAGAAATGGGAAGCAGACTTAAACATTAAGAAATGTAGCATAATGGAGTTTGGAAAAAGTAAAAAAAGAATATCAGGACGATATAAAATTGTAACAAAGGAAATGAAATGTATCTGAAAAAGACCTGGGAGTAATCACAAATGACATGTCCCTTGATAAACAGATACACAAAATTGTCAGAGAATCTTACAACTTGCTAAGATCAATAAAGGTGGCTTTTACCTATTTAGACAAAGAAATGGTTAAAAAAAAAATACTAGTCACACTTGTTATATTCACTGTAAGCAACACTTCAATGACTAGCGTGCACATGCATGCACTCACAATATGCTACATGATGTGGTTTCAATGACGAGGCTAGTGTCTCCCTAGGGACTTCCATTGTTCAGTGACCAAGCTCACCCACCTTTCTTGACAACACCCTTTTGACAACAAAAGATTCTCGGCATCTCAGGTCAAGAGCTCTACTAGACAAAGGGCCCGGCCTGTCTCAACCGACGCGACGAAACCTTGTTAATCTTTCCTATGATATGGCAACTGTATATATGTAGTTAATATGTGCCTGGCAACCCTCCAAGTTTTCCTGGGGGCTTGCCGTGTATATTGTAGTTAGATCTAGACTTGGAGAATTAAAGCCAAGAACTCTGCCCGAGTTTTCTTCACCAGTTCCAAATGTAGAGTACCACAACCTACACACTAATAAGGCCTAGACTGGAGTATGGTGCAACACTGTGGTCACCCAACACTAAAAAGAATACAAGGAAAATTGAAAGAATCCAGAGAGCAACCACAAAAATGGCCCCAACACTTTCAAACCTGTCATATGAGGAGAGACTGGCTAAATTGAAATTACTGGCTTTGTAACAAAGAAGAGAAATAGGTGAGTTGCTGACCGTCTACAGAATCATGAAAGGCACAGAAGTCCTTGATAGAGAGGGCTTACTAAATTAGGATAAGAGAGATACAAAGGGACATGAAAAGAAACTCAAAAAAGGACATTTATAGAAGAGACCCTTAAAAAAGTTTTCCACAGAGTGGTGGATATCTGGAACAAACTGGACAAAACAATAGTTTGTGCAAAAACTATACACAAATTTAAGAGCAAGCTAGACACTGCGAGAAACAAAGACGAGACACCATGAGCATAGCTCCCCTTCCTGTAAGATACAACTAGGTAAATACACACACACACACACACCACTGAAAGCAGTTCAGGACAAGGGACAAAATTTGGAGAAGGAAATCAATGACGTGCATAGAATGAGTACATACTCAAAAGGAAAAACTACAGGGGAATGAAAATCAGACTAAAAACTCAAATGATAGCGGAAGAAATACTATCAAAAGTGGCAAAACTAGCAAACAATGAAAAATACAAAAATGTGTGGATAAAAAAGGAAATGAATGAAGGGGAAATAGAGAAAGATGGGGCACTGAGGAATGAAGCTAAGGAAAAAAAATGAGAAAAGATTGGAGGCTGATTTTTTTTTTTTCTCTCTTTAGAGTACTGGATCTGAGACTGAGAAAATTGTATATCAGAAAAATGGAAACAAACCAAAAAAGAGAAGAAAGGAAAAAATTAAAAGTGGCATATACAAACATGGATGGTATGATTTCTGGAATAAATTAATTAAATGACTATTTGTCAATAGAGAAACCAGACATAATGGGAATTGTGGAGACAAAACTGAAAGGTCCTATACAATCAAGTATGGTGGGACAAGGTTTATACAACCTTTGGTCGAAAAATAGAATGGATAAACAGGGGGGAGGAGTCATGTTATTGACTAGAAAGGGCTTAAATGTAATAAAGATAGCAGAAGGTAAAGAAAATGTGGAATTTACCACAATTAAGTCGAAAATAGCAGTATGAAAAGCAGAAAGTTCATAGTTGTATATGTGCCCCCAAAAATGAAGACTTGGTCTGACAGTGAACACTCAAAATTACTGGAAGACACAAAGAATGAATTAACTGAGACAATGAAAAATGGAGAAAATATAGTAATTATGGATGACTTTAATGCAAAGGAAATAAATTGGGAAGAATTGACAGTAAAAGGTGGAGAGGAACTCTGGGGCAATGTCCATCTGGATCTGACCACTGATTATACATTGACTGAATGGGTCAAAGAAAACACTATAGACACAATGAAGAACCATCAAGACTAGACTTTATATTCACTTCTGAGTCTGAAATTCTTGACAAAATAAGTTATAAGACACCAATTGGGAAGAGTGACCATATACTAAGAGTTTGAGTTTAAGGAACAAAATTTTGTGAGAAGAAATGAGAAACACAGAGAAGAAAGATTAATGTACAACAAAACTGACTTTGTAAAACTTAGAAAAAAATTCAAAATGCTAGTTGGGAAAGATTTGCAAATTTTGAAACAAAGATGGAAGAGAAATTTAACATTTTTAAAGAAATATATAAGGAGGGAACAGATAAACATGTACCTAAGCAGAAGCAAAAAAGGGTTTACATAGTGTTGGTATAATAAGTGTAGCGGTGCTAAAGATAGAAGAGACAAAGCCTGGGAAAACTGAAAAAAAAGACAAAAAAGTGACTAAATGGCAAACATACATCAAACTGAGAAATGAATATGTAGATATACATACATATACCTAGGCTTTTTCCCCCTTACAAGGGAGGCAGCCAAAAAGGAAAAGGCATAAAATCATTCCACCCATTCCATCCCTGAATACACTCCACACCCCTCCACCCTCCCTCTCATCTTAGCACCTCCTGGATGACGGGTCATCCCTGCACCTTGTCCACTGCCCTGGGTCAGAAGCAGTGTCACAAGACACAGCACATCCACAGCAAGGCCGCTCATTAACTCGGCGGCCCCCCCTCTCCGTCCCCCCCATGCATAAAAGGAGAAGACGGGGAGAAATCCCTTCGGGCTGCATCAAATTTTGCTCACACATACTACCTCACCCCCCATCCCCCCACCCATTCCACCTCATGCATCACATCATCATCCATATACAACCATTCTCCATTCACCCCTATCTTCTGTCCTCTCCCGTCCTTCCTCAACAGACATTCCCTTCTTCCCCAAAGCCCCCTTCACCCCATCCATCCACCTCATCCTAGGACGTCCCTTCATGTTCACTCCCTCCACATCTGCCTTCCATACCACTTTTACTAGTCTTTCTTCAATCATTCTTTCCATGTGTCCAAACCATCCTAATACTCTTTCATCAACCCTATCTCCCAACTCCCTTTCCACCCCTGTTCTCCTCACCCTCTCATTTCTCACTCTATCTAGCCTAGTAACCCCCATCATACTTCTCAGACACCTCATCTCAAACACATTCAAACTCCTTCTCTCTTCCTCTCTTTATGTTCCATGTTTCTGCCCCATACAGTGCTGTTGGCACAATCACTCCTTCATACAGTCTCCTCTTAGCATCCATTCCCAAATGTCTATTCCTCATTACACTCTTTAATCCACCAAGGCATTTACTTGCTTCTCTCAATCTACATTCTACCTCAACCTTCACTCCACCTTTTCCTGCCACATTTGCACCCAAGTATCTAAAACTATCCACTTCCTCCAGTCGCTCTCCCTTAATGCTCACTTCCAGTCTACTGCCACTTTCACCCCTTGTACATCTCATCACCTTACTTTTACCCACATTTATCTTTAGCTTTCTTCTATCACACACTCTCCCAAACTCTGTCACCAACTTCCTCAATCCCTCCTCCGATCCTGCCACAAGCGCAGTGTCGTCAGCAAACAACAGCTGGCTCACCTCCCACTTTTCTCCATTTTCTTTAACCATCTCCAATCCCTGACCCACTACCCTTGCATTCACCTCTTGCACTACCCCATCCATGTATAAGTTGAACAGCCAGGGCGACATAATGCATCCTTGACAAAGTCCCACCTTTACCTCGAACCACTCACTCTCTACATTTCTAATCCTGACACAAGCTCTATTACTCTCATAAAAACTCTTGACAGCTCCTAGAAGCTTTCCTCCTATCCCATATATCTGCATAACCTCCCACAGTGCCTTTCTGTCTACCCTATCACAAGCCTTTTCCAGATCCATAAAAGCCCAAAAAACATCCTAATCCTCTCAATCAAGATCCTCCCATAAGCCTTCCCAACTACATTTAACAAGCTAATCACTCTGAAACTACTACATTCACACTTGTCCCCTTTTCCCTTGTACAGTGGCACTATACAGGCACTCCTCCATTCCTCCGGCACTCTACCCTCTCTCCAGCAAACATTAAATAACCTCACCAGCCAGTCCACCATCACTGTACCTCCTTTTTTTAGACATTCTGCATGGCATCCATCCAAACCAGGTGCCTTACCTGCTTTCATTATCTTAACAACTGCCTTCACCTCATCCTTCCTTATTTCTCCTCCATTTTCCTCACTCATCACGGTCATATTCTTAGCATTTCCCACTGCAACTATCTTTCCCTCCCTATCCTCCTTCACATTTAGCTTCTCCCTAAAATATTCTGCCCATCTTCCCCTTCTCTTCCATTATCATCTCTCCATCTGCACCTTTCACCTTTTCTTCTCTACTTGATTCGCCTCCTCTTCCTCTCTTAATTTCTTTCCAAAACAACTTTTTATTACTCTCAAATTTTTCTGTCATACTCTTACCCCACTTCACATCTGCTCTCTTTGCCTCCTTTACCTTTTGTTTTACTTTTCTTTTCTTTGTACCTCTCATATGACTCCCTCGTCCTATTTTGTAACCAATCTGTGAAACCTCGCTTCTCTTCTACAACCTTCTTTGTTTCCTCATCCCAGCATTCACTACCCTTCCTTCTATTTCCTCCTGTCCTTCTTGTTCCACACACCATCTTTGCACACTTTGTGACTACCTCCTTGAACCATCCCCATTCCTCCTCCATTCTTAGTTCTACTCTATCCTTCACTCCCTCCCACTCCTCCTTCAGCTTCTTCTTGTACTCCTTTTCCTTTTCATTTAAAGAGTTCACTCTAAGCACCTCTCTACCTTTTGTCCCTTTCCTCTTTCTCCATCTATCCTCCACTCTCAACTTACCTTCCACCAAAAAATTATCTGATATTCCCCCACCCTCTCCCCTTAGCACATGTACATCCTTAACTCTTCCTATCATAATCCTATTTACCACTACATAATCCATTAACGCTCTATCTACCACCCTTCCATCCACCACCCTCTCCCATGTGTACTTATGCTTGACTTTCTTCCGAAACACTGTATTTCCTATCATCAACTCTCTTTCTAGACACATTTCCACCATCAACTCTCCACTACGATTCTTTCCTGGAACTCCACATTTCCCAACCACTCCATCAATTGGACCATTTCCTACCCTAGCATTAAGGTCTCCCAGTACTATTACATTGACATTTCTCCCTAAATCCTCTATGCACTCATTTAAATCTATTCAAAAGGCCTCCCTTTCTTCTTCACTCTTCTCACTGCCAGGCCCATATGCACTTACAAAGACCCACATCTCCTTTCCCAGTTTCACCTTCATCCACATTATCCTTGAGGAAACCTCCTTCCACTCCACTACGCATTTACCTATCTCTTCACTTACTAGTATAGCCACCCCTTCCCTCCCTCGCCCTCTCTTCACTCCTGATAACCTCCCACTTACACTCCCAAACTTACACTCATCCTTCCCTTTCAACTTAGTTTCACTCAAAGCCAACATATCCATCTTTCTTCTCACAAACATACTACTTATCTCTTCCCTTTTACTCTCATCTGTACCACATTCACGCACGTTAAAAGACCCAAACCTTAGGGTGCTGGTCCAAAATCTCCCAGACCCTCTTATGCCTTTACTTTTTCTTTTAGGAATGTCCCCTGTGGGGCTACAAGGAGAAGGATGCCTAGTCCCACTCCCCGTCCCTTACTTCACGCCTCTTACGATCCAAGTGGAAATACTTGGTGGCAGTATTCTTTTCCCCCACCACAGATAGAATACACAAGATAATTGACTCCTCACTCAAAGAAGGAAAAGTATCAAAAGACTGAAAAATGCAAATATTGTATAAAGAAAATCCAAGAAACTATAGACCGGTATCCCTTACAAGCACAATTGCAAAAATATGCGAAAGAGTTATTAAAAATAAATGGACTAAACACTTGGAAGAGAACAACATACTGAACCCCATGCAATTTGGATTTAGAAGTGGAAGATCATGTACTACAAAGTTAATATGCTTTTACTCAAGATTAATAGAAATAATACAAGAAACAGATGGGCAGACTGTGCTTTCTTGGACTTACAAAAGGCTTTTGACAAAGTACGTATATACATATACCAAGGCTTTTTCCCCCTTACAAGGGAGGTAGCCAAAAAAAGTACCACACAAAAAGCTACTAAGAAAAATTGAAACAATAGGTGGAATAAAGGAAAATTATTGGAATGGATGAAAGACTTCTTGAACAGAAGAAATATGGGAGTGGTACTTAGAGAAAAGAACTCAAATTGGGTAGCTATGATAAGCGGAGTCCCCCAAGGCTCTGTATTGGCTCTGATAATGTTTGCTGTTTATTTAAACGACATGGATGAAGGCATGGAATGTTATGTGAACTTCTTTGCAGATGATGCGAAACTATTGAAGAGAGTAAGTACAGAAGAGGATTGCAAATCTTTTCAAGAAGACTTGGACAAAGTCTGGAAATGTAGTATAAAGAATGAAGTGAATTTCAACATTAAGAAATGTAGTATAATGGAATTTGGAAAAAGCAAAAATAGAATATTGGGTCAATACAAAATTGGTACAAAGGAAGTTACGAAAGTAAAATCAGAAAGGTACATAGGAGTAATTATCTCAAACGACATGACACTAGATAAACATGTAAACAAAATAGTTGGAGAAATTTACAATGAAAGTGGTTTTTGACTACATGGATGAGGAAATGGTAAAAAAGATACTAGTTATACTGGTAAGACCAAAATTGGAATATGCAGCGTCTCTATGGACACCTAGTACAAAAAAAAATAAAATAAATAAATAAAAAATAAAAAAAACTAGAAAGAATGCGAAGAGGAATGACAAAGATGGCACCAACACTTTGCAAGTTGACATATGAACAAAGATTGGACAAACTAAACTTATCAACTCTGGAACAAAAGAGAAAGAGGTGATTTGATAACATACGTACATATACCAAGGCTTTTGCCCCCTTAGAAGGGAGGTAGCCAAAAAGGAAAATGCATAAAATCATTCCCACCCATTCCATCCCTGAATACACTCCACACCCCTCCACCCTTCCTCTCATCTTAGCACCTCCTGGATAATGGGTCATCCCTGCACCTTATCCACTGCCCTGGGTCAGAAGCAGTGTCGCAAGACACAGCACATTCACAGCAAGGCCGCTTCATTAAATCGGCGACCCCCCTCTCCGTCCCCCCATGCATAAAGGAGAAGACGGGGAGAAATCCCTTCGGGCTGCATCAAAATTTGCTCACACATACTACCTCACCCCCACCCATTCCACCCATTCCACCTCATGCATCCCAACATCATCCATATACAACTATTCTCCATTCACCCCTATCTTCTGTCCTCTCCTGTCCTTCCTCAACAGACATTCCCCTCTTCCCCAAAGCCCCCTTCACCCCATCCATCCACCTCATCCCAGGACGTCCCTTCATGTTTACTCCCTCCACATCTGCCTTCCATACCTCTTTTACTAGTCTTTCTTCAATCATTCTTTCCATGTGTTCAAACCATCCTAATACTCTTTCATCAACCCTATCTCCCAACCCCCTTTCCACCCCTGTTCTCCTCACCTCCTCATTTCTCACTCTATCCAGCCTAGTAACCCCATCATACTTCTCAGACACCTCATCTCAAACACATTCAAACTCCTTCTCTCTTCCTCTCTTATGTTCCATGTTTCTGCCCCATACAGTGCTGTTGGCACACTCCTTCATATAGTCTCCTCTTAGCATCCATTCCCAAATGTCTATTCCTCATTACACTCTTTAATCCACCAAGGCATTTACTCGCTTCTCCCAATCTACATTCTACCTCCACCTTCACTCCACCTTTTCCTGCCACATTTGCACCCAAGTATCTAAAACTATCCACTTCCTCCAGTCGCTCTCCCTTAATGCTCACTTCCAGACTACTGTCACTATCACCCCTTGTACATCTCATCACCTTACTTTTACCCACATTTATCTTTAGCTTCTATCACACACTCTCCCAAACTCTGTCACCAACTTCCTCAATCCCTCCTCCGATCCTGCCACAAGCGCAGTGTCGTCCGCAAACAGCTGGCTCACCTCCCACTTTTCTCCATTTTCTTTAACCATCTCCAATCCCTTGCATTTACCTCTCGCACTACCCCATCCATGTATAAGTTGAACAGCCAGGGCGACATAACGCATCCTTGACGAAGTCCCACCTTTACCTCGAACCACTCACTCTCTCCATTTCTAATCCTGACACAAGCTCTACTACTCTCATAAAAACTCTTGACAGCACCTAGAAGCTTTCCTCCTAACCCATATATCCGCAAAATCTCCCACAGTGCCTTTCTGTCTACCCTATCGTAAGCCTTTTCCAGGTCCATAAAGGCCCAAAAAACTTCTTTCCCCTTTCCTACAGCTTTCTCACATATCTGTCTTACCACAAAAATCTGATCTACAGAATTATGAAAAGGATGGAAATCCTTGATAGTGATGACCTACTAAAATGGGACAGAAGAAATACAAGAGGACACGAGAAGAAACTTAAGAAAGACAGTTACAGAAGAGATCTGAAAAAAACCGCTTTCCACACAAAGTAATAGATACATGGAAAGAGGAAACAGTGAGTGCTAAAACTATACATGATATTAAGAAAGAACTGGATGTGGAAAGATACAACTGTGGGTCACTACGAGCATAGCTCTTCTCCCGCAAAATATAACTAGGTAAATACACACACACATTTGTGCACATATGAAAAGAACGCACACCACATGCAACACAAATTCAACATCAAAACAACACCCAAATACCTATATCACACACAAATACTCTCTTCTCTTCCTCAACCACTAGACCCCAGCCTCTGGAAGCATATCCATAATCACTTCACTCACTGTTCCATCAACAAACTGAAGGACAACACATTGCTGCATGCCTGACCCCCTGATATCCATCCCTCTGAATCCTCTGTCTTCCGTAAAGACAGAATGCACCTGGCCAGACCATGATGTGGCCACCATCCAGCCCTTGTAAGCTACTAGAAGAGGCTGGATGACCACAGTGCAGATAACTGTCCAGGATGCAATATTTCACCCCATACTATTCAACACATAATGGAAGACTGCATTATACATAATCACGCACACAAACAACACAACATACACTCTATAAAGGATTTGTGGGAAAACTGTTTTAGCTGTGGCATTCCTTATGGAAACTGGACTACTCGACCAAACAGGTTAGAGAATGACAACAACACTACCTCAACACACAAGAGAGAAAGTAGTAGAGTTTGTGTGATGGGTGGAATAGAGAATGATTGGTTTAAAATGAAAGTGAGGCTTAACCTTTGCAAAGGAACAAGTGATCATTAGAATTGATTTATATTAGTAATTTGCCATATTTGATGGCTATTATAGCCTCTGATTTGTACTTACCACTTAAAGAATTTCACTTATAATTATTTTTCCTCACACTTGCCAGGGAAGTGTATCACCAACAAGACAAGGCTGCTTAATTATAGAGACCAACTACAGGATCTATGCATACACGACTTCAGAATTACAAATCTCGCTACTATCAATCTTTTGTGATATTGAATGCAGGTGGGATTTTGGTTTGTTATTCCTCAAATTTAGCATTAATGATGATTTTATTTCATAATGCTGCTTAAATCTAGTTCATATCTTTGACCTTGTGATTCTGTAGACCATTTATGATTTGGCCTCCTGAAAACTATTTCATTTAGTTGTTGATACAGAATATTTTCACTCAAAAATTTCAAGCATTTCTAGGCTGAAATTTAAAATTTTTCAAACATTGTCAAGTGTACCTCCATAATTTAATTTTTTTTATGTTAACACTTAAAGAAGAATGCCACTGCTGTTTCCATTATGTTGTTGATGACTAAATGGGATGGAGTGAGTGGACCTGGGATCCTCCACAATGTTTCTCCCATAAAGAATGAAGGCATAAGAGAATCTGTAAGGAGGACTCTAACCAGAATCTTAGTAATTAGGTTATCAAATTAGTGGGGGTATAGTATGGATAAAAGCAAAAGGGAATAGAGTGGTAGTATGTTTGTGAAAAGAAAGATGGATGTGTTAGCATGGAGTGAAACAAAACTGAAAGGGAAGAGTGAGTTGGAACATGTTTGGTAGGATTTCAGGAGTGGTGGGGGTTGGCAAGGGAATGACACTGTTGCTAAGTGATAGAAAGGTATGTGGTAGAGTGGAGAGAATTATATTTAAGGATAATGTAGGCAAAGGTGAAAGCGGGATGGGAAATATGAGCTTTTGTGTATGTGTATATGCAGCCCTGGTAGTGGGAAAAATGAAGAGGTGAGGGAATAACTTTGAATTGATTAAGATGAATGTGTAGAGTTTTGGGAGGAGTGTAAATAAACTGTCATTGGGGGCTTGTGTGGCTATAGTAGGTGAGCTGATACATATAGTAGGGAGTTATGAGGTGGTTAGAAAGAATTGTAGGTGAAAGATGTTAGAGATGTGTCTAGAAAGGGAAATAGTGATGCTGAACAGTGATTAACCTCTTCAGTATGAATCAGTCACTACTGTATTACTCCTTCTCATTCTCTGAGTAATAATAAACATAGAAAATGTAATCAAGCCAGTTCACAGATACATCAACAAAATAAATGTAATCGAGACACCAACACTAGTATACTCATATACCCACTCGCACCTCATGATGCCTACGTAGGCGTCATTGTATGAAGGAAGTTAAGAGAGACAAACATAAGTAGGCCAAGGTGGTTGTTAGGAGGATAGTTGAGAGGGTATTAATGGACTATATGGTGGTACCCAAAAGGAGAATTGGAAGAGTTCTGAACATGGATGTATTTGAGGTAAGAGAGCAGTGGATTGTCAGATCATTATCTGATTAAAGGGAAACTGAGCATGTTTCCTGGAGGAATTGCTACTAAAGTGTGCACATATGGAATTTGGGAAAAAGGAATGGAGGGAACAGGAGAGGCAGTGAATGATGGGATGAGGTGAAGGCTATGGCAGCAGAAAAGAAGCGAGATTCTGAATATTGGTTGGATTTCATCCCCATATACTCCATTCCTATTCACCACCCTTCCCTCCCTCTTTCTTGGCTCCTCCTGGATAATGGTTCATCCCTGCATCTCCCCCTACTGTCCTGGGTCAGAAGCAATATAACATGACAGCACATCCACAGGAAGGTCACTTCATTTAATTGGCACCCCTCCCCCTCCTCCAGAAAGAGATGGAGAGAAATCCCTTTGGGCTGTGTCAAAATATCATTCACACATATTCCCTTACCCCCCATCCATCACAGCATCATCCATACACAACCATTCTCCACTTATCCCTATCTTCTCCCTTCCTCAACAGACATTCCCTTCCTTCCCAATGTCCCTTTTACCCCATGCATCCATCTCATCCTTGGTCGCCCCCTCCTGTTCACCCCACCCACCTCTGCCTTCCACACCTCTTTTACTAATCTTTCTTCATTCATTCTTTCCATGTGTCCAAACCATCCCAATACTCTTTCATCAGTCCTATCTCCCAACTCCATTTCCACCCCTGCTCTCTTGCTCACCCCTTTGTTTCTCACTCTGTCCAATCTAGTAACCCCTACCATACTTCTCAGGCATTTCATCTGAAACACATTTAAACTCCTCCTCTCCTATGTTCTTGTTTCTGCCCCATACAGTGCTGTTGGCACAATCACCCTTTCATACAATCTCCTCTTAGCCTCCATTCCCAAATGTTTATTTCTTATTACACTTTCATCAACCCTATCTCCCAACTCCCTTTCCACCCCTGTGAGGAGGAGAACAGGGGTGGAAAGGGGGTTGGGAGATGGGTTGATGAAAGAGTATTAGGATGGTTTGGCCACATGGAAAGAATGAGTGAAGAAAGACTAGTAAAAGTGGTATGGAAGGCAGATGTGGAGGGAGTGAACATGAAGGGACGTCCTAGGATGAGGTGGATGGATGGGGTGAAGGGGGCTTTGGGGAAGAGGGGAATGTCTGTTGAGGAAGGACGGGAGAGGACAGAAGACAGTGGTGAATGGAGAATGGTTGTATATGGATGATGTTGTGATGCATGAGGTGAAATGGGTGGGGGGATGGGGGGTGAGGTAGTATGTGTGAGCAAATTTTGACACAGCCCGAAGGGATTTCTCCCCGTCTTCTCCTTTATGCATGGGGGGACGGAGAGGGGGGGTCGCCGATTTAATGAAGCGGCCTTGCTGTGGATGTGCTGTGTCTTGCGACACTGCTTGTGACCCAGGACAGTGGACAAGGTGCAGGGATGACCCGTCATCCCAGAGGTGCTAAAATGAGAGTGAGGGTGGAGGGGTGTGGAGTGTATTCAGGGATGGAATGGGTGGGAATGATTGTATGCCTTTTCCTTTTTGGCTACCTCCCTTGTGTGTGCAACAGAAACGCGGGGGGACGTTTGGAGTCTTTATTAATAAGTGGGTTATGCGTACAGAGGTGAGTTACAATAGGAGAGCTACATGCTCACAGTAAGACGGGCAGTTCTAGACTGACTTGAGGGTAACGTCGTATTCCCTGCGCAGAGGGAAAACTATGCCACGTCCTACAAATTTATCAATGAGGGCCTTGTGCTCAAAGAGTCCTTGTAAACCTATGGTGCCCTGCTCGTGTCGAACGCCAGGGCCCATTATAACACTATACCACACCTCCCCACCCTCCGCGCTCGCACGACCGCGGCGAGGGGAATGCTTACCCGCAAGCCCGGGCGAGCGGCGGAGGCGGAAGTGGGGGGATCCGCGTATGAGGACGGCATGTCCTCCACCGATGGAAGGGACGCGACGGTGTGGCTTCTCTCAAGACCTGTGGTCGCTCCCAGAGATGGCGGGGCGTCAACGCGCTGTCGGACAGCGCCGGTCCTCGTCAGCGGAAGGGGCGGTGCGGAGCTTCCAATACGGAGGGATGGAGTTGGGTAGGGCGCGGTAGTCGGACGGGAGCCCGGAGGTCACGCAGGTCAGCGGGTGACCGTAGGCGGGGCTTATCCGTGCCGCGGCCCGTAGTCTTCAGAGCGCTCCGTCGGTGTCGGCGGCTGGCGACGGGTCGTCACTGCGGAGCGCCGGTATTGCCGGTGACGGAGTTCCTGATGTAAGGAGGGAGATGAGCGAACGATGGTCCGTCATCCACGAGGAGTGGGGCCATCCAAACGGGCATGGCTTGCAATTGGGTGCGGCCCAGATGGCAGCAAGCGTCTCCAGTGGTAGTGGCGTATGAGGTTTCGGCATCCGTCGGAAACCGTAGGCCACACTGGACGAGGCGGAAGTGCGCGGTATTTTAGTCACGCATATAAACTGCGTCGGGGGTGGAATCGATGGGGCTCCGCGCACGAGGACGACAAATCTTTCGCCGAACGGAGAGGTCGGCCCGGTGCTCGAAGGGCACCAGCACGGGCGGCGGCGACAGAGCTCGCCTTACGATGGGCGTGACGATACCTTGCTGCACCATTGAGTCAAGTCTTCCTTCGCTTGAACCTGAAATGCGAGCGCTATCGGCCTGGGCGTGCGGGCGGCGTTGGGTGTCGCGTCGGCTTGCAGCTGGGTTCTCACGAAGAGGGGGAGAACCATGGTCTTTCCTAGGGGGGGGGGCGATGCTGGGGTCGTCCTTGGAGACCAGCACGTCACTAAAGTACCGTAGGAAGCAGTCGCGAGTGGCGGCCGGGAGCTGTCCATGGGCAATGTCAGCTCGGCGCATCTGTTTGCGTATGTCATCGCCAGGACAGGGTCCGGGAAGTCGAGTGGGACTGGCCAAGCCGAAGAAGAGGAGGGGCGTTCGGACCTCCCCGTGAATCCGTATGGCGGCGTTGCGGTCCCTGTCTCCGACGTTGAGGTGATCCGGAAGCGTTCGTTGCGGGGGGGCTAGGTGAGATATGTCGGCCGCGTCGTCGGCGCCAAGAGCGGCGTCTGTAGGCTGGTTCCAGATATCTCCAACGTGCCTAGGTTCCGAGTGCCTATCCCTGTGATTCCGCACCTGTGTTGTCAGGCAATACGGCACGGGCACTGAAGAGGTGGCGGAGGGCGGTCACCCAGAAGTGTCCCGTTGGGGGGAGGGGTCACGTGAGATACGTCGACCGCGTCGTCTGCGCTGAGAGCGGCGGCTGCAGAGCTCTTGATATCTCCAACATGCCTAGGTGCTGAGGGCCTATCCCTGTGATTCCGCACCTGCAAAGGGCAGCACATTGCGGGCGCTGACAGGTGGTGGAGGGCGATGGCCCGGAAGGCATTAGGACGGCAGGTGCCAGTCCTTCCGGGAAAAGGGGCGGAGAGTGCGTGCGTCTGGCGGGGGACCCCTTTCATAGTGACACGGTGCACGCGTGCAGGTCTTACTGGGCGTCCGAGACGGTCCCCTTCAATGCCTCTGGTGGGCGGCAGTGGTGTCGACTCCTGCGGTGACGTAATTGACACGGGTGTGCAGAGACAGTGTGGCAGTTTCTAAGCTGGGTGGGTGTGGCCTGTGCGAGTCAGCTAGGCCCCACGCGGGTGGCACTCACGGTGAGCAAGGCGAAGCAGGACAAAGGCCTCCTTGTTCGCGCGGCCTGCTTTGGCCTGGGCCCCGTGCAGGGTGGCGTCCGCAGCTAGCAGGGCGGAGCAGTGGGACAAAGGCCTCTTTGTTCGCCCCACTACGTGCACGAACGCACGCCACTATCACTATCACACGATTTTGCACGGTCCCGTGCATGCTCACTGTATCGGCACTGCACTCACGGTCCAGCGTGTTCACTGTCGCTTATCGGTCTAGTTCCGTCAGTACGTGCCACTGATTCACGTATCGTCCCATGTTTCATTGTTGCACACTGCAAGCAATTGCAAGCATCCTACTCACTGCGCCATGTGTGCAACAGAAACGCGGGGGGACGTTTGGAGTCTTTATTAATTTGTGGGTTGTGCGTACAGAGGTGAGTCACAATAGGAGAGCTACATGCTCACAGTACTTGAGGGTAATGTCGTATTCCCTGCGCAGAGGGAAAACTATGCCACGTCGTACATATTTATCAATGAGGGCCTTGTGCCCAAAGAGTCCTTGTAAACTTATGGTGCCTTGCTCGTGTCGAACGCCAGGGCCCATTATAACACTATACCACACCTTGTAAGGGGGAAAAAGCCTTGGTATATGTATGTATGTACACTTTTTAATCCCTCAAGGCATTTACTTGCTTCTCTCAATCTACATTTAACCTCCACCTCCACTCCTCCCTTTCCTGCCACATTTGCCCCCCAAGTATCTTAAACTATCCACTTCCTCCAGTCTCTTCCCCCTAATACTCACTTCCAATTTGCTACCATCCTCTCCTTTGTACATCTCATCACCTTGTTTTTACCCATATTATTTTCAACATCCTTCTTTCGCACACCTTCCCAAACTCTATGACCAACTTTCTTAATCCCTTCTCTGAACCTGCTACAAGTGCAGTGTCATTAGCAAACACCAACTGGCATATCTCCCATTTTTCTTCATTTATTCAACCATCTCCAATCCCCAGCCCATTACTCTTGCATTTACCTCTCGTACCACCCCGCCCATGTATAAAATGAACATCCCTGGCAAAGTCCCACCTTTACCTCAAACCACTCACTCTCTCCATTTCCAGTTATAACACAGGCTCTACTACATATATACATACATATAACAAAGGCTTTTTTCCCCCTTACATGGGAGGTAGCCAAAAGAAAAAGGCATAGGAACCACTTCCACCCATTCCATCCCCTACATACTCCACTCCCCTCTACCCTCCCTCTTATCTTGGCACCTCCTGGATGACGGGTCATCCCTGCATCTTGTCCACTGCTCTGGGTCAGAAGCAGTGTCACAAGACACAGCAAGCCCGCTTCATTTATTTGGCACCCCCCCCCCCTCCATCATCTCATGCAGAAAAGGAGAAGGCTGGGGGAAATCCCTTTGGGCTGTGTCAATTTATTTCTCATACATTCCTTAACAAAAAAAGAAAAGGCATAAGAGGGTCTGGGAGTTTTCGGACCAGCACCCTAAGGTTTGGGTCTTTTAATGTGCATGGATGTGGTACAGATGAGAGTAAAAGGGAAGAGATAGGTAGTATGTTTGTGAGAAGAAAGATTGATGTGTTGGCTTTGAGTGAAACTAAGTTGAAAGGGAAGGGTGAGTGTAAGTGGGAGGTTATCAGGAGTGAAGAGAGGGCGAGGGAGGGAAGGGGTGGCTATTCTAGTAAGTGAAGAGATAGGTAAATGGGTAGTGGAGTGGAAGGAGGTTTCCTCAAGGAGAATGTGGATGAAGGTGAAACTGGGAAAGGAGATGTGGGTCTTTGTAAGTGCATATGGGTGGCAGTGAGAAGAGTGTAGAAGAAAGGGAGGCCTTTTGGATAGATTTAAATGAGTGCATAGAGGATATAGGAAGAAATGTAAATGTAATAGTACTGGGAGACCTTAATGCTAGGGTAGGAAATGGTCCAATCAATGGAGTGGTTGGGAAATGTGGAGTTCCAGGAAAGAATCGTAGTGGAGAGTTGATGGTGGAAATGTGTCTAGAAAGAGAGTTGATGATAGGAAATACAGTGTTTCGGAAGAAAGTCAAGCATAAGTACACATGGGAGAGGGTGGTGGATGGAAGGGTGGTAGATAGAGCGTTAATGGATTATGTAGTGGTAAATAGGATTATGATAGGAAGAGTTAAGGATGTACATGTGCTAAGGGGAGAGGGTGGGGGAATATCAGATAATTTTTTGGTGGAAGGTAAGTTGAGAGTGGAGGATAGATGGAGAAAGAGGAAAGGGACAAAAGGTAGGGAACTCTTTGAATGAAAAGGGAAAGGAGAAGGAGTACGAAAAGAAGCTGAAGGAGTGGGAGGGAGTAAAGGATAGAGTGGAGCTAGGTGTGGAGGAGGAATGGGGATGGTTCAAGGAGGGAGTCATAAAGTGTGCAAGGATGGTGTGTGGAACAAGAAGGACAGGGGGTAATAGAAGAAAGGGTAGTGAATGTTGGAGGAGGAAACAAAGAAGGTTGTAGAAGAGAAGAAGCGAGCTTTCACAGATTGGTTACAAAATAGGACGAGGGAGTCATATGAGAGGTACAAAGAAAAGAAAAGAGAAGTAAAGCAAAAGGTAAAGGAGGCAAAGAGGAGAGCAGATGTGAAATGGGGTAAGAGTATGACAGAAAATTTTGAAAATAATAAAAAGATGTTTTGGAAACAAATTAAGAGAGGAAGAGGAGGCGAATCAAGTAGAGAAGAAAAGGTAAATGGTGCAGATGGAGAGATGATAATGGAAGAGAAGGCAGTGAGGGGAAGATGGGCAGAGTATTTTAGGGAGTTGCTAAATGTGAAGGAGGATAGGGAGGGAAAGATAGCTGCAATGGGAAATGCTAAGAAAATGAGAGTGATTAGTGAGGAGAATGGAGGAGAAATAAGGAAGGATGAGGTGAAGGCAGTTGTTAAGATGATGAAAGCAGGTAAGGCACCTGGTCTGGATGGATGCCATGCAGAATGTCTGAAAAAGGGAGGTACAGTGATGGTGGACTGGCTGGTGAGGTTATTTAATGTTTGCTGGAGAGAGGGTAGAGTGCCGGAGGACTGGAGGAGTGACTGTATAGTTCCTCTTTACAAGGGAAAAGGGGACAAGTGTGAATGTAGTAGTTTCAGAGGGATTAGCTTGTTAAGTGTAGTTGGGAAGGCTTATGGGAGGATCTTGATTGAGAGGATTAGGAGAGGAACAGAAGGAGTAATTGGTGAGGAACAGTGTGGATTTAGGGCAGGTAGAGGTTGTGTAGATCAGATCTTTGTGGTAAGACAGATATGTGAGAAAGCTATAGGAAAGGGGACGGATGTTTTTTGGGCTTTTATGGATCTGGAAAAGGCTTATGATAGGGTAGACAGAAAGGCACTGTGGGAGGTTATGCAGATATATGGGATAGGAGGAAAGCTTCTAGGAACTGTCAAGAGTTTTTATGAGAGTAGTAGAGCTTGTGCCAGGATTGGAAATGGAGAGAGTGAGTGGTTCGAGGTAAAGGTGGGACTTCGTCAAGGATGCGTTATGTTGCCCTGGCTGTTCAACTTATACATGGATGGGGTGGTGCGAGAGGTGAATGCAAGGGTAGTGGGTCAGGGATTAGAGATGGTTAAAGAAAATGGAGAAAAGTGGGAGGTGAGCCAGCTGTTGTTTGCGGACGACACTGCGCTTGTGGCAGGATCGGAGGAGGGATTGAGGAAGTTGGTGACAGAGTTTGGGAGAGTGTGTGATAGAAGAAAGCTAAAGATAAATGTGGGTAAAAGTAAGGTGATGAGATGTACAAGGGGTGAAAGTGGCAGTAGACTGGAAGTGAGCATTAAGGGAGAGTGACTGGAGGAAGTGGATAGTTTTAGATATTTGGGTGCAAATGTGGCAGGAAAAGGTGGAGTGAAGGTGGAGGTAGAATGTAGATTGAGAGAAGTGAGTAAATGCCTTGGTGGATTAAAGAGTGTAATGAGGAATAGACATTTGGGAATGGATGCTAAGAAGAGACTGTATGAAGGAGTGATTGTGCCAACAGCACTGTATGGGGCAGAAACATGGAACATAAGAGAAGAAGAGAGAAGGAGTTTGAATGTGTTGTCTGAGAAGTACGATGGGGGTTACTAGGCTAGATAGAGTGAGAAATGAGGAGGTGAGGAGGAGAACAGGGGTGGAAAAGGAGCTGGGAGATAGGGTTGATGAAAGAATATTAGGATGGTTTGGACACATGGAAAGAATGAGTGAAGAAAGACTAGTAAAAGAGGTATGGAAGGCAGATGTGGGGGGAGTGAACATGAGGGGACGTCCTAGGATGAGGTGGATGGATGGGGTGAAGGGGGCTTTCGGGAAGAGGGGAATGTCTGTTGAGGAAGGACGGGAGAGAACAGAAGACGGGTGAATGGAAGATGGTTGTATATGGATGATGTTGTGATTGCATGAGGTGGAATGGGTGGGGGGATGGGGGGTGAGGTAGTATGTGTGAGCAAAATTTGACGCAGCCCGAAGGGATTTCTCCCCGTCCTCTCCTTTTATGCAATGGGGGGACGGAAAGTGGGGGTCACCGATTTAATGAAGTGGCCTTGCTGTGGATGTGCTGTGTCTTGTGACACTGCTTCTGACCCAGGGCAGTGGATAAGGTGCAAGGATGACCCGTCATCCAGGAGGTTCTCAGATAAGAGGGAGGGTGGAGGGGTGTGGAGTGTATTCAGGGATGGAATGGGTGGAAATGATTTTATGCCTTTCCCTTTTTGGCTACCTCCCTTGTAAGGGGGAAAAAGCCTTGGTATATGTATGTATGCATGTACACACACTCTCACCCTCCATCTCCCACCCACTCCCCCTCATACATAACAACACCATCTATACACAACCCTTCTCCATTCACCTGTCTTCTGTCCTCTCCCATCCTTCTTCAACATACATTCCTCTCTTTCCCAATGCCCCTTTTACCCCATCCATCCATCTCATCCTTAGATGCCCCGTCATGTTCACTCCTTCCACCTCTACCTTCCACACCTGTTTTACTAATCTTTCTAAGCTCATTCATTCCATGTGTCCAAACCATCCCAATACTCTTTCATAAACACTATCTCCCCAACTCCCTTTCCACTCCTGTTCTCCTTCTCACCTCATTTCTCACTCTAGCCTAATAACCCATCATACTTCTCAGACATTTCATCGCAAACACATACAATCCTCTTAGCATCCATTCCCAAATGTCTATATCTCGTTACATTTTTTAATCATCCAAGGCATTTACTCGCTTCTCTCAATCTACATTCTGTCTCTATCCCCACACCTCCCTTTCCTGCCACATTCGCACCCAAGTATCTAAAACTATCCACTTCCTCCAGTCCCTCTCCCTTAATACTCACTTCCAGCCTGCTGGCACTCTCTCCCCTTGTACATCTCATCACCTTACTTTTACCCAGATTTATCTTCAGCTTCCTTCTTTCACACACCTTCCCAAACTCTGTCACTAACTTCCTCAACCCCTCCTCTGATCCTGCTACAAGCTGTGTCATCAGCAAACAACAACTGGCAAATCTCCCACTTTTCTCCATTTCCTTAACCATCTCCAACCCCCAACCTTTGCATTCACCTCTTGCACCACCCCATCCATGTATAGATTGAACAGCCAGGGCAACATAACACATCCCTGACGAAATCCCACCTTTACCTGAAACCATTCACTCCCTCCATTTCTAATCCTAACAAAAGCTCTAATACTCATGTAAAAACTATTGAATGCTCTTAACAGCTTTCCTCCTATCCCATATATCTGCAATACCTCCTACAGTGCCCTCTTTATACCCTGTCATAAGCCTTTTCCAAATCCATAAAAGCCCAAAAAACATCCTTACCTTTTCCTATAGCTTTCTCACATATCTGTCTTACCACAAAATTCTGATCTACACAACCCCTACCTGTCCTAAATCCACACTGTTCCTCACCAATTATGCCCTCTGTTCCTCTCCTAATCTGCTCAGTCAGGACCCTCCCATAAGCCTTTCCAACTGCACTCAACAAGCTGATCCCTCTGAAACTACTACACTCAGACTTGTCCCTCTTTCCCTTGTAAAGTGGAACTATACAGGCACTCCTCCAGTCCTCTACCCTCTCTTAAACATTAAATAACCTCACCAGCCAATCCACCACAACTGTACCTCCTTTTTTCAGACATTCTGCATGGCATCCATCCAACCCAGATGGCTTACCTGCTCTCATCATCTTAACAGCTGCTTTCACTTCATCTTTCTTTATTTCTCCTCCATTTTCCTCACTCATCACTGTCATTTTCTTATCGCTTCCCACTGCAACTACCTTTCCCTCCCTATCCTCCTTCACATTTAGCAACTCCCTAAAATACTCTGCCCACCTTCCTCTCACTGCCTTCTCTTCCATTATCATCTCTCCATCTGCACCTTTTACTTTTTCTTCTCTACTTGATTCACCTCCTCTTCCTCTTTTAATTTCTTTCCAAAATATCTTTTTATTACTTTCAAAATTTTCTGTCATACTCTTACCCCATTTCACATCTGCTCTACTCTTTGCCTTCCTTACCTTATGCTTTACTTCTCTTCTCTTTACTTTGTACCTCTCATATGATTCCTTCATCCTAATTTGTAACCAATCTATGAAAGCCTGCTTCTTCTCTTCCTCACACATCTTTGTTTCCTCATCGTCCCACTCACTACCCTTACTTCTATTTCCTCCAGTCCTCCTTGTTCCACACACCATCTTTGTACACCTTATGACTCCCTCCTTGAACCATCCCCATTCCTTCTCCACTCCTAGTTCCTCTATCCTTCACTACCTCCCACTCCTCTCTCATATTCTTCTTGTACTCCTTTTCTTTCTCATTTAAGCAGTTCACTCTAAGTACCTCCCTACCCTCTGCCCTTTATCTCTTTCTCCACCTATTCTCCACTCTCAATTTACCTTCCACCAGAAAATTATCTGATATTCCCCCACTCTCTTCCCTTAGAACATGTACATCTCTAACTCTTCATACCATACTCCTGGTCACCACTATATAGTTCATTAACACACTATCTGCCACCCTTCTATCCACCACCCTCTCCCATGTGTACTTATGCTTGACTTTCTTCCTAAACACTGTATTTGCTATCATCAACTCTCTTTCAAGACACATCTCCACCATCAACTCTCCACTATGATTTTTTCCTGGAACTCCAAATTTCCCAGTCACTCCATCTATTGGTTCATTTCCTACTCTTGCATTAAGGTCTCCCAATACAACTACATAGACATTTCTCCCTTATCCCTCTATGAACTTGTTTAAATCTATCCAAAAAGCCTCCCTTTCCTCTATGCTCTTCTCACTACCAGGCCCATACGCACTTACAAAAACCCACATCTCCCTTCCCAGCTTCACCTTCATCCACATCAACCTTGAAGTCTCTACTACTTTCATAAAAACTCTGGACTGCTCATAACAGTTTTCCTCCTATCCCATATATCTACAATACCTCCCACAGTGCCTTCCTGTCTACCCAGTCATAAGCTTTTTCCAAATCCATAAAGGCCCAAAAAACATCCTTACCTTTTCCTAAAGCTTTCTCACATATCTGCCTTACCACAAAAACCTGATCCACACAACCCCTACCTGTCCTAAACCTACACTGTTCCTCATGAATTACTCCTATTCTCCTAATCTTCTCCCTTAAAATCCTCTCAAAAGCCTTCCCAACTACACTCAACAAGCTGAACCCTCTGAACTACACTCACACTTGCCCCTTTTCCCTTGTAAAGTGGAACTATACAGGCACTCCTCCAGCACTCGATTCTCTTTTAGACAAACAGTAAATAACCTCACCAGCCAGTCCACCATCACTGTATCTCCCTTTTTTAGACACTGCATGACACCCATCTATCCCAGATGCCTTACTTGCTCTCATCATTTTAGTAACTGCTTTCACCTCATCTTTTCTTATTTCTCCTTCATTTTCCTCATTCATCACTCATTTCATAGCACTACCCTCTGCAACTACCTTTCCATGCCAGTCCTCCTTCACATTTAGCAGCTCCCTAGAATACTATGCCCATCTTCCTCTTACAGCCGTCTCTTCCATTATCATATCTCTATCTGCACCTTTTACCTTTTTTTTCTCTACTTGACTTGCCTCCTCTTCCTCTCTTAATTTCTTTCCAAAACATTGTTTTATTACTTTGAAAAATTTCTGTCATACTCTTACCCCATTTCACATCTGCCCTCCTTTTTGCCTACTTTATCTTATGCTGTACTTCTCTTTTCTTTGTACCTCTCATATGATTCTCTCATCCTGTTTTGTAACCAATCTGTGAATGCTTGTTCTCTTCCACAACCCTCTTTGCTTCATCATCCCACTGCTCACTACCCTTCCTTCTATTTTCTCCTGTCCTCCTTGTTCCACACACCATCTTTGCACACCTTATGACTCCCTCCTTGAAACATCCCTCATTCCTCCTCCACTTCTAGTTCTACTCTATCCTTCACTTCCTCCCACTCCTCTCTCAGGTTCTTCTTGTACTCCTTTTCTTTCTCATTTAAGGAGTTTACTTTAAGCACCTCCCTACCTTCTGTTCTTTTCCTCATTTTCTATCTATCCTCCATTCTCAACTTTCCTTCCACAAAAAAATTATGTGATATTCCACCACTCTCTTCCCAAAGAACATGTACATCCAAAACTCTTCCTACTCTTCTCCTGGTTTCCACAATATAGTACATTAAAGCCCTATCTACAACCCTTCCATCCACCATCCTCTCCTAGTGTACTTATGCTTGACTTTCTTCCTAAACACTATTTGCTCTCATCAATTCTCTTTCGAGACACATCTCCACCATCGTCTCTCCACTACAATTTTTGCCTGGCACTTCGCACTTCCCAACCACTCCGTCTATTGGTTTGTCTCCTACCCTAGCATTGAGATCTCCCAATACCACTACATTGACATTTATCCCTAAACCCTCTATACACTCGTTTGAATTTATCCAAAAAGCCTCCCTTTCCTCTACACTCTTCTCACTACCAGGCCCATATGTACTTATAAAGGCTCACATCTCCCTTCCCAGTTTCACCTTCATCCACATTAATCTTGAAGAAACCTCCTTCCACTCCACCACACACTTACCTATCACTTCACTTACTAATATAGACACCCCTTCTCTCCCTTGTCCTCTCTTCACTCCTGATACCCTTCCAAACTCAAACTCGCCCCTCCCTTTGAACTTAGTTTAACTCAATGCCAGCACAACCATCTTTCTTCTCATAAACATACTGCCTATCTCTTCCATTTTACTCTTGTCTGTACCACATCCACACACATTAAAAAACCCAAACCTTAGGGTACTAGTTGGAAAACTCCTGGACCCTCTTATGCCTTTGCTTTTTTTAAGAATGTCCTTTGTGGTTACAGAGAGTAGGATGCCTAGTCCTATCCTCATCCTGTTTTTGTTACCTTTTATGACTCAAGTGGGAAGACTCAGTAGAAGTATTCTTTCTCCCCTACCACAGGGTTGCTGTATATGCATATGTATATATATTTTTCTCCCCTCTCCCAGATTCCCCAACTTGGTTGTGTCTTCCATTACTCGCCAAAGTATCAGAAGAGCTCTAACCAATGGCATAGGTGCTGAACAAATCATCAGTTTCCTAAAGCAGCACTGTCATCCACAAATGTATAAGCAGAATCCAGTCATCCCTAGAACAGTAGCTGACCAAGTAAGTTGCTCTAGTTAATCCTTGTTTTATTACTCAGTCTGTTGCCTTGGATCCCAGTAACTAGAATCTTGAAAAAAAAAAAAAAAAAAAAAAAAAAAAAAAAAAAAAAAAAAAAAAAAAAAAAAAAAAAAAAAAAAAGATAGGAGTTTTTACTGTAGGTCATTCTATCAGTCATTTCCTACAGATCTTCTGCTGCTCCTAGGTACCTAGCAATGGAGAAACTTTGTTGCTGGTTCTTATGTTCCTGTGGAATGTAATGTGAGAATGTTAGATTCACAACTTAAGACAAAAGCTATTGACTCACAACCAAGCATTATTTCCAATTCCTTCCAGTGGAACCCTCTCATGGAATAGGTCATCACAGCCTATACATTCTTCTGAAACTGTCACTTGTGTGTTTATTGTTCATTTGTTTGACAAGTGACCATGTCCTCTTGTGGCTTTATTCACTTCATCCATACACCTTTTCCATGGTCTACTCCATGCTCTCACTCGTGAGACCACTGATTCATGCCTTTAAGAATGTCGTTCATTCATTCTTGTATGACCATACAACCTCAGGCTGGCATGTTCAACTCTCAATCCTAATCTCATCTACACCCTAGTCCCTCTTTATCATATTTCTTTACTGTATATAGCACCCAGACACCATATTTCCACTGAACTGTGTCACTACCTGCCATAGACCCTCCTGAACCAGCCACAAGTAGTGTTATCCACAAGCAACAACATCAAGCTCTCCTCCCACTTCACCCCACTCTCATCTCCAATCCCCTGCCCATCACCCTCACATTTATCTCCTGCATCACCCCATCCATGTACGCATTGAATAACTATGGTGACAATATACAGCATAGGTCCACCTTCACCTTGAACTATTCACTCTCAACATTTCCAACCCTAACACAGGTTCTATTACTTGTGTAAAAGCTTTTGACTGCTCATAAGAACTGACCCCTGTCCCTTCCATATGCAATAACTTACTGTTATAAACCTTCTTCAGATCCATAAAAGCCCCAAAAAGTCTTTACCTTCTGCCAAAATCTTCTTGCATATCTGCCTTGTTACAGAAATTCGATCCATGCCTTCTTCTCTACCATTCCTAAACCCACTGTTCCTCTCCCAGTTACTCTGTATTTCCTTCCTCTCAGTAAACACTCATTTTGGCTTTCTAACTACTCATTTTATAGATTCCTCAAAAACAACTGTATTTATATTTGTCCCCTTTTGTAAAGCAGTGATCCAAACACTCCTCCAGTTCTCTGGCACATTCTCCCCCTTTGCCAGACACTCCACATGATCCCCATCCAACCCAGGTGACTTACCAGCTCTTCACTTTCAGTGCTCTTTGCATCTCGTGTTTTTCGTAGCACCTTCTGCTTCTACGAATAGTCCCTCCCAAATCTCCCCCACACTCAGGAATTCTCAGAAATACTTTACTCGCTTCCCTGTGTCACTTGTACTTCCATTTCTTACTCCCCCCCCACTCTCTTCACCTAACAAAACATATTTTTATTCTTCCCAAAATGCTTTGTCAAACTCATACTCCATTTTACCTAGGTTCTTCTCTTTGCCTCCCTCACCTTGCATTTTGGTTCTCTTCTCACTTGTATGTTTCTACCAATCCTCATACGCTCATTTTTCTTCAACCACTGCCTTGAATACATACATACATATACCAAGGGCTTTTTCCCCTATACAAGGCAAGTAGCCAAAGTCAAAGGCATAATTTCACTTCCATTTCATCCCCACATAGTTTACTCCCATTCACCACCTCTCCCTATTTTCTTGGTTCCTCCTGGATGACAGGTAATCCCTGCATCTTGCCCACTGCTCTGGATCAGAATTAATGCAGCAAGACACAGCACATCCACAGCAAGGCTGCTTCATTTAATTGGGGACCCCTCTACCTGTCCCCTCATGCAGAAAAAGAAAATATAGGGAGAAACCCTTCAGGCTGCATAAAAATATCACTTACACATACTCCCTCACCCCCATGCATCACAGCATCATCCATACACAACCATTCTCCACTCACCCCTATCTTTTGTCTTCTCTCTTCCTTCCTCAACAGACATTCCCCTGTTTCCCAATGCCCTTTTTACCCCATCCCTCCATCTCATCCTTGGTTGCCCCTTCATGTTCACTCCATCCACCTCTGCCTTCCACACCTCTTTTGCTAATCTTTCTTTACTCATTCTTTTCATGTGTCCAAATATACATACATGTATACATATACCAGGCTTTTTTTCCCATACAAGTGAGGTAGCCAAAAAACAAAGGCATAAAAACCACTCCCACCCATTTCATCCCCCATACACTCCACCCTCTACCCCCTCTCTTATCTTGGCACCTCCTGGATGATGGGTCATCTCTGCATCTTGTCCACTCCCCTGGGTCAGAAGCAGTGTCGCAAGACACAGCACATCCACAGCAAGGCCGCTTCATTAAATCGGCAACCTCCCCCCCCCCCTGTCCCCCATGCAGAAAAGGAGAAGACGGGGAGAAAATCCCTTCAGGCTGTGTCAAATTTTTCTCACACATACCACCTCACCCCCCATCCCCCACCCATTCCACCTCATGCATCACAATATCATCCATATACAAACATTCTCCATTCACCCCTATCTTCCGTCCTTCTTCAACAGACATTCTACTCTTTCCCACAGCCCCTTTTACCCCATCCATCTCATCCTAGGTTGCCCCCTCATGTTCACTCCCTCCACATCTGCCTTCCATACCTCTTTTACTAGTCTTTCTTTACCCATTCTTTCCATGTGTCCAAACCATCCCAATACTCTTTCATCCACCCTATCTCCCAACTCTCTTACCACCCCCGTTCTCCTCCTGACCTCCTCATTTCTCACTCTATCCAGCCTTCATACTTCTCAGAAACCTCATCACAAACACATTCAAACTTCTCTCTTATGTTCCATGTTTCTGCTCCATACAGTGCTGTCGGCACAATCACTCCTTCATATAACCTCCTCTTAGCATCCCTTCCCAAATGTCTATTTCTCATTACACTTTTTAATCCACCAAAGCATTTACTTGCTTCTCAATCTACATTCTACCTCCACCTTCACTCCTCCCTTTCCTGCCACACTTGCACCCAAGTATCTAAAACTATCCACTTCCTCCAGTCTCTCTCCCTTAATGCTAACTTCCAGTCTGCTGCCACTTTCACCCCTTGTACATCACATCACCTTACTTTTACCCACATTTATCTTCAATTTCCTTCTTTCACACACTTTCCTAAACTCTGTCACTAACTTCCTCAATCCCTCCTCTGATCCTGTCACAAGCGCAGTGTCGTCTGCAAACAACAGCTGGGTCACCTCCCTTTTTTTCTCCATTTTCTTTAACCATTTCCAATCCCTGACCCACCACCTTTGCATTTACCTCTCGCACCACCTCATTCATGTATAAGTTGAACAGTCAGGGCGACATAACATATCCCTGACAAAGTCCCACCTTTACCTCAATCCACTCACTCTCTCCATTTCTAATCTTGACACATGCTCTACTACTCTCATAAAAACTCTTGACAGCTCCTAAAAGCTTTCCTCCTATCCCATATATCTGCAAAACCTCCCACAGTGCCTTCCTGTCTTCCCCATCATAAGCCTTTTCCAGATCCATAAAAGCCCAAAAAACATCCTTACTTTTTCTTATAGCTTTCTCACATATCTATCTTACCACAAAAATCCTATCTACACAACCTCTACCTATCCTAAATCCACACTGTTCCTCACCAATTACTCCCTCTGTTCCTCTCCTAATCCTCTCAATCAAGATCCTCCCATAAGCCTTCCCAACTACACTTAACCTCTTCAGTACGGGCCTTAAATCTCGCGGGCAGCAGCCGATGCCAGCCGTACGACGTGTCGTAATAATACTCGCATCATAAAATATAGTCACCGCTTATATCGATCATTCTCTCTTTCACCCGTGAATTTTGATAACCATAGAAAATGTGATTACAGACAGTTTAGAGAGAGTGTCATTACGGAGGGGCAACTACAATAAATATAATCAAGACGCCGATATGGCAGCCTCGCGTATCCACTTGCTCCTCATGACGCCTACGTATGCGGCACCGTATGGAAGGGGTTAACAAGCTAATCCCTCTGAAACTACTACACTCACACTTGTCCCCTTCTCCCTTGTAAAGTGGAAATATACAGGCACTCCTCCAGTTCTCTGCCGCTCTTCCCTCTCTCAAACATTAAATAACCTCACCAGCCAGTCCACCATTACTGTACCTCCTTTTTTCAGACATTCTGCATGGCATCTATCCAGACCAGGTCTCATCATCTTAACAGCTGCCTTCACTTCATCCTTCCTTATTTCTCCATTTTCCTCACTCATCACAGTCATTTTCTTAGCATTCCAGACCAACACTATAAAGGCCTTGTTAGACTCTTTGGACTGGTTGGTCCTAAAATGTGTAATAACAGTAATAATATAATCAAAACCAAATAGCTTTTAACTCTATTCAGATCCTAACATAATTTAACACCATATATATATAACCATTACACTATTTGGTAACTAATACCTGATACTGAATTTAGATTTATTAATATTTACCTTCATCTATACATAGTAAATCACTATATTATTATTATTATCTACAGTGGCCGTGAAAAGTTTGGGCGCAAAATTATAGGCGCCCCAACTTTCCCCTAAACTCAAAACATGCGAAAAATACAACTTTCCACCCAAACTTTTCGCTATTTTTCAATGCTAGCGTTTGTACCCGTATTTAGCCGAGACAACACACACTATTTGGCAACTCTGTTTAGGCGCACTCGATGTCACATGGAGTCAGTATCTAAACATCTCTCACGGAGAGTAGTCTTTTTTTTGCGGTCGATGTTTTTGTGCCTTGATATCTCCGTAATGCGAAGTGGTAAAGAGCTGGAAAGAGACACAGTTGTTACAATCATAACCCTCTATAAGGAGGGTTATAAGTGTAAAGATATTGCTACTCGTGTGGGAATTGGAGTGCGTCAAGTGCAAAAGTGGACCAAGAAATTTCGAGACGAAGGAAGTGACATCATTCGTACTCCAAAGCATCGCTCTGGTCGGCCAAGGAAGATATCAAATCGTACTTCTAAGGTTCTAACTGCCTCCTAATAACCGTAGGAGGCAGTTAGATCTGTAGAAGTATGATTTGATATCTTCCTTGGCCGACCAGAGCGATGCTTTGGAGTACGAATGATGTCACTTTCTTCGTCTCGAAATTTCTTGGTCCACTTTTGCACTTGACGCACTCCAATTCCCACACGAGTAGCAATATCTTTACACTTATATCCCTCCTTATAGAGGGTTATGATTGTGTCTCTTTCCAGCTCTTTACCACTTCCCATTACGGAGATATCAAGGCACAAAAACAGAGACCACCGCAAAAAAAAGACTACTCTCTGTGAGAGATGTTTAGATACTGACTCCATGTGACATCGAGTGCGCCTAAACGGAGTTGCCAAATAGTGTGTATTGTCTCGGCTAAATACGGGTACAAACGCTAGCGTTGAAAAATAGCGAAAAGTTTGGGTGGAAAGTTGTATTTTTCGCATGTTTTGAGTTTAGGGGAAAGTTGGGGCGCCTATAATTTTGCGCCCAAACTTTTCGCGGCCACTGTATACCCAAAATTGAATCTAAGAATTTAACAATTTGGCATCTATGACCTCGGCAGTTATGACGCCAGATAACCTTTAATCAATCAATCAGTTTCTTAGTGCTTCCCACTGCAACTACCTTTCCCTCCCTATCCTCCTTCACATTTAGCAACTCCCTAAAATACTCTGCCCATCTTCCTCTTACTGCCTTCTCTTCCATTATCATCTCTCCATCTGCACCTTTTACCTTTTCTTCTCTACTTGAGAGGAAGAGGAGGCAAATCAAGTAGAGATGTGTCCAAACCATCCCAATATTCTTACATAAACCCTATCTCCCAACTCCCTATCCACCCCGCTCTCCTTGTTTCTCACTCTATCCAGCCTAGTAACCTCTACCTTACTCAGGGATTTCATCTCAAATACATTTAAACTCTTCCTCTCATATGCTCCATGTTTCTGCCCCATACAGTGCTGTTGGCACAATCGGTCTCTCTTACTGGCTTCCAATTTGCCGCCATCCTCTCCCCTTGTACATTTCACACCTTCCCAAACTCTGTGACAAACTTCCTTAATCCTGTGATCTTGCTACAATTGCAGTGTCATCAACAAACAACAACTGGCTTATTGCCCATTTTTTCTCCATTTTCTTTAACCATCTCCAATTCCCAGCCCACCTTTGCATTTACATCTCGCACCACCCCGTCCATGTATAAATTGAACAGCCATGGTGACATGACACATCCCTGGCGAAGTCCCACCTTGACCTCAGACCACTCACTCTCTCCATTTCTAATTCTAACACAAGCTCTATTACTCTTGTAAAAAGCCCATTGCTCACAACAGCTTTCTTTGTATCCCATATATCTCCTTGTCTACCCTGTCGTAAGCTTTTTCCAAATCCATAAAGGCCCAAAAAACATCCTTACCTTACATATATAAATATGCCCAAATGCCCTTCTTCCTCATATGGGGTTGGCCAGCCAAAGCATGCACCCACTCTTCGCACATCAAACACCCACTTGTTTTCCCTTTTATTTTTGCTCCATGTGGATGAAGGGCCGTCATATACTTTTGAAAAGTGTTGAGTGAAGGTTAATGGAAAAACTTTTTTTTTTTTACAAAAATTTAATTAGTAATACATGAAACCTGCTTATCTAGTTAACCTTGTGTTTATACTCATTGAAGGCATAGGAAACTCTGATGTTTTTGTCACAAAGGAATGTACATTACAGTGTGGTATACCTATGTAGCTTCTAGTAGTTCCCTCCCTCCTGTTCACTCAGGTGTTGTGTGAGATTTGTCCCAGAGTGGTCTTTCTCATGAAGGTCAAGTCATATTCAGACTCCTGGTTGTTCAGTCACTTGTCACAATATCATCTGATGTCCTGGCCTAGGTAAAGCTGCCAACCTCTTTCCCTCCATGCTATCTTATATTTTGTTGACAGTGGTGGTATTGCAGATATATGGGATAGGAGGAAAGCTGTTGAGAGCAGTCAAGAATTTAATGAGAGTAGTAGAGCTTGTGTTAGGATTAGTAGGATTAGAAATGGAGAGAGTGAATGGTTTGAAGTAAAGGTGGGACTTCATCAGGGATGTGTTATGTTGCCCTGGCTGTTCAATTTATACATGGATGGGGTGGTGCAAAAGGTGAATGCAAGGGTAGTGGGTCAGGGGTTGGAGATGGTTGAAGAAAATGGAGAAAAGTGGGAAATAAGCCAGTTGTTGTTTGCCGACGACACTGCGCTTGTAGCGGGATCAGAGGAGGGATTGAGGAAGTTAATGACAGAGTTTGAAAGGGTGTGTGAAAGAAGTAAGCTGAAAATAAATTTGGGCAAAAGTAAGGTGACGAGATGTACAAGGGGAGAGAGTGGCAGCAGACTGGAAGTGAGTATTAACCCCTTCCATACGGTGCCGCACACGTAGGCGTCATGGACTTAGATCTCGGTGGCAGCAGCCAATGCCAGCCGTACGACGTGTCGTAATAATACTCGCATCATAAAATATAGTCACCGCTTATATCGATCGTTCTCTCTTCACCCGTGAATTTTGATAACCATAGAAAATGCGATTACAAAAGAATTAGAAAGAATGTCATTATGGAGGGGCGACTACAATAAATATAATCAAGACGCCGATATGGCAGCCTCGCGAATACACTCGCTCCCCATGACGCCTACGTGTGCGGCACCGTATGGAAGGGGTTAAGGGAGAGAGACAGGAGGAAGTGGATAGTTTTAGATACTTGGGTGTAAATGTGGCAGGAAAGGGAGGAGTGGGGGTGAAGGTAGAATGTAGATTGAGAGAAGCAAGTAAATGCCTTGGGCGGTTAAAAATGTAATGAGAAATACCCTGTAGACATCTGGGAATTGATGCTAAGAGGAGGTTATATGAAGGAGTGATTGTGCCGACAGCATTGTACGGGGCAGAAACATGGAACATAAAAGAAGAAGAAAGGAGTAGTTTGATATGAAACGTCTGAGAAGTATGATAGGGGTTGCTAGGCTAGATAGAGTGAGAAACGAGGAAGTGAGGAGGAGAACAGGGGTGGAAAGGGAGTTGTTGTTGTTGTTGTCGTTCCCTAGACTGTCTGTCCGAGCAGTCCCGTCTCCCCAAGGAAGGCCACAGCCGAAACTGGGTTTTCCCACAAATCCTTTATAGAGTGTATGTTGTGTTGTTTGCGTGCATGATTGTGTATAATGCAGTCTTCCATTATGTGTTGTATGGTATGGGGTGAAGTGTTACATCCTGGGCAGCTGTTCACAACACGGTCGTCCAGCCTCTTCTGGTAGCTTAGAAGTGCTGGGTGGTGACCGCATCGCAGTCTGGCCAAGTGGACTCTGTCCTTTCGTGGGAGAGAGGATTCAGAAGGGTGGATATCAGGGGGTCTGGCATGCAGCAGTGTGTTGTCTTTCAGTGTGTTAATGGAGCGGTGAGTGATATGATTATGAATATGTTTCCGGAGGCTGGTATTTGGTGGTTGTGGAGGAAGAGAAGAGAGTATCTGTGCGTAATAAAGGTCTTTGGGTGTAGTTTTAATGTTTCTTGGTGTGTGTGGGTGTTCTGCTATGTAGTGTAGCGGGTGTGATGTGTTTGTGGTGGCTGCAGCAAGTGTTTGTGTGCCTCTCATGTCGAGGTGGTCCTTGACTTTGAGGACTTTTGTTTCATGGTGTAAATGGTCTGTAGGTGGTGTATTTGTGCAGCCTGTAATTGTTTTTAGGGCTTTGTTTTGTATGATTTGAAGGGTGTTGTGGTGTGTCTCACTGAGATTAGGAGCCCATGCAGGACTCGCATAATTCATCACTGAGCGTATGCATTGTTTGTATATTGTTATATTAGTTTCTTTGTTTTGTCCAAATGTTGTTCCAGTGATTGACTTAAGTGCGTTAAGTCTAGGTGTGCATTTGTTTTTTATGTTTGTGAGGTGTTGTTTGAAAGACATGGATGTATCGTATGTTACACCAAGAATTTTCGGTGTGTTTGTGTGGTATTAGAGTGTTGTTGATGTAGAGATGAGGTATGTATTTGTGTTCTTTTGTCCAGTTGGTGAGAAGTGTTGCTGTAGATTTGGTTGGAGCTATTTTGAGTCTGTTTGTGATGAACCATGTGTTGAGTGTGTCAAGGTAAGGCTGGATTATTTCTGCAGCTTTGTCTGTGTTACGATGTGTGCATGTGATTGTTATGTCGTCTGCGTAGGAAGAGATTTGTATTTCTGAGGTGTCTGGCGTGGGTAAGTCATGCATGTATAGATTAAATAATGTGGGGGATAGAACTGAGCCCTGTGGTACTCCGTTCTTAATGTTTCTGATGTGCGATGATTGGCCATTATATGACACATGAGCATTCCTGCCTGCCAGATAATTGGCCAGCCATCTTTTGGTGTTATTGTGCATGTCTGTGTTATATATTTTATTTGTTAGGTTGTGGCGGGGGATAGCATCAAAAGCTTTACTAATGTCCAATGTTATAAGAAGTGTTCTGTGGTGGGGCCTATCTGAATTGATGCCATCTAAAATTCTTTGTGTGAGGTTTGTCAGAAGAGTGTTTGTGGAGTGTAGTGGCCTAAAACCGTGTTGTGAGTCAGCAAGGGGAATATATGGTGTGACAAGTTTAAGTATTAGGCGTTCAATGACTTTAGAGGGGGTGCAGAGAAGTGTGATTGGGCGGTGCGATGTTGGGATTGTTGGGTCTTTGTTCGGTTTTGGAATGGTGATTATTTTACCTTGCTTCCAGATGTCGGGTATAGTGTTGTGTGAATAGCTGTAGTTTGCAATGTTTGTGAGTGCGTGTATACCTTGTGGTCCAATGTGTTTTAGGTGGATGTTGCTTATGTTATCAGGGCCACAGGCAGATGAGTGCTTGAGATTATGCATTATGAGTTTTGTCTGACTGTCTATGAAGGGTGTATAGTCTGAGTCTGTGGGGAAGTCTTTCTTACGTCGAATGGTGCGTCGGTCGTCAGGGTTGATGAAAGATTTTTAGGATGGTTTGAACTCATGGAAAGAATGAGTGAAGAAAGATTAGTAAAAGAGGTGTGGAAGGAGTGAATATGAGGGGGCGTCCTAGGATGAGATGGATGGATGGGGTAAAAGGGGCATTACGAAAGAGAGGAATGTCTGTTGAGGAAGGACGGGAGATAGGGGTGAATGGAGAAGGGTTGTGTATAGATGATGCTGTGATGCATGAGGGGGTGGGGGATGGGGGGTGAGGGAGTATGAGATAAATTGACGCAGCCCAAAGGGATTTCTCTCCACCTTCTCCTTTTCTGCATGAGGGGACGGAGAGGGGGGGCTGCCGAATTAATGAAGCGGCCTTGCTGTGGATGTGCTGTCCTGTGACACTGCTTCTGACCCAGGGCAGTGGACAGGATACAGGGATGACCCGTCATCCAGGAGGTGCCAAGATGTGAGGGAGGGAAGAGGGTGGAGGGTAGTGGAGTATGTAGGGGATGGAATGGGTGGGAGTGGTTTCTGTGCCTTTTTCTTTTTGTCTACCTCCCATGTAAGGGAGAAAAAAGCCTTTGGTATATGTATGTATGGAAATAATTTTTTTATACATATACCAAGGCTTTTTTCCCCCTTACATGGGAGGTAGCCAAAAGAAAACTAGTCCCACCCATTCCATTCCCTGCACACTCCACTCCCCTCCCTCCTACCTTGACACCTCCTGGATGATAGGTCATCCCTGCATCTTGTTCACTACCCTGGGTCAGAAGCAGTGCCACAAGACACAGCACATCCACACCAAGGACGCTTCATTGATTCAACGACCCCTCCCTCTCTGTCCCCTCATGCAGAAAATGAGAAGACGGGGAGAAATCCCTTCGGGCTGCGTCAATTTATTCCTCATACTGAAGGAGGAACCATTGGGGATTTTTTCTGACGTTTCATCCTTACCAGGACTTCTTCAGAGTACCTTCAAACAATTCACACCCTATATACCTGCCGAAGCTCTCCGCGTTCCACCATGATTGACCTGACCTCTCATCCTCCTCCATTCTGCTTTGCGAAGTATCAAACAGCTTGCCATTGTTGTTTGGATGGGAAGCGATGTAAGCTACTTCAGTTATTTTTCTTCTTTTCTTAGGAAGTCCTTTCTGCAGTGCAGCACCTCTGTTCTGTCTCAGTCTGGTAAGTGGCCATGATCTGGCTAAGGCGTGAAAGCATGTAATTACACCTTGCTTAAAACCCATTTCAATGTTGCTGTCACCCCATCTATAGCAAGATCTAACCAGTGTACCAAAAAGATACAGATTAGCTTTGGAGGAGCTTGGAAAAGATGACAACCTGATAGTCACAAGTGCTGACAAAGGTAGAGGAGTTGTTGTCATGAACAGAAAGGACTACAAAGACAAAATGTTAGATGTACTAAGTGATACCACTACATATGAGAAGAAATATCAAGGTCATAATGCACTGGAAGGGGAAAAATTTAAGAAAGAGGCCAGGAAGATGCTCTCGAAAACCCAGAGGGACAAAAAACTGATTGGACTGCTGGAGGAAGCCCCGAGACCACCTTGTATGTGCGGGCTCCCAAAAACCCACAAGCCCAACATCCCAATGAGACCATCACTTCAGGCATATGTAGTGCTCCGCATAGGTTAGCCAAATGTTTGGCAAAACCCCTATCCAACGGACTGGGATTAATAAGTAGTGCCCACCTGAAAATTCCAATGATCTCATTTACAACGTAAAGGGTATGGATATTCCAGGAAAAATTATGGCTTCGTTTGATGTCACAACCTTATTCACTAATGTTTCTGTGGAAGGGGCGTTAAAAGCAGCAAGAGAGGTATATAGAGATATGGATGATGAAGCTCTACCCGTAAGAAAGGTAGATGTCTTAAAACTGATATCACTATGTTTGAGATTTGGTCCCTTCGTTTTCGACAGAGAGGAATACAACCAATGAAGAGGCCTTGTAATAGGGAGCCCCCTCAGTGCTGTTTTAGCATCCCTCTATATGGAGGTTTTAGAGAGAGATCATTTTGTAAGAATAATGGGTCAAAACACCTGGTTTCGATATGTGGGTGATGTCTTAGTCGTTGCCCCCAAGAACAGCAATTTGGACAACAAATTGAGGAGGTTAAATAATGTCGAACAAAACATCCCGTTCACTGTGGAACACGAGGCTGATAACAAATTGGCCTTCCTCGACACCATCATCTGGAGGAAAGATAACAAGACCGCATTCTCGGTTCATAGAAAAAGTACCAATAAAGATGCCATAATGAGAGAATAAAGAGTGGAGTGGTCATAGGATTCTTCCTAAGAGCATACTACACTTGCAGTGAAGAATTTATTAAAGATGTAATATATTAATTTTCAACATTTTCACCAAACTCTGTAATCTGGAAGGGCTGTTGCACTGACTTAGAGAAAAGGCTTTAAAGATAGCAGAAAGAAGCATAAGGAACAGAGGAGACGTGACTGAAAATGATAGCAAGGGGTATTTGTCCGTGCCAAACTTGAGCCACTCAGGCAAGTTGGGACAGTTGCTCACTAGAGCTGGTGTCAAGATTACGATCAGCACGGAAACAAAAATAGGAGACATTATTAAGAACCAGAACAAAGTCATGGCCAACAGAGAAGAAAATAGTATCATCTACATGATACCGTGTGGAAACTGTCCTATCAGCTACTACGGGGAAACCAGCAGAGGTATTAAAAAGTGGACAGTTGAGCATAGGAATGACATCAAGGCACACCACGTATCAAACTCGCTAGTGGTTCATGTAGATACTCATGGCCACTTATCAGACTGGGACAGAATAGAGGTGCTGCAGAAAGGACCTCCTAAGAAAAGAAGAAAAATAACTGAAGCAACTTACATTGCTTCCCATCCAAACATCAACCACCGTGATGGGTTATTAAGCTTACAAAGACAGTGAGCTGTTTGATACTTCGTGAGGTAGAGCAGAGGAGGACAAGAGGTCAGGTCGGTCATGGTGGAACGCGGACAGCTTCAGCGGGTATATAGGGTGTGAATTGTTTGAAGGTGAATGTACTCTGAAGAAGTCCTGGTAAGGAAGAAACGTCAGAATAAATCCCTAACGGTTCCCTGTGTTTATCTCACCACCCTTCCACTTGTTTCTCATACATACTCCCTCACCCCGTACCCCCCCACCCACTCCTCCTCATGCATCACAGCATCACCCATACAAACCCTTTTCCATTCACCCCTATCTTCTGTCCTCTCCCGTCCTTCCTCAACAGACATTCCTCTCCTTCCCAATGCCCCTTTCACCCCATCCATCCATCTATCTCATCTTAGGATGCCCCCTCATGTTCACTCCTTCCACACCTTTTTTTTTTACTAATCTTTCTTCACTCATTCTTTCCATGAGTCCAAACCATCCCAATACTCTTTCATCAACAGTCTCCCAACTCCCTTTCCACCCCTGTTCTCCTCTTTACCTCCTCATTTCTCACTCTATCCAGCCTAGTAACCCATATCATACTTCTCAGGCATTTCATCTCAAACACATTCAAACTCCTCTCTTCCTCTCGTTTATGTTCCATGTTTCTGCCCCGTACAGTGCTGTCGGCACAATCACTCCTTCATACAATCTCTTTTTAGCATCCATTCCCAGATGTCTTTTTCTCATTACACTTTTTAATCCCCCAAGGCATTTACTCGCTTCTCTCAATCTACATTCTACCTCTACCCCCACTCCTTTCTTTCCTGCCATATTTGCACTCAAGTATCTAAAACTATCCATTTCCTCCAGTCTCTCACCCTTAACCTCTTCACTACGGGCCAAAATCGTGCGGGCAGCATTATCTGCCAGACGTACGATGTGTCGTAATAATACTCGCATCATAAAATATAGTCACCGCTTATATCGATCGTTCTCTCTCTCACCTGTGAATTTTGATAACCATAGAAAATGTGATGAAGACAGTTTAGAGAGTATGTCATTATGCAGGGGCAACTACAATAAATACAATCAAGACGCCGATATGGCAGCCCCGCATATCCACTTGCTCCTCATGCCGCCTACGTATGCGGCACTGTATGGAAGTGGTTAATACTATAGTCAGCGCAACGAGAAATGACCGCTAAGGCGTGGCTAGGAGATTTCCCGGTGTTGCCACACATGGGCATCCATGGCGAGAACGTGCGTGTGGATGTAATGTTTTCTGAATGCAGTGTGAGGGGGGCGGGGCCAGAGATTAGATGTAGCGGCAACGTCGCTCTCTCTCCCTCATATGCCATGTCTAGACTCGAGCAAACGAAACCTTTGTATAGAAAACATTGCTTTGATTTTTACTTCAGTGGTGGTGTGTGAAAAAAAATTAGAATATAATTATAAGTGGCAATATTATAAAATCATAAAATAGAATTATGAAATACAATAGAATTATGAAATAATTATGTGGCACCACAGGGGGACTCCCAGTGCTCCGCCCTAACGGCCATTTCTCAATGCAACGGGTATAACTTCTAGCCTGCTGCCACTCTCTCCCCTTGTACATCTCATCACTTACTTTTACCAATATTTATCTTCAACTTCCTTCTTTCACACACCTTCTTAACCCTTTCAGCGGTTGCGTCACAGCATCTGTGCCAGTACTTAAATCCATCTCTGGTGGGTATGGCACACGTTCTGTGCCAGAAAGATTTTTTTTTTTTTTTTTGAGTACTGATTCTTCCCATCACGTCTCTAAGGGGATAATCATATTTTCCATCCATACCTACTTTATCTAGTATTTTTTACACAGTGTTCCAGTCATAATCAATCACGAAATTAGTAAAAAGGAGTAATTTGTGTAGGCAAATATAACTGCGGCTGTATGGCGGTATCTGGCATCTTACCTGTCACTGAGTCGAGGCCACGCCCACCACGTTAGTTGCAATCAAGATGTCAAAGGGGTACTGTTACGAATTTGATGAGCAGGACGATGTTATGCTTCTAAGCGACAATGACTCCTTATATGGTTCTGATGGCTCTCATCAGTCCGATCGTCTATATATAAACGAAGAATTACTTTATGAAAGCAGTAAGTAACGCCTATTTTTTTTAATAAATTGATGTGTTAATAAAATTGTTTCAGTTGACGTTTATCATAGTCTAATAAGCCATAAAATTACTTTATGTGCAATGCTGTACGACTTCCGAATCATACACATTTCCAGACCATGCCAGTGAGGATTCCATAAATGGCACAATAATAACACCAGGGTCAAAGCGTGTTAGAGTTAGGAGCGAAGAATCAGGTGAGTTTAGTAATTTAGGTAAACGGGAGTTAGATTATTCATTCAGAAATACTGTTCATTCATTGAGAAATAGAATAGTTACCTAGCTTTTATACGTCTAGATTATCAGCATAGGACAAAGGACATAAGCATCGAATTATGAGTTCAGAATATGGAATTTATTATATCGAAAATTTAGCTTCAGTAATAGAATACAGAGAACTTACACGGGAGGTGAGAACTCCGCTTTACAAATATAAGAATTTTGATGAGATTTACATTTTTATTTATTAGAGGTCTATAAATTCCAGATTATTTATTTCTAACACCGTATTAACTCATTCATATAGATGACATGTATCAATATACATACAATATACCCGTCAACATGAACCCACGAAAAACAGCTTAGGCAAAAGGTAAGCGACATTACGTCACTGCTAACCGTCGTTGCTGTCTTGCCTGTAAGAAAGTGTAACGGTTGACGTTCTGGTCCACGGCATTATTCTGATCAAGCTAAATAATTTCCTTTGCTCATTTCGTTTTAATTTTCTTCGTAGGGAAAACTTTTTTATTTTCAAATAAGATATTCTTGTCACTGTAACAGTGCTCGCCGTGGCTTTCAACGTTACTTTGGCTTCTATCATGAAGATACACAGGAGTTATGTATCCAGATATATTTTGTATTTGTATATTCAGTGGAATTTACAACCACACACACATGGTAGTTGAGGGTCATCGAACATCTGCTGCATTTTTAGGGTGTGCTGGCGCGAGCCGATGCTTAGAATTGGAATAAAACCTTCCGTAAGGTGACATCCTTTATACTGTTTACGCCAGGATGGTTGACCATATAGCAATTGAGAGGGTGATATGCATTGAGAATTTAGAGAGTTCAAAGAAAAAAACTACAGTTTGCGTTTGAAAAAAAAAAAAGAGAGACTATACGTGGTAAGTTCGAATCTTTCTCATAAAACTCATCTAATAAATACATTTAGTAAATACACTTACATGCATACGTCCGTACACTCATCATTACTTGTGCTTGATAGCCAACTTATCTATAAGTCGTGCCTTTACAATCGCCTACATTTTTTCTCAACTAAATACGAGACGAGTGCATGCTCTCTCTCTCACTTTCTATATATATATATAGCCATACATACATGAATAATGACAGTGTGTACTTCTTGTAGTTGACGAATCTGATGGGGTAACACCACATCGAAATTGCCACTAGTGTTTTGAGTTACTGTATGCTACTGACGATTCTGTTACTTGTGGCAAGAGAAAGATGACCATCTATTTTTTCATATGGTTAGTCATGACTGCGTATTTCCATTAGTCTGACGAAGTAAAATGTACCTGTGTATATGTAATAAAGCACAATCTGATTATACATATTTTCATTAGGGTGACGAAGTAAAAGTATCTATGTATATGCTCAGATATTCATTTTGTCTGATAAAGAACGCACAATTTGATTGAGTTAGTTGTACGGCATTCTACCAGAGAGGAAGGGCAGCCTACATTCACCGCGTTACCGTTTACAAATTCTCATACATCTGGCAGCGCGGGTAAATCAAACCAGCAAACCACTGGGGGGTGCGAACGGACTTTCGAATTATCACGCTGAAAGGGTTAAACTTTGTCACTAACTTCCTCAAACCCTCCTCTGATCCTGCTACAAGCGCAGTGTCATCAGCAAACAACAGCTGGCTTATCTCCCTCTTTTCTCCATTTTCTTTAACCATCTCCAACCCCCCACCTACCACCCTTGCATTCACCTCTTGCATCACCCCAGCCATGTATAGATTGAACAGCCAGGGCGACATAACACATTCCTGATGAAGTCCCACCTTTACCTCAAACCATTCACTCTCTCCATTTATTATCCTAACACATGCTTTACTACTCTCGTAAAAGCTCTTGACTGCTCTTAACAGCCTTCCTCCTATCCCATATATCTGCAATACCTCCCTCAGTGCCTTCCTATCAACCCTGTCATAAGCCTTTTCCAAGTCCATAAAAGCCCAAAAACATACTTACCTTTTCCTATAGCTTTCTCACATATCTGTCTTACCACAAAAATCTGATCTACACAACCCCTACCTGTCCTAAAACCACACTGTTCCTCTCCAATTAAAATTTTTATGCTTTCAGATAAAGCTGTGGGAGATGGAACGGCAGCGTTTGGAGTTCACAGAAGGCGTCCTGTACAAAGATTTCATGTCTGCACATGACCACACATTACTTTCTAATTATGCTTCAAGTATGGGTTTCCTCATTTTCTCAGATGAACGTTTGCGAACAGTTGTGGTTACAAAGAAAGGGCACCCTGCCATTAAACAATTCTGGAAAGAGAATTCAAAGTATGGAAGCTGAAAGCTGATGTATAGGAGAATTATTGAGTATTAAATTGTATTTCCAAAACTACTCAGGATGGATAACTATTCTTCCATGAAATAATGAAGAACTTTGTTTTAAAGTAAATAAATTGAATATTGTGTATCTTGTGTGTCAAAATGCACCAAGCTACATATATTTTCATATGAAAAAACTTTTCTCTATACCTATCCAGTCTAAAATTGTTAAAATTAGAGTGAATAGTGATGAAATTTCAAGTATTCCTATGAATGGAATCCATTGCAGATTTTGTTGTAGTTAGTGCCAGACAACTTATGATACTGACTGGGGACATAATTGTGTCTATATAGACTGTGCGCGGTAAGCATTTTGATATTTCAGAATTAGCTACAACAGCCTGTGCAGGGTATTGCAGTTTTTGAAAGGATTAATCTGGTTTCTGTAAACCTAAACCTACAGAATGTAACTAATGAAAAGGATTACAAGCTATTTTACCTTGAAGTCTTCATGATGTACGCAAAAATAACCACTGCTATGACCACCAGAATGCTGATAATCCAATACCAGGCAAAACCTCCATTATACTTTGCTCTATGCAGTGGCTTAGGAATGCTGCATAAAGAAGTTTCAAATTACCAGTAATGACAGTGTACCCACAATGACAGGTTATAAAAATTATTGCTTTTTAGTTTAAGAATAAAACTTATGGCCCCACAGTGGTTGGCAACAATAAATGGCCCTCCCTCACATCAATCTGGAAAGAGGGGAACAGTTGCCAGCGAGCTCTTGTGTGTGAAAAGATGCTAAAAATAAAGCTGAAGTTAGAGATAATGGGGCCAGTCCAGAAACAGATTCTAATGAGATGGTCTGTATACATTGGGGAAAAGAAAGAAGCAGAAGTGGATGAAGTGAACTAGACAGGAAGACCAAGAATGATCTAGATGAAGAATGATCTAGATGGACAAGGTAGAGGTAGTACTGGATGCAGAAGAAGTTCTCAAGCATGGAAGAGAAAGTGCCAAAGATGGGAGTGAGTTGAGGGGGTTGTAAATGGATGAAGAAATGGTGTAGCCTGAACAGATGTCTCCTTGTATGATCCATAAAATTTTCAAGTGAAATTTGAGGGGGGGGGGTGATAATGAAGCAGTAGGGATAGGTAAACAAACTCAATGTCAGGTCTTGCTGTAAAAACTATGTTTTACTGCATTGTCAAGGACCCAGGCAGTGCATGGGTCAGGGGGTTAGGAATACTCTTTCCTTCTCAAGATGCTAAGATGGGAAAGACAATGAATGGGTATGTGGTGAGACTTGGCTACAGCCCCTTATAAGGGGGAAAATACTTTTCAAGTTTGGGGTTTATGATGGAATTTTCTATCTACTTGTATTGCACAATACCATTAGTATATGTAGCATATACAGAGAAAGTAAATCTACCAACATGAAGATTTATATATTTGTTACTAAAACTGGAGAAGCATATAACAAATTTCAAGCTTTACTTTTATATACGAGTGTTTAGGCTTTCATAAATGCTTTATAATATACTTACCTCTCATCATGATAACATGTTCCATAGAGGTCAGCTGGTTTGATTAAGGAAGGTTTGAGATTGTACAAAATTTCAGTGGCAGCTCGTTTCCCAGACTGCACAGCACCACTGATGAAGCCAGTACATTTGGTAGCAGTCTCAGTCCCAGCAAAGTGGATTCTGAAACCATACAAAAATATGTACTAATATTGTGTGTTCATAAGAGCTAGGAAGCTCACTGGCTGAGCGGGTTAGGGCGTCGTTACTTGCGGCGAAGGTCGAGGGGATGGCGGTTCAAATCCTGCCACCAGCTTAGTTGAACCAAGGGCATGGTTCATTAAATTCCATGCTACAAAGCCCTCTGTGAGGGGCACCGTCCTAGCCTTCCGATAGGGGGGAGTTTGTGACGTTAAACCATATCATCATCATCATGAGAGCTGTCTCAAGTTTCATGACGGACTTGAAACCTCCAACCCAACAGAAGCTAGCAATAGTCCTCAAACCCTTCCAGAAATATTTGTGAAGAAAATGTTCAAAAGTTGCCTGTGTGGTTCTGTTTTTATGTCACCAGTTAGGAGAGGAGCAGTTACTGATGGTCAGCTCCCATTATGGGAAATAGTCTACATCTAGAAGCATCTTGTGCCTGGTAACAGTGCCAATCTCCAGGTGGAGATGTTGATGGGTTTGAAGATGGGGAGCAGAGAGATGATTCTGATAACCGTCCCACAGGACTTATAATTTGCAGGTACCCATTATTTGTCCCTTACTCACAATTAACCCACTGATGTGCTGAGATGAGTTCATAACTTTTTTTGTGTCTGAAAGGGCTTTTCTAAATTACTGATAATAGATGCAAGATTTTCCTTATGCAAACATGTACACACTGACTGGCACTGTAGTTTACAATATCTAGGAATAATAATTCTGGTTATTGCTGTTGGTAGTTAGCCCTTGGTATCACTATAACACTGGAATAACAGAAGAAACTGATCACCTTCCTGGGCTCCTGTCGGAACTCCATGTCCTCCACCCCAGATATGTTGTGTTAATGTCATATGCTGCCAGTTGTGCAGTCTATGAAAATGCATTACTGTGCATGAGATGTCCTTCCAGAATGTCATGTATCTGTCATGAAATGATTCTGTACAATATGTCCTGTATGCCATGATATACTTCAAATGGATCATTGTCAAAATTCTGTCTAGGATATAGTGAAATTACAATAAAATAAGGTTATTAGCCACAGGTATACTGCAAGAATGAAAACGCACAAAGTCATAATGTCATTCGAGGACACAAAAAAAAAGGGACGTTTGGTTCCCTGTATCAACACCAGGTCAAGAGGTCGAGGCCAAGGATACTACTTGGTGGCAGCAAGTAATGCCAGTACAGTGAGACCTCTCATTAACAGACATTAATTAGCTGTGTTTGCGGTGTTTTCGGTGCTGTTGTTTAGTGTGTGCAATCACTATGCCACCCAAAAACCACTCTAAATCAGCAGATTATTCACATCAACGGACACCATTACCCCCCTTTTAGTCCGTTAATGAGAGGTAGTACTGTATAATTTCAACAGTGCCAAATGGGGAATAGGTAGCTGATAAATACTTGTATGCCTTCCTCATTCAAAATAAAAGGTGAAGTGAATATGTGAAGACAGGCAAATAGGAAAAAATGTAAGTTATATGTATAGCAAGCATGGCATTTCTGCCCAGCGGCACCTACAAGTGCCCTATTTAGAGGGTTGTGTGCCATTTCAAACTCTCACACACCCTCATCTTGTATCTGTCTCCATAGATATATGTAAAAGTTATTTTTGTACCTTACCTTTGTTTTTTCCTGGTGAAAACAGGAATATTTTGGGTAAGTTGAGCAGGAAATTGATATAATTGTCCAAATATTGGCCATACAAGGACAGTTAAAAAAAAAATTAAATAAAAATAGGTCTGTGACTTATAAATTGGGGCCCTGCTGTGTGGAATTTTCCTTTCTTGACTTGGGGAAATATTTGAATGTGTGTGAAATATTAACAAGAGAGGTAGGAGAGTTAGGAAATTAGATTCAAAAAGATATACAAATAGTGCACCGAGTGAAATCAATCATGATCAATCAGAAACAAAGCGTGTGTGCTACTGTAGTTGTGTTTTATTTACATAGTGTGGTAAATTACAAAAGATGCATCAGTCAGTCAGTACGTGTGACATTGAGAAAAGATGCAATTTCGAGGGATTTCCAGAGGGAAGAGAAAGAAATCCTGAAATAGCGTAGGATACATACATACATATACAAAAGGCTTTTTCCCCCTACACGGGGGTAGCCAAAAAGAAAAAGGCATAGAACCACTCCCACCCATTCCATTTCCTATATATTCCACTCCCCTCCACCATCCTCCCTCCCTCTTATCTTGGCACCTCCTGTAGGAGTAGCATAGGTGAGGAAATTAGAGATGAAAGAACAAGGGATGGTGAAGTTGATCTTAGACTAGACAGAGTCTATTGAGAGGCAAACAGAAAATGTTGAGAACCCATTAAATTTACAGTTATTGCACTAAATAACTCAAATGAGCCTAGAAAAGGAAAGACTCATAGCACAGTGTGAGCTTCAGTCTGCTCAGGTGAGTAGGGAAATCAAAAGGCCCAAAATCTTGCCTCCACTCTCAATGAAAGGGAACCTGACATGTTCTTTTCAACATTCGAGGTCACAGCACATCAAATGGAAAAGGAACCTTTGGTTAGCTATAATAAAACCAAATCTACCCACTAAGGCCCTAAGTGTGTAGGCCATATATGACAAAGAAGGTATGCATGATTATGATAAATAAAGGATGAAATATTCACCACTTCGGTATGATGATATCTATGTAGACATCATGAGGCATGAGTGGGTACATGAGGATGCCGGCATTGGTGTCTTGATTCTTTTTTAGTTGAACATGAGTTACCTCCAGATTATGTGAACTGGTTTGATCACATTTTCTGTGTTTATTATTACTCAGAGTAAAAGAGAACGAGTACTACAGCAGTGACTTTATAATGCGAGTAGTGTGATGCAACGTACGTATGGCAGCCAATGCTGCACACAAGAATTTGATTTGTACTGAAGTGGTTAAAAACATGTGAGATTCCCCCATAGCATTTTAGAAAAACATTCAGAGAGGCCAGGAAGGATACTGGATACAGATATATGGAGTAGGCCAAAAAAATATAAGGAGAAACTTAGGCAAATGGTTGTGTGGAAAATGTGGTAACTACTGAGAGAATAACAGAAGTGTTCACAACTGAACAATTCTTTGACACATTAAATAATGAGGCTAGATTATATGTGACCACACAAAAGTGTGAGACATTAGTAGATGATAGTTGGAGAAGACCAGTTTTAGCATAGAACCCAGGATTGTTATACTAGGCCAAATGGACAGAGGTATAGGCAGGAAATGGGCAAATACACACACAAGATAATGTGTGTAGAAGGTAATAAGGGTGAAACATCAAAATAGCAGATATTATTCCTGTGGAAAATACGGTCATGGGATGGTAAATTGCCCCAAGGGAAATGGAAGCAAAGGGGACACAAGAGACTGGAAACAAGGGAAAAACCCGAGCAAGACAAAGGAGAAGGAAGAAATGGGAGACAAAGATGATAGCAATTACTGTGCAGGGGAAAATAGATTAGACAAGGTGGAAGATACAAGAGTAGAATGAGAGTGGTCTTATGTGAATAATGCTAGAACAGGAAAGGAAGGAAGTGAAAGGAAATATGCAATATCACATTTGAGGCTAAATGTGATACCAGGATTGGAAGCTATAGGTCAGTTTACCATGGGATAAGCAGGAGTGACAACATTACCACCCATAGCTAAGGTATTACTTGAAATAGATGGCAGGACAGTGAGTGTTGAATTAGGGATAACAAAATTACCAGTGAAATGGATTGATGTCTTAGAAAATTATATAGATACTAAAGACAGTAAATGGCCTAATACATACATATACCAAAGGCTTTTTCCCCCTATATGGGGGGGTAGCCAAAAAGAAAAAGGCATAGAAAATACTCCCACCCATTCCATTTCCTATATATTCCATTCCCCTCCACCCTCCTCCCTCCCTCTTATCTTGGCACCTCCTGGATGACGGATCAAAGAAATGGCCTCATGACCAGACAAATAAATGATGACAAATTTGACATGGAGGTTCCAGTGGCAGTCATCATGAGATCCCAGACCAAAAATGCCCGAGAGGGAGATGACCTAAAACTCGTGTTTCACAATGTACCAGAGGATACAGTCATAACTCCCAAATTATCCCAAGATGGAACTGATGATAGTGAGGAGAGGCAGAGACTGGTGGAAGATGCAGGAGGGGACCATGAAGGTGACTCCCAAGCAGAGGAAATGCTCCCCAAGAAATGTAAAAATAGGGAGCTCATCTGACTTCAGCAAGGTGACTCAGAGCTGAGGGAGATGCACCAAACAGCTCAGGACGAGGAGCAGGAAGAAAAGGAGTTCATCATGGAAGATGGTGTAATCCTAAGAAACAAAACACCAGAAGAGGCAGGAGGCAATGTCATCATACAAATCATAGCACCAAAGATCATAAGGTTAGCATGTGAAACTACCTGCGCCCACTTTGGAGTGACCAAGACGAAAGGGGTTAGTAATGAAGCATTTTTATTGGCTGCACTTATCTAAAGATATAAAGAGGTTAGTTAGAAAGTGTATTGTGTGTCAAATAACTCAGAAACCCAGTGAAACCCCCCTAAGAAGGTGCCCATGTGCCAAGTTCCTGTTAATGAGGAACCTTTCAGTAGGTTAGTTGTAGACTGTGTAGGCCTCCTCTCAAAAACTAAGTCTGGTTAGGCACTTCTGCTTACCATTATGGGTGGGAGGTACTGCAGATATATGGGATAGGAGGAACGCTGTTAAGAGCAGTCAAGAGTTTTTATGAGAGTAGTAGACCTTGCGTTAGGATTAGAAATGGAGAGAGTGAATGGTTTGAGGTAAAGGTGGGACTTACCATTATGGGTGGGAGGTACAGCAGATATATGGGATAGGAGGAAAGCTGTTAAGAGCAGTCAAGAGTTTTTATGAGAGTAGTAGAGCTTGTGTTAGGATTAGAAATGGAGAGAATGAATGGTTTGAGGTAAAGGTGGGACTTTGTCAGGGGTGTGTTATGTTGCCCTGGCTGTTCAATCTTTAAATGGATGGTGTGGTGTGAGAAGTAAATGCAAGGGTAGTGGGTCAGGGGTTGGAGATGATTAAAGAAAATGGAGAAAAGTGGGAGGTGAGCCAGATGTTGTTTGCTGACGACACTGTGCTTGTAGCAGGATCAGAGGAGGGATTGAGGAAGTTAGTGACAGAGTTTGAGAAGGTGTGTGAAAGAAGGAAACTGAAGATAAATGTGGGCAAAAGTAAGGTGACGAGATGTACAAGGGGAGAGAGTGAAAGTAGGCTGGAAGTGAGCATTAACCTCTTCACTTTGGGCCAAAATCTCGCAGGCAGCATTAGCTGCCAGACGTGTGATGTTGCATCATAATACTTGCATTATAAAAAATAAAGTAACCCCTGTAATGCTCGTTCTCTTTTACCCGTGAATTTTGATAACCATAGAAAATATGATGAAGCCAGTTTACAGAGTATGAGGGTCACACAGGTACAACTACAATAAATATAATCAAGACGCCGATATGGCAGCCTCACGTACCCACTTGCTCCTCATGACGCCTACATACGCGTATGGAAGGGGTTAGGGGTGAGAAACTGGAGGAAGTGGATAGTTTTAGATACTTGGGTGCGAATGTGACAGGAAAGGGATGAGTGGGGGTAGAGGTAGAATGTAGATTGAGAGAAGCAAGTAAATGCCTTGGTGGATTAAAAAGTATAATGAGAAATCGACATCTGGGAATGGATGCGAAGAGGAGGTTATATGAAGGAGTGATTGTGCCAACAGCACTACGGGGCAGGAACATGGAACATGAGAGAGGAAGAGAGAAGGAGTTTGAATGTGTTTGAGATGAAATGTCTGAGAAGTATGATAGGGGTTACTAGGCTAGATAAAGTGAGAAATGAGAACAGGGGTGGAAAGGGAGCTGGGAGATAGGGTTGATGAAAGAGTATTAGGATGGTTTGGACACATGGAAAGAATGAGTGAAGAAAGATTAGTAAAAGAAGTGTGGAAGGCAGAGGTGGAAGGAGTGAATATGAGGGGGCGTCCTAGGATGAGATGGATGGATGGGGTGAAAGGGGCATTACAAAAGAGAGGAATGTCTGTAGAGGAAGGACGGAAAAGGACAGAAGATAGGGGTGAATGGAGAAGGGTTGTGTATAGATGAGGCTGTGATGCATGAGGGGGAGTGGGGGTGAGGGGTGAGGAAGTATGTATGAAAAAAAATTTGACGCAGCCCAAAGGGATTTCTCCCCATCTCCTTCTCTGCATGAGGGGACAGAGGGGGATTGGGGGGGGGGGGGGTTGGCTGAATTTATGAAGCGGCCTTGCTGTGGATATGCTGTGTCTTGCGATGCTGCTTCTGACCCAGGGCAGTGGACAGGATGCAGGGATGACCCATCATCCAGGAGGTGCCAAGATGAGAGGGAGGGAGGAGGGGAGTCGAATATATGGGAAATGAAATGGGTGGGAGTGGTTTCTATGCCTTTTTCTTTTTGGGCTACCCCCCGTGTAAGGGGGAAAAGGCCTTTGGTATATGTATGTATGTATTATGGGTAAATCTACATAGTATACTAAAGCAATGCCCTTGCCAAACATTAAGGCAAAGACAATCACAAAAGCCTTAATGTCTTATTTTAGAAAGATGGGTGTGCCTTAGGAGATGCAAAGTGACTGGCACTAACATTTTAAATGGGATTCAAGGGAGCCCTGGAAGGCTTCAACATAAAACATGCAGTCACATCAGCATATCACCCACAAAGTCAAAGGAGTCTTGAGAAGTTTCACGGAACCCTTAAATGCATGATAAGAGCATTTATCTTCAAGTTTCAGAAAGACTGGGATGAAGTTATAGATTTGTTGTTGTATGCCACTAGAATAATAATGCATGAAGGAGACCTGAAGGAACAAGACCAGTAGGAAGACCCAGAGTGAGGTGGAGGGACAATATTAGTAGAGCAATGGAACCCAGGGGAGAGAATCTTGAAAATAATGCTGTGATACATGGAATGGAGTGGGTGGAGGATGAGGGGGTTGAGGGAGTATGTTTGAATGATATTTTGATGCAGCCCAAAGGGATATCCCCATCTTTTTTTTTTCTGCATGAGGGGGCAGAGAAGGGGGGGGGGTGCCAATCAAATGAAGCAGCCTTGCTGTGGATGTGCTGTGCCTTGCTGGATTGCCTCTGACCAAAGGCAGTGGGCAAGATGCAAGGATGACCCATCATCCAGGAGGAGCCAAGAAAAGAAAGAGGGAGGGGTGGTGAATGGGAGTGGAGTATGTGGGGATGAAATGGGTGGGAGTGGATGTATGTCTTTGACTTTGGCTACCTCCCTTGTAAGGAGGAAAAAGCCCTTGGTATACCTATGTATGTATGCTTTGCCCAATATGGGCTCCAACCAGTTGAAGTACCTGTTAAAGGGCAATCGCAGATGAGGGAAGGCAAACATAGTTCCTGGCACACCAAACATCACAGGGCAGCCTCCAGTGTAGGGCTCCTCAGCCCATATTTTTTCATTATAGGACACATAGTCAAGGGCTTCAGATCCAAAGTGTCTAGCAAGGTCGTGCATAACTGCTTCTTCTCGTTCCTTTTCCTAATTAAAAAATGAATACTTCAAACAATTTTGAAGACTGCAATATTTGTTTTTATATACAGTGGAACCTTTATATTTGAACTGAATTAATTCCACAAAAGTATTTGAATATTGTTCAAGTATTGGATCATTTTTCCTCATAAGAAATAATGCATTCTGGAAAAAAATAAAAAATAAAAAAAAATAATAGTCCATAAGAATATTGAGTCAGACTGAATCGGGGGAAATCAGAGGTTGAATATGTTGTTTGCTGCATAACTAATGCATAAAAAATCTCTACTAACCGTTTTCTTGCACCATTCTATGCTAGCCCTTCCAGCAATGAATCCAACTATGGCAGGTGTGCCTTTAAAACTAGTTGCATCAAAAGTGACACTAATTGGTCCTGTGGTACAGCCATTCAGGGAGGAAGTACCACCATTACTCACAATCTCACCAGAATAGCCTTTGTCTTTCCAGAAAGCCTGTGAACAGAAATTAAATATATGTGTGAGAGTAGAACATAAACAAGTGGGTGGATGGATGGAGTGGGTGCATGCCTTTTGGTATATAGATAAGGAATTGACAAGAATTATATGCTAGTCACTACTATAGTAGCTTAGTGATTACTTATCGGTAGTCTTTTTACAATAGATCACAGTACTACAATTCTATGTTTCAAAGGCTTCTTGTCCTTGTAAATGATGTAGCCAGCCAAGGCATGCACCCACTCCTACCCATCCATCACCCATTTTTTTTTTTTTTTTTTTTTTTTTTTTTAACCTTAGTTCCTTATGAATGAAGGATCATCCCTGCTTCTCACCCACTTCCTGGATCAGAATCAATGCAGCAAGACACAGCACATCCACAACAGGTATCCACTGTTTCATTTCCAATTGCTAGGTGGAATACCTCTATTTGAAGTTTATTTGCATGCCTTATCACTTATGAGCTGAATGAATATCCCAAGGATGTTAGTGATAATGTTAATCAATTAATCTGTTGCTCCAGGTCTCTTCTGCAGGAGACCCACAGCTCCCAGGTAACCAGCATGAACCAATGGATTAAACCACAAATCATTCAATGAAGGGGTAATTGTGGTGTTGGGCAATTTGAGTCTGGGGCCAGGTCTTTTCTGTGTTGGTGCTATTCCAAAGCTGGATGGTGACCTGAACACAGGCATGCCAGTGTGATTCCTGCTTGTCATGGGAGAAATTTCGATGATGGGCAAATTGGTGGAGAGAGAGTTTGGGGGGCTGCTATTTCAGTGTGTCTTTTGTGGCCTAAATTTATTTATTTTTTGTAACACTGCTCACTCCAAACAATGAATCAAAACAAGTGAAATTAAACACCCAAACACTTTAGAAAAGAACCAAAATATTCCAGTCCTCATTTTCAATACTCACATGACTTTTAGTCTACATATCCAAGATCTGACCGTAAAGTTCAATAAAAAATACATATATACATATACCAAAGGGTTTTTCCCCCTTATAAGGGAGGTAGCCAAAAAACAAAGGCATAAAAACCACTCCCACCCATTCCATCCCTATCATACTCCACTCCCCTCCACCCTCTTCCCTCCCTCTTATCTTGGCACCTCCTGAACAATGGGTCATCCCTGCATCTTGCCTACTGTTTTGGGTCAGAAGCAGTGTCACAAGACACCAGCACATCCACAGCAAGGCTGCTTCATTAAATCGGCCCCTCATGCCCTTTGGGCTGTGCCAAATTATTTCTCACACATACTCCCTCACCCCCCATCCCCCACCCATTCCACCTCATGCATCACAGCATCATCCATATACAACCATTCTCCATTCACCCCTGTCTTCTGTCCTCTCCTGTCCTTCCTCAACAGACATTCCCCTCTTTCCCAAAGCTCCTTTTACCCCATCCATCCATCTCATTCTAGGTTGACCCCTCATGTTCACTCCTTCCACACCTCTCTTACTAGTCTTTCTTCACTCATTCTTTCCATGTGTCCAAACCATCCCAATACTCTTTCATCAACCCAACTCCCTTTTCAATCCCATTCTCCTCTTCACCTCCTCATATCTCACTCTATCCAGCCTAGTAACCCCTATCATACTTCTCAGGCACCTCATCTCAATAGAAAATAAATTTACAAAAACAAATTGCAAGCACAGGATTTTGACAACAGAAGGAAACTAATCACAATCTACAAACAATTCAAAAGGACCACATTCAACTATGCTTCCATAGCTTGGTTCTCATCAATCAGGAAAACATGTAGACACTTTACATACTATACAAAATAAAACAGTGAGAATAATAACAGCATGCACCAAAATCACTCAAATAGAACACCTGAACTCAGAAAACAGATTTCTTCCCATAGGATATCATGTGAAAATAAAAGGAATAATATGCTAGAGCCATTGACTCTACTCACCCATCTCCTTACATCACACATGTAATCAACTGAACATATAGAAAATACACCAGCAGCACACTATCCAAACATGTACAATTGTACCATATAATACATCCACATAAAAATCTTGTTCACACACATTATTAAGGAAGCTCTTCCATACAGACCAACAAACTCTTCCTCCAACACCTTATCTTAACATCAGTCTCACTGAAATTCCTTCATGTGAAGCAAAAACCACACTAGTACATCTGCATTTAAGAAACCATCCAGCACTTTGACAATACAAGCACAGAATTAACCTGGCCATAGAATCAAACTGCCCTAGATGCAACCATCATGCAGAGGACACTGAATATCTTACAGACAACTATACAATACTTCTTCCCCGAGTGACCGATGGGTCTGTCCAGTGGCCACTGCCAGTTACCTGGGAGCTGAGGGTCTCATGGAAGAGAGACCTGGAGAAACAGATTGATTGTAAGGTGGGCTAGCCACACTGAAACACACACCCATCCCACAGCCATCTTTCATTCATTCGTTGCCCCTCCCATCTTCATTCCTCATGGATGAAGGTTTAGTCTCTCACCACACTCCTCAGGTCAATGACAGTGCAACAAGACACAGTGCTTCCACTATAGCTGGTAAATTATGGGAGGTTGCATGTTAACTGGACCTCTTATTACTTGCATATATACCACAGGTTATCATGTTAATTAACAAATTTGTAAAAATCTAGAGTTACAGCCACTGGTAGCAAGAAAACACAGTTCATCACTTGATGCCAAATCTAAAGCTGCCCAATTAATTTCCTTGCCAGCTGACTTTTTGACTGCAAAATAATGATACACTACTCTACTTCAGTAATTATTTGAATATGTTGAGTCTCATCCTAATGAGGGGATTAAGGCCTCGCTATATATATAACTACATATACATAATCCACATGATTCAGCTTTACATTATGAACTCCATTGTACAGGGCTAGGGTAGTGCCTTATGAAAGGACTTTGTTTTAGTGGTTGGGGGCCATTGCTCAGTGTTGATGCCCTTCCTAACCTCTGTGCCATGACCAGGATTTGAATCCACACATTTGATCTTCCTTGGCAGCTGCCAAATGTGTGTACTACCAGTGAGCCAGAGTGGGCCCCCAACTATAAAATCCATATCTCCAATATTATTCTTTGTTCACAACAATGTATCATGTCAACTGAACACAAAATATAAAAGTCATTCTCGTAATCTAAGTAACCACCCTACTTAAACCCTGCTGATATGATGATGCACCTTCAAATTAATTCTGGCAAATGTTAGACAATTCTATTCAGTTGTATACAGGATCCTGTGCTACTACAATGTACATACCTTTCCTGTTGCTTTAAGTTTCTCTTACTGGCAACAGGTAAGGTTCCCAGTACAGTGTTTCAATTTAGGCTGTCACTTGCATACTCTTGTTAAGATTACTGGAAGCTGTCTTCTCTTCCTGTCTACCCTGTCATAAGCCTTTTCCAGATCCATAAAAGCCCAAAAAACATCCTTACCTTTTCCTATAGCTTTCTCACATATCTGTCTTACCACAAAAATCTGATCCACACAACCCCTACCTGTCCTAAACCCACACTGTTCCTCACCAATTACTCCCTCTCTACACTCACACTTGTCCCCCTTTCCCTTGTAAAGTGGAATTATACAGGTACTCCTCCAGTCCTCCAGCACTCTACCCTCTCTTAAACTATGGGAGGTACTGCAGATATATGGGATAGGAGGAAAGCTGTTAAGAGCAGTCAAGAGTTTTTATGAGAGTAGTAGAGCTTGTGTTAGGATTAGAAATGGAGAGAGTGAATGGTTTGAGGTAAAGGTGGGACTTCGGCAGGGGTGTGTTATGTCACCCTGGCTGTTCAATCTTTACATGGATGGGGTGGTGCGAGAGGTGAATGCAAGACCAGTGGGTCAGGGGTTGGAGATGATTAAAGGAAATGGAGAAAAGTGGGAGGTGAGCCAGTTGTTGTTTGCTGACAACACTGTGCTTGTAGCAGGATCAGAGGAGGGATTGAGGAAGTTAGTGACAGAGTTTGAGAAGGTGTGTGAAAGAAGAAAGCTGAAGATAAATGTGGGTAAAAGTAAGGTGATGAGATGTACAAGGGGAGAGAGTGACAGCAGGCTGGAAGTGAGCATTAAGGGTGAAAGACTGGAGGAAGTGGATAGTTTTAGATACTTGGGTGTGAATGTGGCAGGAAAGGGAGGAGTGGGGGTGGAGGTAGAATGTAGATTGAGAGAAGCAAGTAAATGCCTTGGTGGATTAAAAAGTGTTATGAGAAATAGACATCTAGGAATGGATGCTAAGAGGAGGTTATATGAAGGAGTGATTGTGCCAACAACATTGTACGGGGCAGAAACATGGAACATGAGAGAGGAAGAGAGAAGGAGTTTGAATGTGTTTGAGATGAAATGTCTGAGAAGTATGATAGGGGTTACTAGGCTAGATAGAGAGAAATGAGGAGGTGAGAAGGAGAACAGGGATGGAAAGGGAGCTGGGAGATATGGTTGATGAAAGATTATTAGGATGGTTTGGACACATGGAAAGAATGAGTGAAGAAAGATTAGTAAAAGAAGTGTGGAAGGCAGAGGTGGAAGGAGTGAATATGAGGGGGTGTCCTAGGATGAGATGGATGGATGGGGTGAAAGGGGCATTACAAAAGAGAGGAAGGACGGAAAAGGACAGAAGATAGGGGTGAATGGAGAGGGGTTGTGTATAGATGATGCTGTGATGCATGAGGGGGAGTAGGTGGGGGATGGGGGGTGAGGAGGTATGTATGAGAAAAAAATTGACGCAGCCCGAAGAGATTTCTCCCCGTCTTCTCCTTTTCTGCATGGGGGGATGGAGAGGGGGGGTCGCCGAATTTATGAAGCGGCCTTGCTGTGGATGTGCTGTGTCTTGCAACACTGCTTTTGACCCAGGGCAGTGGACAGGATGCAAGGATGACCTGTCATCCAGGAGGTGCCAAGATAAGAGGGAGGGAGGAGAGTGGAGGGGAGTGGAATATATAAGAAATGGAATGGGTGGGAGTGGTTTCTATGACTTTTTCTTTTTGGCTACCCCCTGTTTAGGGGGAAAAAGCATTTGGTATATATATGTATGTGTACAGACGCTCCTCAACTTACGTTTTAATTACGTTCCGAATGGCCGAACGTAAGTTGAAAATGAACGTAAGTTGTTACTGTACTATACATCCGTAAATTCTATTACCATATCTTATAAAACACCCCTAAATCATTAATTATACACATAACATTGTAAAATAATAACATTAATTTCAAATAAATTAAATTCAAGCAACATAAATTGAGATGGTGGAGGAGGAGGGGGAAGAGGAGGAGGCAAGGCACGTTCAGTCTGTCGTTTGTGCCATGTAAACAATGGACACAGCATCATGCGTAAGTATCATTTGAACTACGGAGAGTGTGCTAAACTAAAAAATTCACACAAAAAAAAATTTACAATTTTTTTTTTTACAGTCAGTTCAAACGTAAAATCGAAAAAACGTAAAACGAATGAACGTAAGTAGAGGAGCGTCTGTATTTACCTAGTAATATACGGGAAGGGAGCTATGTTCGTGGTGACCCGTCTTTGTATCTCTCTGCCTCAAGTTTTATCTTAAAATCTTGTATAGTGTTTGCACATACTGTTTCGTTGTCTAATTTGTTCCATGTATTTATCGCTCTGTGTGGGAAGCTGTTCCTTTTCAAGATTTTTCTATAACTGTCCTTTTTCAGTTTTTTCTGTGTCCTCTCATTTTACAGTTGTCCCACACTAACAAGTCGTTTCTGTCTAAAACTTCCATTCCTTTCATTATTCTGTAGATAGTCAGCAAATCTCCTCTTTCTCTTCTTTGTTCCAAAGTTGGTAGATTCAATTTGGACAGTCTTTCCTCATTTATTAGTTCAGTGAGAGTCAGTGCTAGTTTGGTTGTCGCTCTTTGTATTCTTTCTAGTTTCTTAATATTCTTTTTGGTACTGGGTGTCCAAAGTGATGCTGCATACTCAAATTTTGGTCTTATTTGTGTAGTTAGTATTTTCTTTATCATTTCTTCATCCAAATAAGCAAATGCCACTTTGATTGACCTCAATAAATTGTAGGTTTCTCCGAATATTTTATTTATATACTTATCTGGTTTCATGACCTTTTCAATCATCACTCCAAGATCTTTTTCAGAGTTTGATTTTTTACTTTTTCTTCCCCAATTCTGTAATCTTTTGATATTCTGTTTTTACTCTTTCCAAATTCCATTATACTGCATTTCTTTATATTAAATTTTACTTCCCACTTTTGAGTCCAATTCCAGATCATGTCCAGATCTTGTTGCAATGAGTTGCAGTCCTCTTCCGTTTTTACCTTCTTTAGTAATTTTGTATGTACATCTTCTCTTGTGCAACTAAACAGCTGGTTAAGAACTGACACTTCTTGTTAATCAAAAAGAGCTTCACAATTTCTTTATCCTCAACAAGCCAGCTGGGATGAAACCCACTCAGCTTAGTAAAATCACCTGGTGTTATTCAGAAAAAATTCTTCTGGGGTATTACCCCATCACTATGGCTACTTTCAAGGTCTCAATATTTCCGTGACTACTACACCTTCCTTTGATAATTTTCCATTTTGTTAACCTCTGTCAAGCAAGTATGAACAGACTCTAGATCTTAATGTCTCACTGTGCAAATTTACTATTCCTATATTTTAAAGTATTGGTAGAAATTATGACAATTATAATGGCAACTGATCAATAATCTGTACAGATTTTAAGTATAATGAACACAATGTCCAAAAAAGAAAAGAAATATATATACCTTTCTGTATATCACTATAAATTTGGTGAGGTGTCCAATAGGTTGGTTTTCGTAAATGACCTTCTTGAAGCCTGATATTGGTGGTTCGAATTTCATAGTATTAATCATATTTGGTGGAGCAGCCATGACAACCCTCTTACTCTGAAATGTCTTTCCATTTTCTGTTAAGACAAGCACCTCATCATCATTCTGGATGATTTTCTGAACTGGGTGGTTCAAAAGAACATTTCCTTTCCCAATTCTTTCTGCAAGGATTTCTGATATTTGCATAGCACCACCCTGAAAACATATAAATTTATATAGAAATATTTTAAATTAATATAATTGTAGTTTTCATAAAGTGAAGGCTCTAACAAGTCTCAAACAAGCCTGGGAATACAAAGGGCAATGACCAAATTGCATATAAATCACATGAAAGACTAGAAGCTTTGGAGCAGCCATTACTGAAAGAAGAGAAAAAGAGACATGATCTGTGTTCAGGTTAGGGAGTGGGCAAAACTAAAATAAGAAGATCTCCAAGTTTGGGATGGGAGAGCATCACAGGGGGCTGGGAACAAATTGAAGAATCACATCTGAAAACCATCAAGAAACATCTTTTTATACAAATGCATTAATACCTAGAATAGTCTAGATGATGGTATAACCCAATCTAAAATGTGGAGCACAAACATATGTACATATATTTATGTATTCACAGTGACGTATTATATACATATATCAATGGCTTTTTCCCCCCTTACAGGGGAGGTAGCCAAAAAAATGAAGGCATAGAAACCACTCCCACCCATTCCATCCCCTACATATTCCACTCTCGTCTACCCCCTTCCTTCCCTCTTATTTTGGCACCTCCTGGATGATGGGTCATCCCTGCATCTTGTCCACTGCTCTGGGTCAGAAGCAGTGTCACAAGAGACAGCACATCCACAGCAAGGCTGCTTCATTAAATTGGCAACCCCCCCCCTCTGTCCCTTCATGCAGAAAAGGAGAAGGGGAGAAATCCCTTCTGGCTGCACCAATTTATTTCTCATAAATACTCCCTCATCCCCCACTGCCCACCCACTCCCCCTCATGCATCACAGCATCATCCATACACAACCATTCTCCATTCACCCCTGTCTTCTGTCCTCTCCCATCCTTCTTCAACAGACATTCCCCTCTTTCGCAATGCCCCTTTTACTCATCCATCCATCTCATCCTAGGTCGACCCCTCACATTCACTCCTTCCACACCTCTTTTACTAGTCTCTCTTCACTCGTTCTTTCCATGTAACCAAACCATCTCAATACTCTTTCATCAACCTTATCTCCCAACTCCCTTTCCACCCCTGTTCTCTTCCTCACCTCCTCATTTCTCACTCTATCCAGCCTAGTAATCCCTATCATACTTCTCAGGCACCATATCTCAAACACATTCAAACTTCTCCTTGCTTCCTCCCTTATGTTCCATGTTTCTGCCCCGTACAGTGTTGTCGGCACAATCACTTCTTCATACAATCTCCTCTTGGTATCCATATTCTCATTACACTTTTTAACCCCCCAAGGCATTTACTCATTTCTCTCAATCTACATTTTACCTCAACCCCTACTCCTCCCTTCCTGCCACATTCGCACCCAAGTATCTAAAACTATCCACTTCCTCCAGTCTCTCTCTCTTAATACTCACTTCCAGTCTGCTGCCACTCTCTCCCCTTGTACATCTCATCACCTTATTTTTACCCATATTTATCTTCAACTTCCTTCTTTCGCACACCTTCCCAAACTCTGTCACTAACTTCCTCAATCCCTCCTCTCATCCTACAAAAAACAGTGTTGTCAGCAAACAACTGGCTTCTCCCACTTTTCTCCATTTTCTTTAACCATCTCCAATCCCTGACCCATTACCCTTGCATTTAACTCTCTTATTTGCATCATTTCCTGGTTCTTGTGATTCCTGTTTCTTTGCTAATGTCGCTAATGAAGACTCTTCTCACTAGTTTCTCTTTCACTTGTATCACCTATTGATCCTACTCATCTAGCTAAGATCTGTCTGTATTTTCCTTCCACTGCACTTTTATCATTCGCACCTTCTCACCGTTTGCCCCACACGTCAGCCAATGCCTCATTCACCCTCCTTTCCACATGGTGACCTTTGACCCCAGGCCAGGGTTGCCAACTGGACACCCATACTAGCACCACATTCATACCATACCCCCCCTTGATCTTGAGGTCAACCTATTCTTCATCTCCTACATTCCCTACTTCGTAGTCCTTCAGCCATCCTGGAGAACATCTATCATGCTGCAGTTGTCAAGGCATCACTCCCCTATCCACTACCACATAATTTTTTCTGCCATCCACTACATTAATAGAATGATGACAGACACATATAAGCTGTTCATAAACAGATGAAGTGCCTGAGAAGTATGTTGAAAGTTTCTAGGCTGGATAAAGTGAGAAATGAGGCGAGGAGGAGAGTGTGGGTGAAAAGGGAGTTGGGGGATAGTGTTGATGAAAGATTATTGGGATGGTTTGGATACATGGAAAGAAGGAGTGAAGAAAAATGAGTAAAAGAGGTGTGGAAGGCAGAGGTGGAAGGAGTGAACATAAGGGGGTGACCAAGGATGAGCTGGATGGGTGGGGTAAAAGGGGCATTGGGAATGAGATGAATGTCTATTGAAGAAGGAAGAGTGGGTATACAAGGATGCTGGTGTTGGCATTTTTATTATATTTATTTTGTAGTTGTAGCCCAGTGACCCCCATATTCTGTGACCTGGGTTGGTCATATTTTCTGTGGTTATTAACCCCTTCCATACGGTGCCGCACACGTAGGCGTCATGGGGAGCGAGTGTATTCGCGAGGCTGCCATATCGGCGTCTTGATTATATTTATTGTAGTCGCCCCTCCATAATGACATTCTTTCTAATTCTTTTGTAATCGCATTTTCTATGGTTATCAAAATTCACGGGTGAAGAGAGAACGATCGATATAAGCGGTGACTATATTTTATGATGCGAGTATTATTACGACACGTCGTACGGCTGGCATTGGCTGCTGCCACCGAGATCTAAGTCCATGACGCCTACGTGTGCGGCACCGTATGGAAGGGGTTAACATTCAGAGTGAAAGAAAATGAGTAATACAGCTGTAACTTTATATTCTATAACATGAGTAGTGTGCTGCCTGTGAGAATTTGATTCATACTGATGAGGTTAAGAGGACATAGCAAAATACTGATGACAAACCGGTTGGAAGGTGTCAAGGAACAACTTTCTGCAGAAATACATCAATTTGCTGAATAAATTAGAAGAAATAATTCAGGCAGACATCAATGAATTCAAAGCAAAATTTAATGAATGGAGATATAGAAATAAACCCATTAGCATAACTCCAACCCTAAGTGCCATAGTCTGACAGAGACACACAAAAACACACAAGATCATAGAGAAAGAGAGGATATGATTACAGTATTCAGGCAGCCAAAATTTTCTATGGGGTTAATGTCAGTACAGTTACCAAGCCAATCTTTAATTTATATCCACAAAACAACCTTTTATCCACTACTTGATAGTTTTAGCAGTGTGACATGAAAATTGAGACACTGCACTAGGCTAACAGTCTTCCAAGATGCTTACAACAGGATATTATGAGTAAAATAAGACTTATAATGTACTAGAAGAAGGGTAAGTGCTGATTACAACCCCTGAAATATGTGCTTAGTCTTTATTTGTGTGAAGTTAATTTGTAAATAATTGTGTGGCATATACTGTATATATATATATAAAATGATGATAAATAAAACAAAATAAGATAAATAAATAAATATAAATTACCCACCCCTCCCATCTTGGCAAATGGGGATTGTGTGATAGGGGAATGGTCATCCTGACCCCTTCCATACCATTTGGGTGTAATGGGGGACAAAAATTTGACAATGACAAACTTATCTAACTTTGAGTCTTAATTCTTGTGCTGCATCTTTTACTTCAAATAGTTTCATAATTCCACCAGAAGCATTTCCATAGGCCAATAGATACAGAGCACTTATCCTCCTTGCATCAGCACCTGTAAAAACGAAAGTTGAATTAAAGAATAAATAAATAAAAAAGAATAAAATAAAATAATAAATAACTAAATGAATAAAAAAAAAAAAAAAAAAAAAAAAAAAAAAAATCAATTTCATAATTTTCTATATTCTAAGGAGTCCTCAAACTTCAATAACCTATTTCCACTTATAATGTAATACTTCAAATGTTGTTTCTTTGTTCAACATTCCAATGTAATCATAAGCCATAATATTTTTGTCCTCAAATTAAAACTTAATTAAAGGAAATGTGTGCATTTATTCAATAGTACTTAATTGTACAATACAGGAAAAGAGCAATGTTTGTGGAGTTTTGTCTTTTACTCTCTAATTACGTATGATGTATGGTTTCAATTTGGGAACATTTCACAGATTTAAGTTCATGTATCTTTACAACTTGGGCGATATCACCTAGCTATTCCAAGAGTTTATGTATATGGAAGAAAAGATTATTTTTCACATCCATTAAGCACTTAATATAATTTTTAATTGTTCTCATAACCTCATGAAGCCCTTCCCAATGAAGTCATCACCACTGTCTAAAGGATGAGAAGAAATACAATTTTCCATATACATGCATATAAAAAAAAAAGAGAGAGAGAGATAGGGAGAAATCCTTTCTAGATATACTGGGTAAATACCTCTTCTTCTTACATCCTTCAATGTTGGCAGGTCTCTTCTCACATGGTTTATCTGCCAGGTTGGAGACCAATATGGTTAATGCTCTTCATATCCCCTCAATCTTGTTTATATCTTTCACTTTGTGGAGAGACTATATCATTGATGCATATTTCAGTCATGGGCAAATGTCTCTAAGTTTTCTCTATCTCTTCTTCCATAGAGTGAAAAACCACTTTAATGTTCTGCAGCAATTTGTACATCTCTCCTAATCTTACTGATATATTTCTTAGATGACAGGTTGGGTTTTCTCAACACTCCCAGACATATGATAAACACCAAGATTTATTGCATGCTAATATCTCAGCACCTTGTGTATTTCTTTCACAATTTCACTTGTGGAAAATTTACAATCAGTGACTGGTCCTCTTCTACTATTTTCAGCCAGTGACATAAAAACAGTCACATTAATACAACAGAGGCAACAATCAAAACTTTCTTCTCATAGAGATTTATGGGAGGGCCTTAGGACTGATGCCAGCCACTGTGGAGTTGTGGATTTCTAGTCAGTGAAATTATCACCACCTTCTCTTGCTATTCATCCCCAAATGTCTATTTCTCATAATACTTTTCATTCAATCTAGACATCTAATTGTTTCCTTTAAGATTCACCTCCACATCCACTCCTCCATTCATTGCTACTTACAATCAATTGTTCACTGCTACTTACAATCAATTGTTGCCCTGAGTTTCACTAAGTGAAAAACCTGCAGCTCCAAAGTTGCTGGCAATGGAAAAACTTTGGATTGTTGCCTGCATGGCACTGTTTCTATGCCACCAACTCAAATTAGTAGGGAGAGAAGAGTAGTTGGCAATTGTTAGCTCTCCATGTGTGAAAAAGTGTAAGAAAAAGAGTTGAAGTAGGTTAAGAGAGATCTTGGGCCCAGTCTGGAGACCGAGTCCCAGCCCCTCAGGGTTGCACCTCCTGATGGAGGTGAGGGGGTTGATGGGTTTGGAAAATGGGCAGCTTTACTGTCCATCTTGCAGGATCACCATATGCAGGTACCAGTTATTGGTCCCTGCTATATACAACTCCAAATATTTGAAAATCCACTTCTTCCAGTCTCTCCTCCCTCATGCTCACATTAAACCTGCCACCATTATTACTCCTCATACATCTAAATCATTTTACTTTTGACCACATTTATTCTCAACTTTCTCCTGTCCTTGTGGTATGCCAACATGAACAAGATAAAATAAAAATTATATTTGAACCTTTCTTTGATGGTGCTAAAATGAAACTACCTCAAACTTACAACTTACCAAAGGCAACCTTACATGCAACATCCAGAACTTCAACAACCTCCAGTGAGCTGGTGTGCTTCCTTATGAAAGCCTCAACTGTTAAACCCTCAAGTTCTTCAGCATATGGACTACTATAGGGGTCCTGTATGGGTACTTTCTTTGCCATCCACTCTACCTGTATAAACACAGAATAAGTATCTATTTAAATTATTGAACTGTGTCAGAGGGATAAAAAATTTTTTAGTGATTACAAAATATTGTTTGCCATTTCTCAAACTTCCTATTTATCCTTGATACTGTAATACTAGTTATTACATCTGAGTTGAGATGACAAACATCTTATTAACTATCAAAATGTAAATTGGTGAATCACACTACAATATTGTAACAAACCTAGACATTAGTTGCAATATTGAGGGAAGGATTCATACAGGTTTCCATTATAAGCAATCTCTCAGAGAGGAATATGTAATGAAATACTAACCTCGCTTTTCCACATATATTTCACTACTCGAACACTGTAGAAATACATACACTATTTCTTACAGTAACAGTACTAGCATGAGATAGCACAAACCACATGAGATCAAAGACAAGAGGTCACCATAATACACTATAACCAGACAATAACATTCAATGTATTTTATCTATTTATTATTTTCTCTCACTCTATTTTAAACATGGGTCTTTTACTGTTCACATTACATGTTCAAGGTAGTTCTAAGGTAGATAGGAATGATACACAAATCAATGTGGGAAACAAAAATGACTACCCTTGAGCGTGCCTTGCTTTGGAACTACTTACTACTAACCCTGCTTACCCTCAGACTGGGCATCCTGCATTGCCAAACATATGATTCATGCCCTCTCTCCACACAGATGAGTCTGTGTACCTATTTGAAACCAATACATACTACAATTTTTGCTTAACCTACAATCACCTTCGTAACACTATCCCCCTCCTTCAAAACAGTTGACCCGACTGGTTTACAACTAAAGAACTCACACAAGAGAGTGTCAAGCCTAACCTAATCTAAACAACTATACGAACACTTTTAAGTAAAAACATTACCAAGCAAAAGAACACAATCTTGAAAACAAAATTTACAGTACAACACAAAACCTCTTTACTCACTATTTTCTTTGTCCAGTGCATAATCTTCTACCCACTCTGGTTTCTTCCTTGACCTCTTGGGTCGCACTGACACTGGTTCTAATGCAACTCCACCTTCCTCCACATCACTGATCTCGCTTTCACTTTCCATTTCACTTTCACGAGCAACAGCTTCATCCTCACTATCACCATCGCTATCACTCACAAAAACAGCTACTTCTTCCACATTCCACATGAAATTTTCTGTTCCCGTGTACTTCCATAGGTGATCCACATGAACCACCTTACTTCGCTTCCCTGCTCCTGGGGAAATGCAATATGTAACCTCCGACAAAGGTTCCTGGATGGTATATGGTCCTTCCCCAGGCATTCTGTACCTTTAGTGACAGTCTTCATTTCTTACAAGGGTTGTGCAGCCACATTTGGTCACCAGGAGAGTATGTGGCTGGCCTAGAGTGCTGTAGATAAAGGTGTGCCATCACCTGGCCGGCCACACGAAGATGTTGACACAATCTCCTGCGGGTGTTATCCAGACATTGCAATTTCATTGTGTACCCTGAAGTACACTTAAGGTCTACATCCGTGGGCCTCCCCATGGCCAAGTCAACTGGAAGGCGGAGCTCTCTCCCAAACATGAGGCGAGCAGGAGTGTACCCCATAGCATCATGCTCCGCAGACCGGTAAGCCATCATCAAGTAAGGAAGCCATACATTCCAGTCCTGTTGGCTCTCCTCACAGTATTTGGCTAGCTCGTCAGTCAGGGCACAGTTGATCCGCTTCACTATACCATCACTTTGAGGTATCAGGGATGTGGTGCAGGTCTTGTGCACACCCAGGAGTGCGCATCATTCTCGTAAGACCCTTGACTAACTCTCTTCCCTGATCAGAGTGCAGTTTACCCAGCACACCTAAGTAGGTGAAGAACTGATTGACGAGCACCTCTGTATTGTGATCCAGCACAGCATACACCTCTGGCCACTTGGTGAAGTAGTCCATCACGACACAGATGAACCTGTTCCCTTGAGTAGTGCAGGGCAACGGACCAGCGATGTCCACTGCCACTCTCTCCATTGGAGCTCCAACTTGATACAATTGGAGGGGAGCCCAAGTCCTGTGAGCAGGTCCCTTCCTGGTGGCACACAACTGGCAAGTACACCACTCCATAGTGGTTCTTGCGTGTATCTCTTTTAGCAACTCCGCTCTGACAGCACGCGACACAACTACCTGTCACCTATCCTCTCCGGTGATCCTCTACCTACCACTTCTGCAGCACACCTCCCACCAATCGTAAGGTTGTCCATTGGTCCACGAGGCACTTAGTGGCGGGCCTCTGGCGCCATTTCTTCCCTGCTGGACCTCTCGTGGTCCGCTTCCAACCAGTGAACTACAGGAATGAGGCCATGGTCCTCTCGTTGGTACTTCTTCCATCTCTCCTCGCTCTCATCCGTATCTACCGCTCATAGACATCCCAAAATCACTTCTGTTTCTTGCTGAGAACAGTGAGTATATTCTAGGTCACAGGGACAGCGGCTCAAGCTGTCCGCATTGTTGTGCACTCATCCAGCCCAATATTCAATGCAGTAATTGTATTGCTCCAGTCAACCCAATCACCGTGCCAGCTGCCCCTTCAGTTCCTTCAGCATCTTCAGCCAATGGGGAACAGCATGGTCCATCCTGACGATGAACTTCGCTCCGCACAGGTAGTGGTGGAAATGGGCCAGACTCTTCACTACTGCCGGAAGCTCTCTCCTCATAGTGCAGTAGGTCCTCTCTGGCTTGCTGAACTTGGTAGTACAGTAAGCCACCACTTGCTCTTGCCCCTCTCGAATCTGAGACAGCACTGCTCCGACACTCTCTGAGCTGGTGTCTGTGTCAAGCAGATACAGGAGACTCTGTTCCGGATACGGAAGTACCGGAACATCCATCAGGGTCTGCTTCAGGTCGATGAAAGCTCATTGGCACACTTTACTCCTGTTGAAGCGTGCTCCTTCTCGTGTAAGCTGGCGGAGCGGAGCAGCTATGGTTGCAAACCCTTCCATGAACCTCCTATAGTAAGTGCAGAGACCTACAATGCTCCATAATTCTGACGTGCAAGTGGGCACCAGCCAACTTTTCATGGCTGCTACCTTCTGCGGGTCGGTACGTACTCCATCCCTGCCCATGAAGTGACCCAGAAATGGCAATTCATGTTGGAAGAGAGTGCATTTCTTGGGACTGAGCTTGAGGTTCGCCTTCCTCAGGCAGCCTAGAACTTCCTCTAACCGCTCCAGCTCCTGCTCAAAACTTCCTCCGAAGACCAGCACATCGTCCAGGTGCATCACGGCTGTCCTCCACTGCAGCCCCTTGAGGACCTTCTCTACGAGGTGCTTGAAACATCCAGGAGCATTACAAAGGCCGAAGGGCTTCACGTTGAAATACCACAAACCCTGCCCGAACGAGAATGCTGCCTTTTTGCGTTTCTCCTCCATTTCCACTTGGAGATAACCTGACTTCAGATCCAGCGGGAAAGACACTGTACTCCTGTCAGCACATCAAGCGTGTCGTCGATCCTGGGTAAGGGATAAGAATCTTTCACAGTCACGGTATTCAATGTCCTGTACTCGATGCAAAACCTCTTGGTACCATCTGTCTTCTTTACTAGTACCACAGGCAATGACCATGGACTGTCAGACTTCTCCACCAGACCCAAAAGCTGCCATCTCTTGCACAGCTTGTTCCATCTCCACTCGTTTCGCTGTAGGAGTTCTCCTCGGTGGATGCTTGATCGGTGGGCTGTTGTTGGTGTTGATTGTGTGACGCACCAACGACGTACTGCCGACATCCATGTCTCCACTGCTGAACACGTCTGTGTACTGTCACAGGCAATGACACAACAACTCTGTCTCTCCCTCAGTCAAGTGTGTGGAGCTTCCCTGTGCCAAATCCTTCAGGTGCTCTGGTAGCTCCACACTGATTGTTCCTGCTTCTTCCCACTGTCCACCATTCATATCATTTGTGGGCTGTGGCTGCTCCCCTCAATTTCCGTGGACTTCTGCTGTCTTGTCCAGTTTAGACAGCATGCACTGAATTCTGTCTTCCTCCTGGGTGTCTGCTGACTGTGGCTCACTACCTGACCTGCGTCATCCGGGAAGATTGAGGGCACATCTTCACCGTGTACCTTCAATTCTTGCTCCGGAAGTCAATGACCGCCTCATTCTCCATCAGGTAATCCAGGCCCAGCAGACAAGGTTCCTCCACATTGGCCACGTACACAGACAGCAGTTCCTCTAAGCTTTCCACGCCGACACCAGCCTGCACTAGACCCTTGAGTAGCATGCAGTGCCCAGTCACACCACAGAATTCCTGTCTGGCGGCTGGAAGTGCCCTGGCATTCACCAAGTCCGTCTTGACGATGGTCTTCTCTGCTCCTATGTCTATGACTATCCTGCTTGGTTTCCCGTTCATGGTACCATCCACCTGAACACCCGATGCCATGGTGTTGTGACAACCTACTCTAGTTTGGGGCCCAGGAACGTTAGCCAAGTCTTGGGCCCTGTACCTGGCCCAATACGGTTTCCTGCTGGCAAGCATCCACCCTGTGGCCACACTGACCACAATTCAAACAGCACGGCAAGAACATAGGTGGTTCCACCCTCAGATCTGATCTAGCTTGTCAAGGGAATGCGTCCTTTGTATCACTCGACACTCGCATCTCTTGTGACCTATTAGTCTGCACTGATAGCACTTCCTTCTGAAGCCTTCAGGGCTATAGTTATGTGCTTTGGTGATCTTCTTCACCTGTACCTGAGGAGCCTTGACTTCTCAACGAGGAGGCATAGGTGCCTGCAACGTGCCAGCAGTGCGCAGGAATGCCTTGGACTCTATGGCGCCTGTTTCACATAAATCTGGAGCTGTTGGTCCAGCAGGGCATCCACGAAATAGTCTCGAGTAAGCGTAACCACAATGTCCTCCGAAGCTGTGGCATATGTCCGTCTCACCAATATCTCGACATCCTGTGCCAGCTGCGGTAGAGGTTCCCCATGCACCCTTATCCTGCTCTTCAATCATGTGCGGTACACTTCAGCCAGGTGGTGTTGTCCAAACCGACGTTTCAGAGCCATCATTACACACTCATACAATGTCCACTGCCCCTGAGTCAAATGGCCCAGCACCTCCACTGCTGGTCCTCTCAGGCACGTCATGAGTTGTACTGTCTGCTCCTGGTCGTCCCAGTCTTGAGCATCTGCTAACAGCTCAAACTGGGCATGGTAGGGCTCCCATGTCACCTTTCCATCAAAGTCGACAGGTTTCCTACGTTCCGCCTGAAGAGGAGACCCCAGTGGAGACGCTTGTGGGCTGACCACATGCATTCATATGTCACTGAGGAGAGGGTGGGACGAAGTACATGTGGCGACATTCTGGAGTTCATATGCCGAACCAACTTGGCTACATGGACGATGTTCCCGTCCTTGGCCCTGGCCCTTAACTCGGTTCTCACCCATCGCTTGCCGCACATCTGCGACCTCCTGCTTTATTTCTTCCACCTCTCGACTGACACACTTTAATTCGCATCGCACACTCGTCCATCCACGTACATCTCCGCCTCATGTTGTGCCTGTTTGAGTCCCATAGCAATAGCCTGCTTGTAGTCGTCCACTTGTCTCAACATGTTCTCCATCATTTCTCCCAGAATGTTCTTTGCAAAAGATTCGTCGTCGCACGGTTTGTTTTCCACATACACACTCTTAAGTGCATCACTATGGTTACCACTGGCTTAGTCGTCATGATAACTTGCCATGTTGTCTGTGTTATGATCAAACTGGTCGGCCATCTTGTCTCTGTTACGTAAATACCAGCGAATGCAAACCATGTTACTCAATCCAATCATCCCGTAATCCCACTTCTGACACCATTTGCAATGAACCTAAACGTTTGTTGCAATATTAAAGGAAGGATTCAGATAGGTTTCCATTTAAGCTATTACTCAGAGAGGAATAAGAAATGAAATATTAATCTCGCTTTTCCACATAAATTTCACTACTACTCACACACTGTGGAAATACATACACTATTTCTTACAGTAACAGTACTAGTATGAGATAGTACAAACCATGCGAGACCACAGATGAGAGGTCACCATAATACACCATAACCAGACACGACACAATCAACATATTTGATCTTTACTCTTACTCAAATTTCGTCTATTTGTCATTTTCTCTCACTCTATTTTAAATATGGGCCTTTCACTGTTCACATCACACTAATTCAAGGTAGTTCTATGGTAGATAGGAATGATACATAAATCAATGAGGAAAACAAAAACGACTACCCTTGGGCAGGCCTTGCTTTGGAACTACTTATTACTAACCCTGCTTACCCTCAGATCGGGCATCCTGCGTTGCCAATTGTACGATTCATGCCCTCTCCACACAGACGAGTCTGTGTACCTATATAACTAATACATACTACAATTTTTGCTTAACCCAATCATCTTTGTAACAATAATTTACTTCTTTCAATTCCTCTTCCTTTGAATTCAAGCATTCTATGGTTAATATCACTGGCCTTTAACCCCTTTGCTTCAGTAACATAACCTATGGACTTTAGTCTGGTTCATGGGGTCAATGACAGGTACTTAAAATAGTGTTCTTCCAAGATGGATGTTGGAGAGCTTTATTTCTCTTTCATCTTAGGGACTCACCCCTTAACTCCACCTGGAGGTGCAACCCTAACAAACTGACATTCAGTCTCTGGACCAAGCTCATGATATCTATCAATATTAGAATTTGTACAGAAAAGTATGGGAAGATAAGGGGAAGGAAAAATAGGAGGTGAATCATGCATTGGGAATTTTGGAGTACTGTACTGTAGGTTAGAGGAATGACAGACATGTTAGTCAAGTTTGCAGAACACTACACAAGACCAATGAACATGTTCTTCCAAAAAGTGCGTAGGTCACCAATGGAACTGGAGAAGTCCAAGTGGAACAACAAGGAACAAAAGAGACTTCATATTAAGAGATGAGAGCAATAGCATTAGCAATGTTACAGTTATAAACAGAAAAAATATGGGTAGTTGCTGAAATAAACTTGTCTTGAAGAAAGCAAACCTTGTAAAAGTGAAATATAACACAAAAGAATTTCAGTTGGAAATTAAAAACAGTTCTGCAACTCTAAGGACATCAGTTCTCTTTAGAGGTTAAAAAAAAATGAAACCTTGCTGAAAAATTGTTTCAAGTGTTGGCAAGAATGCCCCCAAAGTTTTAAACTGATACAGCAATTTTTACTATGAATTATAATTTCAATATAAACATCACTTGTTGGCAACCCTGGCATCAGGACACATAACTAAATATATATAGCTTGTTATTTTTTTTTTTTTTTTTTATACCCCATCTGGGGCATGTTATTGTGGGGCTAAAAGCTGGTCAGTAGCATGCAGCTGATACTTTAGAGTCTATATGAGGTGCCCCTATGGACCAGAGCTACACACAATTTTGTTTGTGATAGAAAAATATCTCTATTCATGAGAAATCATGCTACTTTATTACGCTACAACTGTCCCTTCATTATGCTGTCCTATAGATGCAACACAAAAAAGTGTTTTTTTTTAAGAAATGTTTTTATTAAAAAAAAAAAAAAAAAAAAAAATGTTTTGTTTTAAGCAGCTCCTGCCACATATCCACCACTACTACAACCACAGCCATCAGCCAGCAGGGATTCTACTGCTTCAAGCAACATCCCTACTTTTCAGCTTGAGTCGGATGATTCAGAAACAGAATATTCTGAGGGCTCAATTGATAAACTGCCCAGCCCCGGCGGCCAGCCCCAGATTTCCCCATCTGAAATAGAGGAACAGCAGGAACCGCAGGACTTGGATTGATGGAGTCAGAAGTTCAGAGCCTACTATATCTACAATGTCTGAGTCTGATGCCTGTTCCTAGGAACTTCCCCCCCCTCCAGGGGATGGCCATGACAGAAGGCTCCATTTGCTCCTATCCTTGCACTCTTTTCTGGCTTTTTCCAGGCCCACAGACCATGATTAATTTGTGCATACCTTATTGTATATCCTATTTTATGTGTATGTTTAACCATTCATGACAAGGAAATTTGGAGTGTTTAATCTTTGAAGATTATACTAAGAATAAATTTTGTAAGGTAGCCATATTGGCCCATATACAGTATCTACACTTGTTGCAGCATCTGAGTCCTGACTAAAAAGGTCAATTACTTGTTTATTTTTATACTGTGTCTGATGTCTCTTTGGATATGGTAGATACACATATGTGGAGGGATGAATCAAGTACTTACACCTGTTTTCATATACCTCATATCTAATATCTGAACAAATTTGGATGTGTAAAAAAAAAAAAAAACAATTTTTTTTTTTTTAAACTTGCGATTAATTTTTTTTTTGCATCACTATGCTGTCCCCTCACTCTTACTATCCTGTATCACTTTTCTGAATATTCATTTCCTTTTTGGATGAACCCTGTGGTAGGGGAGAAAGAATATTGCCATCGAATGTTCCCACTTGAGTTGTAAAAGATAACAAAACTAGGATAAAGATAGGACTAGGCATCATACTCTCTGTAGCCACAAAAGAAAAAAAGAAAAAAGAAAAGAAAAAAAAAAAGCACAGATGAGAGTAAAAGGGAAGAGATAGGCAGTATATCTGTAAGAAGATGGATGTGTTGGCATTGAGTGAAACTAAGTTAAAAGAGAGGGGCAAGTTTGAGTATGGGGGTGTAGTTGGGTCTCAGGAGTGAAGAGAGGATGAGGAAGAGAAGGGGTGGCTATACTAGTAAGTGAAGAGATAGGTGAATGTGTGGTGGAGTGGAAGGTTTCTTTAAGGTTATTGTGGATGAAAGTAAAACTGGGAAGGAAGATGAGGGTCTTTGTAAATTCATATGAGCCTGGTAGCGAGAAAAGTGTAGATGAAAGGGAGGCTTTTTGGATAGATTTAAACATGTACATAGAGGGTTTAGGGAGAAATGTCAATGTGGTGATATTGGGAGACCTCAATGCTAGGGTAGGAGACAAACCAACAGATGGAGTGGTTGAGAAGTGTGGAGTTCAGGAAAAATTGTAGTGTAGAGATGATGATAGAGATGTGTCTACAGAGTTGATGATAGTACCGTATTTTTCGGACCATAAGGCACAACCCATAATTTGCTATTCCACGTCCTTGCATAAGGCACGCCTGAAAATAAGGCGCACCTGGTCTCGTCATCGGATAATCATGCATATAGTGCATTCAGAACTGAACCTTTTCGTTGTTGAATGAGAAAAATCGGTTGGGATTTAGCAAAATTACAAAAATATGATATATTCTTTTATTTTGGTCAGTGAAATCACACCACCTCCATGGATGGTCTGCCCTGCCAATACCCCTAAAAAAAAAACATAAACACGTTATGGGAATTGTGGGGAATAAAACCAACATTAGCAGTTTTTTTCCAGAATTCTCTATTCACTTAAAAACACAAGATTTATTACAAATGACGGTAAATTTTTAGTTTTGACCATGGGCGCAATATAGCAGTAGAAAATTAATTATTAATTTTGTAAATTATAATGTATCAACGTAATATGCAATTTTGTGAGCGGAAATAAAAAACAAAAAAGGTGCTAAAACAGATTTCGTAAGTAACGAAGTCGTGTTGGACGAATGGTACGCCATGTTTGTTATGATAGATGCTGACGTCGAAGAAATGAAAGGATGATAAATTCATCTAACCTAACCTGTGTTAATAAATCATTACCTGCAAATTAAATGTCATCTGGCTCATCCTCGTTATCGTCGTCGTGAGAGACGTTGGCGGGCTTTTCAACCACTCTCTCAGCTTGCGGGGTATACAAAGTTCTTGCAGCTTGAAGGAATGCATGTATCTCCGCTCCATAACATTCCTTCAAGAAAATGTTCCTGGCGAGGTACTGTTGGAAGTACCGAGGCCGTCAATTGACAGATGACAAGATGGTGTCCCGATTCTATGCCACCAACTTCGTTCATTAGCATATTTGCTTGTAGCAAGGTATTTTTTATTTTCATTTCCGCCCACAAAATTGGATATTATGTTGATACATTTTAATTTACAAAATTGATAATTAATTTTCTATTGCTATATTGCGCCCATGGTCAAAACTAAAAAAAATACCCAAATGACTACAGTCGGAGTGGAGCGAGACTAGACCAATGCAAAATGGCTGTCTGTGTTGTGGACGCTATCATATCATAGACATGATAGCGAGAATGAATGCGGTGGCATTGACTCGAAAACTCGAAGTTTTCGCAATTTTCTTGTCAAGTTACATGCATCTTGGTTATAACTTGGTTGTAACTTTTGCTAGGCCTATGCACTGTCGCCGTCGGCAGGCTAGCTACGAAATGTGTCAAAATAGTACGTCACTGTCCAAGGCATTTTTTTGCACTGAAGCCCCACATAAGGCGCACCTCACAATATGGCGCACCCCCCAATTTTGGCCGATTTTAAGGATTTTGCCCGCGCCTTATGGTCCAAAAAATACGGTAAATACAGTGTTTAGGAAGAATATCAAGCATAAGTACACATGGGAGAGGGTGGTGGATGAAAGGTGGTAAATAGAGCTTTAATGTATAGTGGTAACCAGGACAAGAGTAGCAAGAGTTTTGGATACACATGTTCTGAGGGGAGAGAGTGGGGAAATATATATACTGTATATATATATATATACTGTATATATATATATATATATATATATATATTTTTTTTTCTCCGTTAAGTTGAGAGTGGAGGATGAGGAAAAGGACAGAAGGTAGGGAGGTGCTTAAAGTAAATAGCTTAAATGAGAAAGAAAAGGAAAAGGAGTGCAAGAAGCTGAGAGAAGAGTGGGAGGGAGTGAAGGATAGAGTAGAACTAGGAGTGGAGGAAGGATGGGGATGTTTCAAGGTGGGAGTCATAAGGTGTGCAAGGATGGTGTGTGGAACAAGGAGGATGAAAGGAATTAGAAGGAAGGGTAGTGAGTGGTGGTATAATGAAGCAAAGAAGGTTGTAAAAGAGAAGAATCAAGCATTCACAGATTGGTTACAATATAGGACAAGAGAATCATATGAAAGGTACAAAGAAAAGTATAGCATAAGATAAAGGAGGCAAAGAGGAGAGCAAATGTGAAAAGAAGTAAGAGTGTGACAGAAAAAATTGAAAGTAATAAAAAGATGTTTTGGAAGTAAATTAAGATAGGTAGGGGAGGCAAGTCAAGTAGAGAAGAAAAGGTAGGTGGTGATGGAGATATGATAATGAAAGAGGCAGCAATAAGAGGTAGATGAACAGAGTGTTTTAGGGAGTTGCTAAATGTGAAGGATAGGGAGGGAAAGGTAGTTACAGTGGGAAGCTCTAAGAAAATGACAGTGATGAATGATGAAAATGGAGAAAAAAGGAAAGATGAGGTGAAAGCAGTTATTAAAATAACGAGAGCAGGTAAGGCACCTGGGTTAGATGGGTGTCATGCAGAATGTCTTAAAAAGTGAAGTACAGTGATGGTGGACTGGCTGGTGTGGTTGTTTAATGTTTGTCTAAATCAGGGTTTCCCAAACTTTTTCAGGCTGGCGCCCCCTTGGCTTCTAGAATAGACTCCTAGCGCCCCCTACCCCATAAACACATGTGAGCTTTTTTTTTGAAGTGAAAACAACAATATTATAAACAAATTATGTATTTAAAAAACAATGATATAGTACACAAGCTCCCCCCGATATCAAAGCACCGCCCCCAGGGGGGCAGTACCGCCCACTTTGGGAAACGATGGTCTAAATGAAGGTAGAGTGTCAGAGGACTGGAGGAGTGCCTGTATAGTTCTACTTTACAAGGGAAAGGGGACAAGTGTGAATGTAGTAGTTTCAGAGGGTTCAGTTTGTTGAGTGTAGTTGGGAAGGCTTATGGGTTTTGATTGAGAGGATTAACAGAGGAACAGTGTGGGTTTAGGACAGGTTGAGGCTGTGTGGATCAGATTTTTGTGGTAAGGCAGATATGTGAGAAAGCTTTAGGTAAAGGTAATGATGGTTTTTGGGCCTTTCTTCATTTCGAAAAGGCTTATGAGTGGGTAGATAGGAAGGCACTGTGAGAGGTATTGCAGATATATGGGATAGGAGGAAAGATGTTAAGAGCAGTCAAGATTTTTTAAGAAAGTAGTAGATCCTGTGCTAGAATTAGAAATGGAGAGAGTGAGTGGTTTGTGATAAAGGTAGGGCTTCACCAGGGATGTGTTAGGTCGCCATCCCTATTCAATTTATACATGGACGGGGTGGTGCAAAAGGTAAATGTAAGGGTAATGGGCTAGGGATTGGAGATAGTTGAAGTGGAGAAAAGTGGGAGATAAGCCAGTTGTTGTTTGCTAACAATGCTGCACTTCTGGAAGGATCAGAGGGGGGATTAAGGAAGTTAGTGACGGAGTTTAGGAAGGTGTATGAAAGAAGTTGAAGATAAATGTGGGTAAAAGTAAGGTGATGAGATGTACAATGGGAGAGGATGGCAGCAAACTGAAAGTGAATATTAAGAGGGAGAGACTGGAGGAAGTGGACAGTTTTAGATACTTGGGTGAGAATATGGTGGGAAAGGGAGGAGTGGAGGTGGAGGTAGAATGTAGATTGAGAGAAGCAAGTAAATTCCTTGGGGGATCAAAAAGTGTAATGAAAACTAGACATTTGGGAATGAATGATAATAGGAGATTGTATTTTACCTAGTATTTACCTAGTTGAATTTTATGGAAATGGGAGCTACGCTCGTGGTGTCCTGCATTTGTATCTTGCGTCTAGTTTGCTCTTAAATTCGTGGTTTTTGCACACAATATTTTTTTGTCCAGTTTGTTCCAAGTGTCCACCACTCTGTGGAAAACTGTTCTTCTTCAGATCTCTTCTATAACTATGTTTTTTAATTTTTTTCCATGTTCTCTTGTGTTTCTCTTGTCCCAATTTAACAAGTCCTCTCTATCGAGTATTTCTGTGCCCTTCATGATTCTATAGATGGTCAGTAGGTCACCTCTCTCTCTTCTTTGCTCCAGAGTCAGTAACTCCAATTTAGCCAGTCTCTCCTCATATGACAAGTTTGAAAGTGCAGGAGCCATTTTTGTGGCTGCTCTCTGGATTCTTTCTATTTTCTTTATATTCTTTTTGGTACTGGGTGACCACAATGTCGCCACATATTCTAGTCTAGGCCTTATCAGTGTGACTAATATTTTTTTAATCATTTCTTCATCCAAATATGTAAATGCCACTTTTATTGATCTTAGCAAGTTATAGGATTCTCCAACAATTTTGTTTATTTGTTTATCATAGGACAAGTCGTTTGAGATAATTACTTCCAAATCTTTTTCAGATCCCACTTTCTTTACTTCCTTAGTTCCAATTTTATATTGTCTATTTTTACTTTTCCCAAACTCCATTATGCTACACTTCTTAATATTGAAGTCCACTTCCTATTTCTGACTCCACTTCCAAACCTTATTCAGCTCTTCCTGTAGTGATTTGCAATCCGTTTCGTTTCTTACTTTCCTTAACATTTAGTGTCATCTGCAAAGAAGCTCATGTAACATTGCACATCATCATCCATGTCATTTATATAAATAGCAAACATTATTGGAGTTGATACAGATCCTTGCAGAACTCCACTAATCACCTCCTTCCAACCTGAATATAATTCTCTCAGTACTACTCTCATCTTTCTACCAATCAGGAAGTCCTCCATCCATTTTAGTAGGTTCCCTTGTATCCCTCCTTTATGTTCCAGTTTTTTAAATAATTTTTTGTGTGGTACTTTATCGAAAGCTTTTTGTAAGTCCAAGAAAGCACAATCAGCCCATCCATCCCTTTCTTGAGTAAAAACATAAGTTTGTAGAACATGATCTTCCTGGTCTAAACCCAAATTGTCTTGGGTTTATTATATTATTTTCTTCCAGGTGTTTTACCCATCTATTCATGATCATTTTCTCACAAATTTTGGCTATAGTGCTTATTAGTGAGACCAGTCTATAGTTAGTTGGTTCTTCCTTGTTTCCTCCTTTATATATTGGTACAATGTTAGCATTTTTCCAGTCTTTTGGTATTTTTCCTTCTTTAGGTGAGCAACTTATTATGTTATGTATTTTGTCCATTAGTTCTTCTTTGCATTCTTTTAGAATCCAATTTGCAATTCCATCCAGGCCATGCAATTTCCTGACATCAAAGTTTGATAAATGTTCTATTATTTCTTTTTGTGTTATTATCTCGCTCATGGAGGGTGATCACACTTCATTTCATTCATCCCAATATTGTGCCTTCTCTCTAGTGAAAACAGACTTGAAGTGATTATTCATGACTTAGGCCATTTCTAGATCTTCTGTGTATTCTATATTTCCTTGGAATAGTTTTGCCATTTCCTGTTTATTTTTAAGTCTACCATTCACATATCTATAGAATAGTTTGGGTTGCTCTTTACATTTTTCTATAATGTCTTTTTCATAGTTTCTTTTTTCCTCTCTTCACACTTTTACATACTCATTTCTATAGTTTATATATATTTGCCATTTTCCATTTTTTTTTTAAATCTATTCTCCATCTTTTCCAAGCTCTGTCTCTTCTATCTTTTGCCTCACTGTATCTTCTGTTGAACCATCATTTAATGTACACTCTAGCTTCTGTCTTGGTACGTGCCTATGCACGTATCAAGATAATCATTTCTCTTCCACTTTTGTCTCTATGTAAAATTTTTCCCAGTTTGCATTCTGAAGGAATTTCTTTAATTTCTCAAAGTCCATTATGTTGTACATCAATCTTTCTTTCCTATGCTTTTCGTTTCTCTCCATGTATATTTCTTCCTTTAGTTCAGTCTCAATAAGTATATGGTCACTCTTTCAAAGTGGTGTCTTCTATTCAATTTTATCCACAATTTCAGGTTCCGTTGTAAATATTAAATCTAGTCTCAACGGCTCTTCATTATTTCTGTATCTGTTGTTTTCACTTACCCACTGTGTCATTGTATATTCCATGGTCATGTCCAGTAATACATTACCCAAGTCTTCTCCGCCTTTCACTGCCATGTCCTCCCAACAAATTTCTCTGCAGTTTAAGTCCACCATAATTACCAGGTTACCTCCGCCCATTAGTATCTCATTTAATGAATGCCTTGTATCTTCTAGCATTTCCATGTGCTCATTCTCTTTCCAAGTGCTTGTTTTTGGGGGCACATAAGTCACCACAAACTTTCTACTTTTCATGTCCTTGTCTTCGACTTTTATCATGATCAGTTCTACATTACTTTTGCCCTCCTCCAACTCTCGTGGGCGGGAAGTTGGGTGTGTGTGTATTTACCTAGTTGTATTTACCTAGTTGTATTTTACGGGAAGGGGAGCTATGCTCGTGGGGTCCCGTCTTCATATCTCATTTTATCTAAACTATTTTTAAATTCATGTATTGTTTTTGCACACACCACTTTCTCATCTAACTTGTTCCAACTGTCTATTACTCTGTGAGGAAAGCTGTTCTTTTTCAAATCTCTTCTATAGCTGTCTTTTTTTATTTTCTTTCCGTGTCCTCTTGTATTTCTGTCATCCCATTTTATCAGATTCTCTCTATCAGTAATTTCCATGCCTTTCATGATTCTGTAAATAGCTATCAAATCTCCTCTCTCTCTTCTTTGCTCTAGTGTCTGTAGTTCAAGTTTTGCTAGTCTCTCTTCATATGATAGTTTTGAGAGTGTTGGTGCCAATTTTGTAATTGCTCTTTGTATTCTTTCAAGTTTTTTTATACATTTTTTTGTACTTGGTGACCATATCGTTGCTGCATATTCCAATCTTGGTCTTATCAGGGTGATTAGGATTTTCTTCACCATTTCTTCATCCAGGTATGTAAATGCAACTTTGATTGTTCTTATTAAATTATAAGTTTCTCCAAAAATCTTATTTATATGTTTCTCAGGTGACATATTATTCATAACAATGACTCCCAGGTCCTTCTCATTTTCTACTTTTTTTATTCCTTCTTCTCCCAAATTATATGATCCTGTTATTCTGTTTTTGCTTTTTCCAAATTCCATTATACTACACTTTTTTGTATTGAACTCCATCTCCCACTTCCTACTCCATTCCTGTACTTTATATAGATCTCTCTGTAGTGATTCACAATCTTCTTCTGTTTTCACTCTTTTTAGTAGTTTTGCATCATCTGCAAAGAAGCTCATATAGCTTTCAATTCCTTCATCCATATCATTAATATATATAGCAAACATTATTGGGGCCAGTACTGTTCCCTGTGGAACACCGCTTATTACTTCATCCCATTTTGAGTGTTGGTCTCTTATCACTACTCTCATTATTCTTTCTTGCAAAAAGTCTTCCATCCAATTTAGCAGTTTGCCCTGTATTCCTCCTTCAGTTTCTAATTTCTTAAGCAACTTCTTATGTGGTACTTTGTCAAAAGCTTTCTTTAGGTCTAGAAATGCACAGTCCGCCCATCCATCTCTTTCTTGTATTATATCTATTAGCCTTGAATAGAAACATATTAAATTGGTGACGCATGATCGTCCTTGTCTGAATCCAAATTGCCTTGGATTTAACACTTTTTTTTTTTTTCTAAATATTTTACCCATCTACTTTTGATAATTCTTTCACAAATTTTTGCTATTGTACTTGTTAGAGAGACTGGTCTATAGTTTGTAGGTTCTTTATTTCCCCCTTTATATATAGGTACTATATTTGCTTTTTTCCAATCTTCTGGAACTTTTCCTTCTTTCAAGGAACTGTTTAGTATGCTATGTATTTTGTCTGCCAGTTCATTCCTCCATTCTTTCAGAATCCAGTTTGCTATTTCATCTGGTCCATGCGATTTTCTGACATCAAGATTACTCAAGTGTGTCAATATTTCATTCTTTGTTACTTCTATTTCTTCCATAGGGAGGACTTTCTCTTTCCATTCAATCTCTTCAGGTTGTATGTTCTCCCTTGTAAACACTGATTTAAAATGTTTGTTCATAATTTCCGCCATTTCCATTTCCTCAGTGTATTCAACTCCCCCTTGTCTTAATTTCTCCAAGTCTTGTTTGTTTTTCAGTTTATTGTTTACAAATCTGTAGAATAGTTTTGGTTGATCTTTACACTTTTCTATGACATCTTTTTCATAATTTCTCTTTTCCTCTCTGCATGCTTGTACATATTCATTTCTATAACCGGTATATATTTTCCATTTTTCAGGTCTTCTGTCTTTTTTCCATCTGGTCCAGGCTTTGTCTCTTTTGTCTTTTATCTCCCTACAACTTTTGTTGTACCAGCATTTTACATATTATTTTTCTTGTTTTTGTCTTGGGACATACTTTTCCACTCCTTTTTTGTAAATTTTTGTCAAAATATTCCATTTCTCTTCCACTGTTGTTTCTTCTTTGTATATTTCTTCCCAGTTTTCTTGTTGAAAGAATTCTCTTATTTTATCAAAGTTTGCTTTTTCATACATCATTCTTCCTTTTCTATATTGTTCATTTCTTTTCATATATTTTTCTTCATTAAGTTCCAGTTCAATCAATATGTGGTCACTTTTACTTATTGGTGTTTTATATTCAATCTTGTCCACTATTCTAGGTTCAGATGTAATTATTAAGTCTAGTCTCGATGGTTCTTCTTCATTTCTATACCTAGTGTTCTCCTGTATCCATTGTGTCATTGTATGGTCAGTAATCATCTCAAGTAGAGCGTTTCCCCATGAGCCGTCTCCACCCTTTACTGTCATTTCTTCCCAGCAGATTTCTTTGCAATTAAAGTCGCCCATCATAACTATTCTTCCTCCATCTTCCATTATTTTATTTAATGTTATCTTTGTGTCCTCTAACATACTTTTATGTTCACTCTCCTCCCATGAGGCTGTTTTCGGAGGCACATAATTTATCACAAATTTTCTGCTCTTCTTATCTCTGTCTTCCACTTCTATCATAATCATCTCTACTGTATTCTTTCCATATATGACACCCCTCACATTTATATCCTTCTTAGTCAGGAACATAACTCCACCCCCTTGCTTTTTCTCTCTGTTTTTAATCCAATAATTAATTATATGCATCATGTCCTACACTGTTGGGTGGTAGTGGGCCTTTTAATTTTGTTTCTACAATTCCCATTATGTCCGGTTCTTTTTCTTTCAAATAATCATTCAGCTCATTCAATCCTGTTATTAATCCATCTATATTTGTGTAAGACACTCTTAGTTTTCTGTCACTTCCATTATGTTCTCTGTTTCCCTTTTGTTTTTCTCTTGTATGTCGAACCGCCTTAGTTTCATATTCACTACTCTCCAATAGAATCTCTTTTTCTGACTCCGTTCTGCTCTCGTTTTTTTTCTTAGCTTCAAGTCTTTTCTGCTTTTCTTCCTCTCTTTCCTCTTTATTCATTTCCCTTTTTATCCATACCTTTTTATATTGTTCACTTGTTGCTAGTTTCCCTGTTTTGGATAAGATATTCTCTGCCGTCGTTTGTGACCTGAATTTAATCTTAATTGGTCTGGTCTTATCTGTACTATACTTTCCGAGCCTGAATTTTTCCTCAATTTCCTTCATAATTTCTGGTTCATCTTCCTGAACTAATTTTAGTAAACTGCTTACTTTTTCATTTTCCTCATTGGTTCTTGAGGTTCTATCTGGGTTATGTTTCTCTTCCATTCCTAATATAATTATACATTTCTTTTTATCAGCTAAGTCTCTTACTATATTCTCCTTCTGTCTCATCACTTTAATAACTGGGTCTTCAGTTTGTTCTCTCATTTGCTGTTTAATTATGTCAGTAAATGCAACTTTACTGTTTTCTTGAATTGTCTTCCATCCCTCTCTGCTTTCTTTATTATTCATCTTTAACTCTTCATTCTCCTTTTTTACTTCTTTTAACTGTCTTTTTAGGTCTTCTATTTCCTTAGTTAAGTTTTTGTTCGCCTTCTCTAGTTCTTCCAATTTTTCAACCCTCTGTACAATGTTGCTAACATGACCGAACCTACGCTCCCAGTCCTCGATCATCTTATCGAACTTCTCTTCTAGTCTTGTCAGTCGGGGGGGGTTTGTGTCCCCCCCACCCTCTTTAAATCCCTGGAAAATATTCTCATCACTTTCTACTGTATTGCTCTTATCTATACTTCTAATCTTTACATTTTTATTAGACATTTCGTCGTCGCTCAGCTGGTCGGGGGGCCGTTTTTTGGTGTTTACATTTCGTTTGTCTGCCTGGGCCAAGTCTTCTCCTTCCTCATTTCCTTCCATTTCCCTCAGCAATCCCTCCCCTTCTCTTCTTCCCCTACTTTCCCACTACCCCACTAGCAATTTCCCCCCCACCCTGTAAATACAATAGGCACTTCCTTTGCTTTGGGATCCACGAAACTTCACTTTTCTTCAGAACGTTCTCTAAGCCGTCCGTTCGTTGAAGTGTGTGTGTGTGTGTGTGATACAGTGATTCCTCATTTTTTGCGGTCAATGGGGATCAGAACCCCCTTGAAAGGTAAAAAACCGCAATGTAGGATTTGCCCCCCCCCCTAGAAATTTTCATGTATGTGTATGTGGGTACCAGAATGTTTAAAATATGTAAACAATATTCAAACTTTACATATTTGAGACAAAGATTACAACAGTACATTATAAAACCTTATACAGTAACTAACATTTATTATACAGTAATTGATAGAAAAATATTAATTTTTTTTTTTTATATAACTTGATATTTATACAGTATAATCAAATTATTATTTTCCATATTCCATGAGCATCTGAACGATGTATGTCCGTCTCTTCATCCGTCAGTCCGTATGATGTCATTGATGACATCACAAATGTTTTCTAATCTTAATACTTTACCTAGACTAACCTGCTTTTGCATGTAAAATCTCAAATACCATACAAACAGCATGTAATTTCGTTTTTTCCTAAAATCTTAATAGATCAAGGTATACATGGGTCATAAAATGTATGACTTTGTGACGTTGCACCGATAGTTTGTTTTTCCAATAAAATTCCCTCTAGCGATATCATTTAGCATTTTAATCATTTATCAAAACTTACACGAGAAAGGCACAACATTCATGTTTTAGCATGGTAAGTCTTAAGAAAATTTTATTATTTTTTATGAATATTTTGGAAAAACCCGCGAAGCACTGAAGCCGTGAAACGTGAAGCGCGAAGCAGGATTATTTTCATGGTCCTCTCCAAGTTACACCCTGGACCACATAAAATCAAGTTCACTGCATATAATCATCATACCCCTAAAGATGCCTGTATGGGAAATGAAATGTCAGGCATAATAAACCCTTCAAATTGAGTCTGATGTTTACTCTCTTTCCCGATATATATATATATATATATATATATATATATATATACACACTGAATGGTTCACAGTGATCAATTAATATCTTTTTAAACCACATATCACTTTTAATTCCATGCCATCGCAATCGAGACTGAGTCACTTGAAGGAGGCATCCGTTGGAAATTGAAACGTGTATGAGCCAAGGATTCAAACCCAGCTAACCCGTAACAAAGTTAGATTGACGTAAACCAATACGCTATCAAGAGAGATATAAGTTGAGTACGACTTATATTTGTATGCTCGAATTACATACACCTACAGGAAATATCGCATTCAACCCATCTACGATCTATCATGGCGGAGATGGGTTGAATGCGATATTTCGTGTAGGTGTATGTAATTCGAGCATACAAATATAAGAAAGTCGTACTCAACTTATATCTCTCTTGATAGCGTGTTGGTTTACGTCAATATAACCTTGTTACGGGTTAGCTGGGTTCGAATCCTCAGCTCGTCCATGTTTCAATTTCCAACGGATGCCTCCTTCGAGCGACTCTCAGTCTCATTTGAGATGGCATGGAATTAAAAGTGATATGTGGTTGAAAAAGATATATATATTTATATATATATATATATATATATATATATATATATATATATATATATATATATATATATATATAATATATATATATATATATATATATATGATTATTCATCATGACAAATTTGAGGAGAGGAAATGGAAACATGAGAAGAGCTTTGAATTTTATTACTCAAAGCTCTTCTCGTGCTTCTGTTTCCTCTCTGTCCTCAAATATATATATATATATATATATATATATATATATATATATATAAATATATATATTATATACATATATATATTATATATACCCTGTACATGCACATACACACATACAGTATACAAACTAATTTTACTTTTACCTTCCATATTAAGTATTGTAATTCAATCAGTCCTCTGATGCTCAGTGAAGGGATATCACTCTTGTAAGTTCGCACAGAATCACTACCAAGTTGCATAAACTTGGTTCCATCTATATGCCTGTTAAAAAAATAAGAAAACAGCTGCATTACTTTAAGAAAAACCTTCAATATTTAAAGCTAAATTCTTTACAATATGAACCACAGAGAGGCACAAGGAAACCTGGTTTGTATTGAATGGGAGGGGAGCAATCGTGGGTGTCTGCAATGAAATCTCTCCAGTGCTAGTTAGATGTTATAAGACATAATAAGTAAAAATGAAGGAAAATAATGATAAGTTTGACTCGAATGACAACTTAACAGCAGAGAAACCTAGAGGCGCCACACCAAAATACGATGTAAGCAGAAGATACCAAACACCAGTGGCCCAACGAATATATGACGAAAATTCATTCTCAGGATTCAGTAAATACAAAGAAGGAATTTAACTCGAATCTTAGATATACAAAGGGAAATGAGCAAAATAGAAAATGGTGAGAGAATAAAATCATGGACCCAAGGAAAGAAATTGTTGAACAAATGGATTGCTTAGAGCAAGCTAACATTGAAATTTCTGACCTAAGAAAAGAAATGAAAAATGATACAAGATAGGTTAAGCGTGAAAATGAAGAGAGAAAAATTGATGATACTACCAATAGTGAAAACCTAAAGAGGTGTTTGTGGTGGCTGCAGCAAGTGTTTGTGTGCCTCTCATGTCAAGGTGTTCCTTGACTTTGAGGACTTTTGTTTCATGGTGTAAATGGTCTGTAGGTGATGTATTTGTGCAGCCACCACAAACACATCACACCCGTTACACTACATAGCAGAACACCCACACACACCAAGAAACATTAAAACTACACCCAAAGACCTTTATTACACAAAGATACTCTCTTCTCTTCCTCCACAACCACCAAATACCAGCCTCCGGAAACATATTCATAATCATATCACTCACCGCTCCATTAACACACTGAAAGACAACACACTGCTGCATGCCAGACCCCCCTGATATCCACCCTTCTGAATCCTCTCTCCCACGTAAGGACAGAGTCCACTTGGCCAGACTGCGATGCGGTCACCACCCAGCACTTCTAAGCTACCAGAGGAGGCTGGACGACCGTGTTGTGAACAGCTGCCCAGGATGTAACACTTCACCCCATACCATACAACACATAATGGAAGACTGCATTATACACAATCATGCACGCAAACAACACAACATACACTCTATAAAGGATTTGTGGGAAAACCCAGTCTCGGCTGTGGCCTTCCTTGGGGAGACGGGACTGCTCGGACAGACAGTCTAGGGAACGACAACAACAACAACAACCTAAAGAGGTAAATAACCAAATATAAGAAATGACTGAAAGAACTGAAGAAAACTTAGGTGAGGAAAGTATCCACAAGATTAAGAAATGGAAGGAAAACATAGAAAATAAAGAAACTGTCTCTAAAGAAATAGTCCAACAACAAATACAGGAAAATGCAAAAGATACAATCATCCAAGTAATTAATAAAAAGGCAAATTGGGTCAGAGATGCGGTGGATAGAAAAAAATGTACTGTATTGTGGCATATGAACTATGAGAAAAACATGGTCTGGCAAGGTACATGAGAGAAAAAGAAGAAAAAGAGACAGCAATAGTAATTCTAAAAGAAATTCAGGATGGGGAACAGGAAATAGAGAAAGACATTGATGATGTGTATAGAATAGGTCATTATTCTAAGGAAAGAAATCGACCCCCTAAAGATAAAACTAAGATTACAAATGGTAGTAGAAGACATATTTGAGAAGTAGGTAAGTTGGCAAGGAGTGAACATTACAATAAGATATGAATAAAAAGAGAAATGAGTATTGAGGAATTATAAAAAGAGAAGACACTAGGAGAAAAGGTAAAGGAAAAATGCAAAGAGAACGGAGACAGAGAGCAAGGAATTCTATTGGAGAGTAATCGACATGAGACTGAGGAAATGGTACATCAGAATGGGCAAAGCAAAAACATAAAAAAGATGGAGAAAGAAAAAAAATTAAAAGTGGTCTATACTATTGGTGGATTAATTTCAGGACTGAATGAACTTAATGATTACCTGTTAGAAGAAAAACCAGACATAATGGGAATTGTGGAGACTAAATTAAGGGGTTCAATACCACCCATCAATGTTGGACAAGGGCTATACAATTACTGGATTAAAAACAGAGTGTTCTTGGCCAAGAAAAACTTGAATGTGACAAAAATTGCAGAGGGCAAAAGTAATGTAGAACTGATCATGATAAAAGTCGAAGACAAGGACATGAAAAGTAGAAAGTTTGTGGTGACTTATGTGCCCCCAAAAACAAGCACTTGGAAAGAGAATGAGCACATGGAAATGCTAGAAGATACAAGGCATTCATTAAATGAGATACTAATGGGCGGAGGTAACCTGGTAATTATGGTGGACTTTAACTGCAGAGAAATTTGTTGGGAGGACATGGCAGTGAAAGGCGGAGAAGACTTGGGTAATGTATTACTGGACATGACCATGGAATATACAATGACACAGTGGGTAAGTGAAAACAACAGATACAGAAATAATGAGGAACCATTGAGACTGGATTTAATATTTGCAACGGAACTTGAAATTGTGGATAAAATTGAATAGAAGACACCACTTTGAAAGAGTGACCATATACTTATTGAGACTGAAGTAAAGGAAGAAATATACATGGAGAGAAACGAAAAGCATAGGAAAGGAAGACTGGTGTAGAGCAAAATAGACTTTGGAAAATTAAAAGAAATTCCTTCAGAATGCAAATTGGGAAAATTTTTACATGGAAGAGACAAAAGTGGAAGAGAAATGGGATATCTTGATGGATAATTATGATGAAAGAGTGCATAGGCACATACCAAGACAGAAGCTAGAGTGTACATTAAATGTTGGTTCAACAGAAGATACAGTGAGGCAAAAGATAGAAGAGACAGAGCTTGGAAAAGATAGAGAAAAGATTAAAAAAAAAAAAAAAAAGGAAAATGGCAAATATATAAACTATAGAAATGAGTATGTAAAAGTGCAAAGAGAGGAAAAAAGGAACTATGAAAAAGACATTATAGAAAAATGCAAGGAGCAACCCAAACTATTCTATAGATATGTGAATGGTAAACTTAAAAATAAACAGGAAATGGTGAAACTACGCCAAGGAAATATAGAATACACAGAAGATCTAGAAATGGCCTAAGTCATGAATAATCACTTCAAGTCTGTTTTCACTAGAGAGAAGGTACAATATTGGGATGAAGGAAATGAAGTGTGATCACCCTCCATGAGCAAGAAAAAAAAAAAAAAAAAAAAAAAAAAAAAAAAAAAAAACAATCCTTGATGTCAGGAAATCACATGGCCTGGACAGAATTGCAAATTGGATTCTAAAAGAATGGACAGAAGAACTAAGGGACAAAATATATAACATAAGTTGCTCACCTAAAGAAGGAAAAATACCAAAAGACTAGACATTTTTTTCAATATATAAAGGAGGAAACAAGGAAGAACCAACTAACTATAGACCGGTCTCACTAAGCCAAAATTTGTGAGAAAATGATCAAGAATAGATGGGTAAAACACCTGGAAGAAAATAATATAATAAACCCAAGACAATTTGGGTTCAGAAAAGGAAGATCATGTACCACAAACTTAATATGTTTTTACTCAAGACTAATAGATATAGTGCAAGAAAGGGATGGATGGGCAGATTGCGCTTTCTTGGACCTTAAAAAAACTTTTGATAAGGTACCACATAAAAGATTAACTAAAGAAATGGAACATATAGGAGGTATGCAAGGGAACCTACTAAAATGGATGGAGGACTTCCTGATTGGTAGAAAGATGAGAGTAGTACTCATAGAAAAATATTCAGGTTGGAAGGAGGTGATTAGTGGAGTTGTTGTTGTTGTTCCCTAGACTGTCAGTCCGAGCAGTCCCGTCTCCCCAAGGAATGCCACAGCCGAAACTGGGTTTTCCCACAAATCCTTTATAGAGTGTATGTTGTGTTGTTTGCGTGCATGATTGTGTATAATGCGGTCTTCCATTATGTGTTGTATGGTATGGGGTGAAGTGTTACATCCTGGGCAGCTGTTCACAATGCGGTCATCCAGCCTCTTCTGGTAGCTTAGAAGTGCTGGGTGGTGGCCGCACCGCAGTCTAGCCAGGTGGACTCTGTCCTTTCGTGGGAGAGAGGATTAAGAAGGGTGGATATCAGGGGGTTTGGCAAACAGCAGTGTGTTGTCTTTCAGTGTGTTAATGGAGCGGTGAGTGATATGATTATGAATATGTTTCCGGAGGCTGGTATTTGGTGGTTGTGGAGGAAGAGAAGAGAGTATCTGTGTGTGATACAGGTCTTTGGGTGTTGTTTTAATGTTTCTTGGTGTGTGTGGGTGTTCTGCTATGTAGTGTAGCGGGTGTGATGTGTTTGTGGTGGCTGCAGCAAGTGTTTGTGTGCCTCTCATGTCGAGGTGGTCCTTGACTTTGAGGACTTTTGTTTCATGGTGTAAATGGTCTGTAGGTGTTGTATTTGTGCAGCCTGTAATTGTTTTTAGGGCTTTGTTTTGTATGATTTGAAGAGTGTTGTGGTGTGTCTCACTGAGATTAGGAGCCCATGCAGGACTCACATAATTCATCACTGCGTATGCATTGTTTGTATATTGTTGTATTAGTTTCTTTGTTTTGTCCAAATGTTGTTCCAGTGATTGACTTAAGTGTGTTAAGTCTAGGTGTGCATTTGTTTTTTATGTTTGTGATGTGTTGTTTGAAAGACATGGATGTATCGTATGTTACACCAAGAATTTTCAGTGTGTTTGTGTGTGGTATTAGAGTGTTGTTGATGTAGAGATGAGTATGTATTTGTGTTCTTTTGTCCAGTTGGTGAGAAGTGTTGCTGTAGATTTGGTTGGAGCTATTTTGAGTCTGTGATGAACCATCGAGTGTATCAAGGTATGGCTGGATTATTTCTGCAGTTTTGTCTGTGTTACAATGTGTGCATGTAAATGTTATGTCGTCTGCATAGGAAGAGATTTGTATTTCTGAGGTGTCTGGTGTGGGTAAGTCATGCGTGTATAGATTACAGAGCGTGGGCGACAGAACAGAGCCTTGTGGTACTCCATTCTTAGTGTTTCTGATGTGTGATGATTGGCCATTATATGACACGTAAGCATTCCTACCTGCCAGATAATTGGCCAGCCATCTTTTGGTGTTATTGTGCATGTCTGTGTTATATATTTTATTTGTTAGGTTGTGGCGGGGGATAGCATCAAAAGCTTTACTAATGTCTAATGTTATAAGAAGTGTTCTGTGGTGGGGCCTATCTGAATTGATGCCATCTAAAATTCTTTGTGTAAGGTTTATCAGAAGAGTGTTTGTGGAGTGTAGTGGCCTAAAACCATGTTGTGAGTCAGCAAGGGGAATATGTGGTGTGACAAGTTTAAGTATTAGGCGTTCAATGACTTTAGAGGGGGTGCAGAGAAGTGTGATTGGGCGGTGCGATGTTGGGATTGTTGGGTCTTTGTTCGGTTTTGGAATGGTGATTATTTTACCATGCTTCCAGATGTCAGGTATAGTGTTGTGTGAATAGCTGTAGTTTGCAATGTTTGTGAGTGCGTGTATACTTTGTGGTCCAATGTGTTTTAGGTGGATGTTACTTATGTTATCAGGGCCACATGCGGATGAGTGCTTGAGATTATGTATTATGTGTTTTGTCTGACTGTCTATGAAGGGTGTATAGCCTGAGTCTGTGGGAAAGTCTTTCTTATGTCGAATAGTGCATCGGTCGTCAGGGTGAGAAGTGAGATGGCTTGTCTGTGCAAAATGATTTATGAGTGTGTTTGCTTGTTGTCTGTTTGAGGGTAGATTGTCTGTTGTTGTGATTATTGCTGCGTGAGAGCGTGTTGTGTTACTGTTGGATAGTGTAATGCTGTTGAGTGTTTTGTACAATTTGCTAGTGTTTGTTTTGTGATCAAGTGTATTGATAAAGTTTTGCCAATTTTGTGTTTTTTGTTTGTGTATTTTATTGGCAATCACAGTGTTTAGTGTTTGTATTTGGTCTGCTATGTTTTGAGGGATAGGTGTGGGGGTATTGTGTTTAAGTGTGTCTCCTTGTCTGATGAGGCCTTGGATTTCTGGTGTGAAGTTGGGGTTGTGTGATTTTCTGTTGCCTATAGGGATGTATCTCTTGTCTGCGTTTTGTATGATTGTATCAAAAGTGTGCACAGCATTGTTTACGTTTGTGATTGGTGTACTGTTAAGTGTTTCAAAATGTTGTTCTGTCTCTTCAGTAAAAGCTTCCCAGTTAGCTCTCTTATAATTGGTGTATATGTGTCTGTGGCCAACTGGGGTGCATCTTGTTTTGGTGGTGATGATTGGAAGGTGGTCAGAACCAAGGGTTCCGACCACTCTCCATGATGTTGTTGGGGTTAGGCAGGGGGAGCAGAAGGTGATATCAGGAGAGGAGGGAGTGTAGAGGGCTTGGTGTGGGATATGTGTATGATTATGTGTGTTGTTCATGATAGTCAATGAGTCAAACTGAGTCTGTATATCAAGCCCTCTGTCTGTGTCAGGGTTGTCGACATACCAGGCAGACGACTTGGCATTGAAGTCACCACCCATGATCAGGTTGGGGATTGAGGCTAGTTGGCTAAATTGAGGTCTGAAGGTGTTTGGAACTGTGGGGGATGATTTGGGGGGGAATGTACATGTTAACTATTGTCAGTGTTGATTTGTTGCCTGTGCGGATTCGAATGGACTGGATTTCTGTAGTGTTATCTGTGGTAGGGAGGAGAATTTTGGTTGTGGCACTTGTGTCCACAAAACAGATGGAGTGATGGATCAGGGTGATGAGTCCACCGCCATTGCCGTCGGTCCGGTCTTGTCTGATGGTGGTGTAATTATGAAATGATGGTGTTTTGTGTGAGTGTCTTAGTTTTGTTTCTTGTATAATTGCAATGTGTATGTTGTGTTGTTTAAGAAAGTGTTTGAGTTCATGTTTTTTCGTGTTAATACCGTCAATGTTGTGTTGTAATATGTTGATGTTGTGTGTTCTGTATGTGTTGTATGTTGCTGTTTGGGGTTGAGGTTGGGGTGTTAATGGGGAAGGTATAGGATCTGGGTTAGAGGGGGGAAAGGAGAGATTGGGGACAAAGGAAGGGGAGTACTGATTGGGGATAAGGGCAAAGGGAAATTGGGAGTGGGTAAGGGTGCTGGCTGTGGTTGGGGAGGTGGGAGTAGGGTTACTGGAAGGCAGGTAGAACATGTCCAAGTGTTTGTGTATTGGTTTGTGTCAGCAAGTGTTGTACAAGTGAGGTGGGCCCAGTTTTTGCACATATTGCACTGAACTGAGCCCTTTGTCTGTCTGCTCGAAGTAATGGGTTTAGAGCATGTTGGGCATGTGTATTTTGTGGTGGGCCCAGGATTGCTCTCTACATCTCTGGCTAAAAGTAGAAGAAGAGGGGTGATCGCCGGAAAATCACCCCTTGGTGCAAAAAAAACGTAATATTGCATGTTGAGAAAAAAGGATTGTGGTACTCCCCAAGGCAGACGTAGCTCCTCTTGGGGATCAGTGCCACCTGCGTAGAGCCGGTGGCCAGGGCTGGTTGCCGCCGTTTGGCCCCCAACTCTTGGGGTTGGGGGGGTGGTCCCACGACGTAGATGCTGCGGCTCCAGGAGTTCCACAAGGATCTGTACTGGCTCTAATAATGTCTGCTATTTATGAGAATGACATGGATGATGATGTGCAATGTTACATGAACTTCTTTGCAGACGCAAGTAAAAACCAAAATGGACTGCGAATCACTACAGGAAGACCTGAATAAGGTTTGGAAGTGGAGTCAGAAATGGGAATTGGACTTCAATATTAAGAAGTGTAGCATAATGGAGTTTGGAAAAAGTAAAAATAGAATATCAGGACAATATAAGATTGGAACTAAAGAGGTAAAGAAAGTGGGATCTGAAAAAGATTTGGGAGTAATTATCTCAAACAACTTGTCCTGTGATAAACAATAAACAAAACTGTTGGAGAATTCTTTTACTTGCTAAGATCAATAAAAGTGGCATTTACATATTTGGACGAAGAAATTATTATAAAAATATTGGTCACACTGATAAGGCCTAGACTAGAATATGTGGCAACACTGTGGTCACCCAGTACAAAAAAGAATATAAAGAAAATAGAAAGAATCCAGAGAGCAGCCATAAAAATGGTTCCTGCACTTTCAAACTTGTCATATGAGGAGAGACTGGCTAAATTGGAGTTGCCAATTCTGGAGCAAAGAAGTGAGAGAGGCGACCTACTGACCATCTATAGAATCATAAAGGGCACAGAAATACTCGATAGAGAGGACTTATTATATTGGAACAAGAGAAACACAAGAGAACATGGAAAGAAACTCAATAAACATAGTTATAGAAGAGATCTGAAAAAGAACAGTTTTCCACAGAATGGTGGACACTTGGAACAAACTGGACAAAAAAAATAGAGTGTGCAAAAACCATTCATGAATTTAAGAGCAAACTAGACAGTACAAGATACAAAGGCAGGACACCACAAGCATAGCTCCCCTTCCCATAAAATACAACTAGGTAAATACAAGTAATAATAAAGATTAAATAACTCAAAAGACTTTTTCATCCATAATGGAGAGGTGATAAAAATTAATATAATACAATTTTTGTAGCATGGCAATTATACCCAAGTGTGTAGACTTGCATCTTTTTCTTACAAGTGGTAGAGTGTCATTAAATGTTTTGTGGAAAACAACACTTGACACAAATAGGGACTCACAATATTTATGCACTAACAGATGACACAACTGGAATACTCACAATCCAAACTCAGATAAAGAAATCTACATGCAATATCTATATATCTATCTTTATACCAATGGCTTTTTACCCATTACAAGGGAGGTAGCCTACAATATCTATATACCAAGGTCTTCTTCCCCCTTATGAGGGAGGTACCAAGCCAAGGCATGTATGTTACCCACTCCCACCCATTTCACTCCCATCTACTACCCATTGTTCCCCTTTCATCTTAGCTCCTCATGGATGAAGGGTCATTCCTGTCTCCTGCCCACTGTCTGAGTCAGAAGCAATGCAGCAAAACACAAATATCTATATACTACCCACCACATCAGCAACTATATCCCTGAACTCACTAATGAACCATATCGATAGGTGACATGAATGTAGGCTACGCCACCCAATTTGGCTAAACACACAAATAGCAGACCAAAGGCAAAATACTAGAACTCTCCAACCTATACAATAAATTCCATCAACCACCTCAACAAGACCAACTCACAATTTCCTGACATAACACTGTGCTCATCTTCCATCCAAACATAGAACTAGAAATTGAAATCAAACCTACATAAAGGAAACATTCATAAACTATATTAAAAAATTGGCATGAATAAACAAAGGAAATAGAAAAGAACAAGGAGACTTTTCCCATAGAACAATTTCTATACAATGACAGAATAAAACGGCATTGATCATTAAGAAAGCCAACAAGAGATATAACAAAGAAGAGAGGAAGTGATATATATATATATATATATATATATATATACATATATATATATATATATATATATATATATATATATATGCATATATATATACAGACAGTACATATATTTACATATACATATATATACATACATATATATATATATATATATATATATATATATATAGAGAGAGAGAGTGATAGATAAAGAGATAGAGTGGGGGAGGAAGAAGGAGAGAGCACTGAAAACTATATATGTACATATCCCTTCTACAACTCTTGATCCACCCATACACTTACTGTGGGTAAGTCTCTATACTAAGTTCTTTTATCAAGTCCATGACATCTTCTTGGGCATATCCAACCCACTGCCCACCCAAATCAAACTTCTCCTTTAGGCCATTACCGATGTCAAGTTCTTCTGTAAGTGTGCGTCCACCAACTCTGCCTGTAAACAAATATAAAGTTGAACTTAATCTTTAATATCCAGCAGCAAGTACTTAATTATGACAGCACAATTTGAATTTTCTAACATATTTACCTAGTTATATTATATGGGAAGTGGAGCTATGCTTGTGGTGACCCATTTTTGTATCTCGCAAGATCATGTTTGTTCTTAAATTCTTGTATTGTGTTTGCACACACTATTTTTTCATCCACTTTGTTCCATATATCTATCATTCTGTGTGGGAAGCTGTTCTTTTTCAGGTCTCTTCTGTAGTTATCCTTTATGAGTTTCATTGCATGTCCTCTTGTTTTTCCTCTGTCCCACTTTAATAAGTACTCTCTATCAAGGTGTTCTTTTCCTTTCATAATTCTGTAGATGGTTAGTAGGTCCCCTTATTCTCTTCTTTGTTCGAGGGTTAGCAATTCCAGTTCGGCCAGTCTTTGTTCATATGTCAGGTTTGAAAGTGTTGGGGCCATCTTTGTCATTGCTCTTTGTATTCTAATTTTCTTATATTCTTTTTTGTACTGGGTGACCATATCAGCGCTGCATATTCCAGTTTTGGCCTTATCAGTGTTTGTAATATTTTCTTAATCATTTCCTTATCCAGGTACAGTAAGTCCTTGTTATACAGTACATATGCATTCCTGAAAACCTTACTGTAAATTGAAATTACCGTATACCAAACCCATTATAACATGTAATAATAGGATATGGCAGACGCACCTTCTCCCTGCTCTTTCTTCTTCAAAACACGAGCAAATACTGTATCTGTGAATTTTTCTTACCATAAATAGAATCAAGGGTAGTAATTACAAAATACTCTAACTGTGAATTTACCGGATAAAGAATTACCATATAAGGAGGACTCACTGTATTTAAAAGCCACCTTTATTGATCAACAAATTGTATGTTTCTCTATTTCATTTATATGTTTATCTGGTGATATGTCTCTGGTGATGATTATTCCTAGGTCCCTTTCAGAATTTACTTTCTTTACTTCTTTACCGTCAATTTTATACTGTCCTGATATTCTTCTTGCTTTTTCCAAATTCAATTATACTGCACTTCTTGATGTTGAAATCCACCTTCCATCACACTTATGCATTTGATAGATGCAAATAGTGACCCTAAAGAGGAACTACTCATTGGCCCAATGGTTCCAAACTTTTTTTTTTTTTTGGCTATGCCCAACTTAAGCATCTCTAAAATCCTGAAGCTCCCCTGTGACACATAATTCTTATTATAAGAACACATATACATATGTAATTATACATGTACACACATGGTATCAGTATTGGCTCCAATAATGTTTGCTATTTATGTGAATGATATGAATGAAGATCTGGAATGTTACATGAGCTTCTTTGCAGGTGATGCAAAATTGCTGAGGAAAGTGAATACTGAAATGAATTGTGAATCACTGCAGAGAGACCTGAAAAAAGGTTTGGAAATGGAGTCAGAAGTGGGAGGTGGACTTCAACATAAAAAAAGTAGCATAATGGAATTTGGGAAAGAAAAAAATATATATATATACATATACCAAAGGCTTTTTCCCCCTACACAGGAGGTAGCCAAAAAGAAAAAGGCATAGAAACCACTCCCACCCATTCCATTTCCTATATATTCCACTCCCCTCCACCCTCCCTCTTATCTTGGCACCTCCTGGATGACTGGTCATCCCTGCATCCTGTCCACTGCCCTGTGTCAGAAGCAGTGTTGCAAGACACAGCACATCCACAGCAAGGCTGCTTCATTAATTCGGTGACCCCCCCCCTCCGTCCCCTCATGCAGAAAAGGAGAAGACGGGGAGAAATCCCTTCCGGCTGCGTCAAATTTTTTTCTTATACTTCCTCACCCCCCATCCCCCACCCACTCCCCCTCATGCATCACAGCATCATCTATACACAACCCCTCTCTATTCACCCCTATCTTCTGTCCTCTCCCATCCTTCCTCCACAGACATTCCTCTATTTTGTAATGACCCTTTCACCCCATCCATCCATCTCATCCTAGGACTTCCCCTCATATTCACTCCTTTCACCTCTGCCTTCCACACTTCTTTTACTAATCTTTCTTCATTCATTCTTTCCATGTGTCCAAACCATCCTAATACTCTTTAATCAACCCTATCTCCCAGTTCCCTTTCCAACCGTTCTCCTCCTCACCTCCTCATTTCTCACTCTATCCAGCCAGTAATCCCTATCATACTTCTCAGACATTTCATCTCAAACACATTCAAACTCCTTCTCTCTTCCTCTCTCATGTTCCATGTTTCTGCCCCGTACAATGCTGTTGGCACAATCACTCCTTCATATAACCTCCTCTTAGCATCCATTCCCAAATGTCTATTTCTCATTACAATTTTCAATCCACCAAGGCATTTACTCGCTTCTCTCAATCTACATTCTACCTCCACCCCCACTCCTCTCTTTCCTGCCACATTTGCACTCAAGTATCTAAAACTATCCACTTCCTCCAGTCTCTCACCCTTTATGCTCACTTCCAGCCTGCTGTCACACTCTCCCCTTGTACATCTCATCACCTTACTTTTGCCCACATTTATCTTAAGCTTCCTTCTTTCATACACCTTCTCAAACTCTGTCACTAACTTCCTCAATCCCTCCTCTGATCCTACTACAAGTGCAGTGTCATCAGCAAACAACAACTGGCTCACCTCCCACTTTTCTCCATTTTCTTTAATCATCACTACCCTTGCATTCACCTCTCGCACCACCCCATCTGTGTAAAGATTGAACAGCCAGGGCAACATAACACATCCCTGACCAAGTCCCACCTTTACCTCAAACCATTCACTCTCTCCATTTCTAATCCTAACACAAGTTATACTACTCTCGTAAAAACTCTTGAGTGCTCTTAACAGCTTTCCTCCTATCCCATATATCTGCAGTACTTCCCACAGTGCCTTCCTGTCTACCCTGTCGTAAGCCTTTTCCAGATCCATAAAAGTCCAAAAAACATCCTTATCTTTTCCTAGCTTTCTCACATATCTGTCTTACCACAAAAATCTGATATACACAACCCCTACCAGTCCTAAACCCACACTGTTCCTAACCAATTACTCCCTCTCTTCCTCTCCTAATCCTCTCAATGAAGACCCTCCCATAAGCCTTTCCAACTACACTCAACAATCTCATCCCTCTGAAACTAATACACTCACACTTGTCCCCCTTTCCCTTGTAAAGAGGAACTATACAGGCACTCCTCCAGTCCTCCGGCACTCTACCCTCTCTCCAGCAAACATTAAATAACCTCACCAGCCAGTCCACCATAACTGTACCTCCTTTCTTCAGACATTCTGCATGGCATCCATCCAGACCAGGTGCCTTACCTGCTCTCATCATCTTAACAGCTGCTTTCACTTCATCCTTCTCTATTTCTCCTCCATTTCCTCACTCATCACTCATTTTCTTAGCACTTCCCACTGCAACTACCTTTCCCTCCCTATCCTCCTTCACATTTAGCAACTCCCTAAAATACTGTGCCCACCTTCCTCTCACTGCCTTCTCTTCCATTATCATCTCTCCATCTGCGCCTTTTACCTTTTCTTCTCTACTTGAAGTAAAAAAAAAAAAAAAGGGATCTGAAAAAGACCTGGGATTATATATATATTATATATATATATATATATATATATATATATATATATATATATATATATATATATATATATATATATATATATATATATCAGGGCAATATAAAATTGATACAAAGGAAGTAATAAAAGTTAGCCCGGAAAAGTACCTAGGAGTAATCATTAACAAAGACATGTCACCAGACAAGCATATTTACAAAATAGTCGGAGAAACCTACAATTTACTAAGATCAATAAAGGTGGCCTTTAATTACTTGGATGAGGAAATGGTAAAGAAAATACTGGTCACACTGATAAGACCAAGATTTGAGTACACAACAACACTATGGACACCCAGCACAAAAAAGAATGTAAAGAAATTGGAAAGAATCCAAAGAGCAGCAACAAAAATGGCACCAACACTTTCAAAATTGACATACAAACAAAGATTGTCCAAACTGAATCTACCAACCCTGGAACAAAGAAGAGAAAGAGGAGATCTACTGGCCATTCACATACATACATACCAAAGGCTTTCCCCCCATACAATGGGGGTAGCCAAAAAGAAAAAGGCATAGAAACCACTCCCACCCATTCCATCTCCTATGTATTCCACTCCCCTCCACCCTCCTCCCTCGCTCTTATCTTGGCACTTCCTGGATGAGGGGTCATCCCTGCATCCTGTCCACTGCCCTGGGTCAGAAGCAGTGTCACAAGACACAGCACATCCACAGCAAGGCCGCTTCATGAATTCGGTGACCCCCCCCCCTCTACATCCCCCCGTGCAGAAAAGGAGAAGACGGGGAGAAATCCCTTCGGGCTGCGTCAAATTTTTTTCTCATACATACTCTGCCCACCTTCCTCTCACTGCCTTCTCTCCATCTGCACCTTTTACCGTTTCTTCTCTACTTGATTCGCCTCCTCTTCCTCTTTTACCGTAATTTCCTTCCAAAACATCTACAGAAGGCCATTTACAGAATCATGAAAGGGATGGAAGTCCTTGACAGAGAAGATTTATTAAAGTGGGATAAATGAAAAATAAGAGGACATGAAAAGAAACTCAAAAAGGATAGTTATAGAAGAGATCTGAAAAAAAAATAGTTTCCCACACAGACTGGTAGATGTCTGGAACAAATTGGATGAACCAACAGTGTGTGCAAAAACTATACATGAATTTAAGAACAAACTAGATGCTGAAAGATACAGACAGGTCACTACGAGCATAGCTCCCTTCCTGTATAATACAAATAGGTACAACTAGGTACACATGTTCCCTGATAAACAGATAAACAAAATTGTCGGAGAATCCTACAACATGCTATGCTCAATAAAGGTGGCTTTTACCTACTTGGATGAAGAAATAGTGAAGAAAATACTAGTCACACAGATAAGGCCTAGACTGGAGTATGCTGCGACACTATGGTCACCCAGTACCAAAAAGAATATATGGAAAATTGAAAGAATCCAGAAATGTCATATGAGGAGAGATTGTCAAAACTGAAATTACCAACTGGAACAAAGAAGAGAAAGGGGTGACTTACTAACCATCTAGAATCACGAAAGGCCTGGAAGTCCTTGATAGAGAAGTCATACTATATTGGGGACATTTATTGAAGAGACCCAAAATCAGCTTTCCACATAGAGTGGTGGATATCTGGAATAAACTGGACAAAACAATAGTGTGTACAAAAACTTTACATGAATTTAAGAGCAAACTAGACAATGCGAGATATAAAGACGGGAACCAACGAACGTAGCTCCCCTTCCCGTAAGATACAACTAGGTAAAAAAATACATACAAATATTCTTATGTATGCATACTGTATATGCACCGTTTATGTCCACTTGCACATACATAAACACTCGCTAGAAAAAATCACCGTTATAATTCATTCTCAAATTGATCACCTTAAAAATTATATTGCCCACCTATGGAATATGTGTTCCATAGTACGTAAGAAATTAAAGTGGGTAATACAAATATTGCAGCAATATTAATCACACAACTAATATACTATCACATACCGTTGCTGCATCATTACCTTTTGCTTCCAGCACCTTCACCGTTAACAGCGGGTCCATTTGCTTGAGACGATAGGCGGCCACAAGCCCGGCTACTCCACCTCCAACCACGACCACATCCTGTATTCCCATTGTGTTCTGTAATATTTGGAAATAATCCTCAGATCCACGGTCCAATACATTGCAGTGTTCCTTAATGCCACATTTCTTATTTCTACCTTGTCATTTTTATTTCATACAAAAAAGCTCCCCCCCCCCCATCCTATCCAGTTACATAATCGACAGTTTACACATGTCCAATTGCTCATCCCTGCTCGTCGCCAATGACGGAGAGCTGACCTGGGACTAATAGTTCTCAACCAAAATCCCAAGGATTTGATTTGAACGATTTGCAGAATAAAACAGTTTTGTGTCGTGAGGACAGGATGATGGGTGCAACTGTATTGTAACGGTGAAATCGTGATCAGCAATGGAACGCAAACTAGATAATCGCTTCTTAAAATATAAAATACTTTCAGACAAACAATGTAAAAGTTCATTTTTTTTAATTCTTATACATTGTAAACAGTTGTGGCGCTGTGAAATTTCGTCTCACTCGCATAGCAATTTGTATATTTTAGCATCTATATTACGACGACAACAACAAAATTTCGTAGTAACGTTTCTTGCGAAAAATAATATTAAGGGGTGGTGAAAAAAATATTCCCGCAACCCGCCATTTCGTCTTACCTGCTCACACAGAAATTTGTATATATATATATATATATATATATATATATATATATATATATATATATATATATATATATATATATATATATATATATATAACAACTCCAACAACTTTTCTTGATAACGTTTATATGGGCTTGTGAAAAAAGAAAAGTTCCGCAACCTTTCCGCTAACTGCCACCGAAGCGGTGTCATGGTTGTCCCTGCACGCATTTGATAGGTTAGGTTAGAACAGGGAGGAAAACATGTTTCAACATAACAATAATAATAAGTGGGTAATGCTCGCAACAAAAATGGCGCTTCGGTGCCGGGGAACGGGAAGGTTTCATACTATTATCATTTCTACCCTTCCTCAATTTACCTCTGACTCCACCTCTCCGGTACAATCATTCCAAAGGATATAAGCGCTGGTTATTGCTTGCAGTGTACAGAATAATATGTCTTCTTTGTATTTTCTGATCTGGGATTTGGTTCTTGGATATCTTTAAATATTTCGTTATTGATATCGTATACCGTTTTTACGCGTACAATATTTTTTTTTTTTTTAGATTAGAGGAACCGATTTCAAAAGGTAAAGTGAATTTAAATGACGTAAAACTGTTACGGTGTGCCTAAGCTAAACCAGTGCTGGGAATGATTAACAGGGATACAGCAAATATTTATTTCTCGCTTTCCATTTATGTTCAATCTCAGTACAAGTGGAGATATGATTTTTTATCACAAATCCTAGATGCAGCCCTTTGAACTCATTTACATCTCTAACCAAAGATAACAGATTTCCACCAGATACAAAAGTGACTTGTATGATTTTTTTTTTTCTTGGTAAAGTAGATTACAATGAAATCTGAGAAAGTGCACCAAACGATTTCACCTACGTTTGATATCACATATGTAACATTTTTGTTACCTAAACTATTGAAACTAGCATTCGATCCCCCCCCCAAAAAAAGCCTGAATGAATTGTAGGTATATCACTAAAATCACTTAAATATTGACTATATAAAACATATGCAGTTGAATACACGATCGGTGGATGTATTGGTTAATGTCTACAATATATTGTCACGGTTAGTCACGTATGTTGTAAGGATGTAATGAATTTCCTCTTGGTGTATTTAAACTTTTCTTTTTAACTACCTTCTCAAGTACCTGTATGGAATAATACAATTCTTCATTTGATCTCTTTAATTTCGTGATAAAAGAAAACAAGGCATCTCCGAACACAAACGCTCATTTGCAACTTTTGTTCTCTTTCCTTCCTTTCATTCACCAACAGCGAAATCTTTTGGAGTTTACTGTTAATATACGTTAAGAAGTTACACAGTTTACTTCCTTAACTGCAAATTGGAGTACATCGCTATATTTTCCGTGATCTAATATATACTAATTTCATACAAACACGAATGTAATCGTCGTTGAAGAGAATGCAAACCTTTTCCAGGAAGTTGTGGCTTGTGCTGATCCACTTATGGAAGTGCGATGAAATGACATGTGCGCACCTTCATATAAACAGGCGAAAAAGAAACGTTGCAATGAAAATGTATTATAAAACAATTCTGGAATTAGTGTTTGAAAGGCCTACTACCCAGGCCAGACGACGGAGCAAGTCTGCCACGCCCCTCGCCCTGGTAACATAACGTCGACCATTGTAATTCATAAACATTTTAGTGTAATCATTCTCCTCATCGTGAAAACAATAGTACAATGATCCATGCACAATCTCTGTAAATTTCATGTGATCATTGGCACGTACTACAAAGGATTACAAAGGCAAAGCATGCCGACAGGAGACCTTTTGATCCATATCTAGGTCGGATGCAAAAAAAAAAAAAAAAAAAAAAAAAAAAAAAAAAAAAAAAAAAAAAATAAAAAAAAATAAAAAAAAAAAATATTAATAATAAATTAAAACTATAACAATGTAAATAACAATTAAAATACATAAATAAATGCATTGGTATAGTTGAATAACAAACAAACAGGTAAATAGTAAATGATAATAAATTGACATATAACTAATAATAAATGAAAATCAGACAGACAAATTATAACAAAACAAAAACAAATAATATAACATAAATTATAATAATTACAGCATCTTACTTAGGTATTTATCTAAATGATTCTTAAAGCTTCGAACTGAACTACATTGCACTACCTGTGCAGGAAGTTTATTCCATTCATTAACTACACGGTTGGCAAAGTTGTTTCTACCTACTTCCAAATTGAATCTATTTCCGGACAGTTTGAGACCATTGTTTCTTGTCTGATTCTCATTCAATGTGAAAATTTTGTCACTTTTGATGTTGTCAATTCCCTTTAGAATTTTAAAGACCTGTATCAAGTCACCTCTGAGTCTACGCTTTTTTAGGGAAAACAGATTCATGTGCTTAAGTCGATTTTCGTATGATTTATTTTTGATATTTGGAATCAGTTTTGTGGCTCGCCGTTGTACCTTTTCCAGTCTGTCAATGTCTTTAATGAGATTCGGTGACCATACGGAAACAGCATATTCCAAATGTGGACGAACTAACGATTTATATAGCTTGTTAATGAGTGATGGACTTTTGAAATCAAAAGATCGCGCAATCAATCCCAGAATCTTATTTGCTTTCTCAGAGGCTGAAATACACTGCTTGGATGATTTGAGGTCGTTACTGATAATTACGCCGAGATCTTTTTCACTATCCACTTTTGTTAACGAATTTCCAAATAACTTGTAATCGTACTTACTGTTATTTTTACCTATGTGCATTACCTTGCATTTACTTGTGTTAAATTTCATTAGCCACTTTTCAGACCATTGCTGTAATTTATCTAAATCTTCTTGAATATCTAATTGGTTTGAGTGATCATTTGCCACTCCGCACAGTTTTGTATCATCAGCAAATTTGGAAACAGTAGATTTTAGTCCATTGTCTATATCATTTATATATACTATGAATAGAAGTGGCCCAAGAACGGAACCCTGAGGAACTCCACTTGCAACATTTTTCCATCCAGAAGTTTTTCCATTTAAAACAACTCTCTGTTTTCGACCTTTCAACCAATTACTAGTCCAACCTAATAGGCTACCACTTATTCCATGCAAAGCTAATTTAGTAAGTAGCCTTTCGTGTGGGACGGTATCAAAAGCTTTTGCAAAGTCTAGATATATTAAATCTATATTGTTTCTTTTGTCATAATTCGAGATAACTGTGTTGTAGAATTCGAGTAAGTTAGTCACGCAAGAACGTTTCCGTCTGAAACCATGCTGGCTATCATTTATCAAACGGTTACTTTCTAAATGATATTCGATATCATCTCTGATGATAGTTTCCATTATTTTTCCTACGATCGAAGTCAAACTTATAGGCCTATAGTTATTTGGTTTCTTTTTGTCACCTTTTTTGAATATGGGAGTAACGTTAGCTAGCTTCCATTCTCTTGGGACATCTCCGGATATGATGGATTTCTTGAAAATAATTTCTAATGGAACAACAATCTCATTTTTCATTTCCTTTAAGATTCTTGGATGCCAACCGTCAGGCCCTGGTGTTTTGTTAACTTTGAGTTTGTCTATACACCTTTGAATTTTTTCTTTTGTTATATTTACCGTAGTGAGTAAGTTTACCCCAGACTTTTCACAGGTTTCAGTTTGGAATTCACTTTGAGGTGTTTCGTTTACGAATACCGAGCTAAAATAATTGTTTAAGAGATTACACATTCCTTCATTTGAATATTCAAGTTGACCGTCAGCAGATAATAGTGGACCAATGTGATTCCTAACAACCTTTTTATCTCTAATGTAACTATAGAATTCTTTGGGATTCTCTTTGGATTTCTCAGCGATGTTCATTTCGTATTGTCGTTTTCTTTTTCTTATTGTCTTTTTTAAATCTCTCTGTATTGATACATAACTTTCATAGTCATTAGATGCACCCGAGCACTTATATTTCTTATAAGCCTGTCTCTTTTTAGCAATACTTTTTTCAGTTTCTTTGTCGAGCCACTTTGGGCGAGCCTGATTTGGGGGACGTCTATCCTTAAAAGGAATGTAAGTTTGAATCATCTTAGTGAGCGTATTTTGAAATATTTCCCACATCTGATCTACAGGCCTTTCGTTTAATTTTTCCTCCCAATCTGTAAGCTGAAGCTCCTGACGTAGTTCTATGAACTGAGCTTTACTGAAATCGGGTATTTTAGAAGCACAAGTATCTATTCTAAAATTGTTTAGGAGTTTGAATCTGACTAAGTTGTGATCGCTATTTGCAACAGATTCACCGACTTCTACATCAGTTGCCATGCTTTCGCGGCTAGTGATCAATAAATCGAGTATGTTTCCATATCTTGTGGGCTCTTTTACATGCTGAATTAAGTAATTGTCACCAAGAAAATCAATCAAGCGACTACCTATATGGCCATGTTCAAGGGTCATCCAATCAATGTCAGTAAAATTGAAATCACCCATTATCAATAAATCCCGGTTGCAGAAACTAGACAGTTCTTGAAATAACAGTTTGTCGTCTGCTAATGATAATGTCTTTGGCCTATATATTACACCTATATTCATTTTTTGTCCATTTGTTTGGGTTAACTCAACCCACAAACTGTCATATGCATCCTGTTTCACTTTCTCTAAAACACAAGCATGAACATTGTTTTTAACGTACAATAGAACACCCCCACCTTTCTTGTGGTTTCTATCCTGATGAAAGTGTTTAAATCCCGCAATATTAAATTCAGCTTCGAACTCTGTACCATTTAACCATGTCTCAGTTATTCCTATCATATCGAGATTTTCGCTTTTGACATACGCCTGTATTTCTTGAAATTTGTTCCTAATACTACGAGCATTAAAGTACATAGTTTTAAGAAACTAACTGCACGTTTTTCTTCAACGAGGTCCCCTTCCTTCGACTGCAGAAACTGTCTTTACTTTGATGTAAGTTTCCAGCAACGGTACTTTAGAATAACACGCCATTTGTCCTCGCTGTGATCGGCACCAAAACGCGACCCAAAACATACTCGCTGCCCGTCTAATCCAAACGTACGTCATGAACGAAGACGAAATGATGAACTGGATGTCCATAAAATGTTGTCAGATTTATGCTGTTTTGGAATCCAAAATATGAAACTAGCCTAACTGTAAATTGAAGACAAAACCTTTCATGAAAGCCAGGGGCACAGATCAAATTATAATTCGAATATCCGTCTAGTACCTAAAGTTAGGGTTGCCAACTCTGTAGGACACAAAAACTTTATTGATATTTATCTAAGTGACTATAGATCATAATAGATGCCAATATTAAATGCAGATGAAAATACAAAAAACAAGAATGAGAAGGCATTTATTTTACCTTGATCAAAGAATTTTAATCTTTAAAACTATATTTGCCTTAGCTTTTTGCTGCCTTCAGAAAATTTGTATCATCTTTGATTTTTTTTAGCGAATTCCAAGCAACTATCTTTTATGTTAAAATATATGATTTCATTCTTAATTGAACAGAGCATCAGTTCCTTTCATCTCTCCATTTAGATGACATTAAACTAAAAACTTTCTCATAAGATGATGGTCTGAATTGATAGTACAAAAAAAAAAAAAAAAAAATGAAAACATTGATACATTTAAAGTCCATAGATTTCAAAATAAAATACCACTATCTGCTTTTTGTTTTTGAGTTTATGGAGAGTTCAGAGCTTTTGATAATGTCGAAGTTTCTTTGAATTAATACTACTTCATCAAAAAGTTCATCCATCTTTAATTTAAGCTTTCCTTCTAACTTCAAATATTCTACTACCTCTACAAATTTCTGAAACTTTGGGAATGAATGGCCTAAGAAACTTAGGTTTGATAATTAGCCGAATGTTGAATTTTCATCGAAATCTATTCTGTTTTTCCAAATATCTGATAATAACATGAAATGTTGGCACTGCTATTACAATTTTTCTCGCATAAATTTAACTGTTCTTCTGGTATTTATAACAAATTACGGCTCGATTTTGTGAAGGGCTTCATCACTACCTTGTATAATGCGCCATATTTGTTTTGGTTCTTCGTGAGTTCAGTTGATAGACGGAGGTATTGCCTTTCCAAACGTCCAACGGCAATTCCTTTCTTCCTCTATTTATCTATTTATTTAATTTTTGTGGTGATTCTCAGATTTAGAACCATCGTTTATGATTTTCTGGTTTTCCCTAAATTAACGCATTTTTTAAATGGAGAATCGAGTTATACATAAAATGAGGCTATGCGGTATGCGGTCTGCTGCTCTGTGTTTCTGGTATTGTGCGGAATAGAATTGACAGAGTCTGCACCCTTACAAGAAATAAACACTTTTGCAATCACGTCTTGAGAGCAGGAAATTGAACTACCAGTCAAAACGATTTCAAGATAAAGGAGTGTAATTTCAAATGTCAATAAAGGACAAGGAGCAATAGAGCTGAATAAAGGACGGTTGGCAACCCTACCTAAAGTAAGTCAAAATGGGTGTGCGGTTTTCAGCACACACTGGTCTTGGATCACGTGTTGGGATCGTGATCGACTGCTATTTCCCTCACGAAAGAGAGCTCATATATGACCAATCTATGGATAATGCTGTGATCTTACACGCCCCCCCCCCCATCACCCCGCCCACGAGAGTGGGAGTAACGATTCGCAGCCCAGCGATACTGAAATTATTTCAGCCCTGGGTGGGATTGGAACCAGGACCGCCGTAATGGCGGCCGGGAACTCTACCACTGCGGCATCGAGAGAGAGAGAGAGAGAGAGTGTGTGTGTGTGTGTGTGTACGTGCGCGCGTGTAAGCCACATCATAACCTTCCGGTTTTTTAAAACCGACAAGTATGGTAAAAGATTGCACACCAATTGCCATGCAATATACTGTACACACTTTGTTAGACATTTCATATAAATATTATTAAATATATGCATATAACACTGATCATACATGTACTTTGACAAACTACTAATTTCTATTATTTCAGTAATGACAAAGTCATGGGCGTCTGGAGGTGGAGGGGGAGAGGAAGCAAGAGGCAATATTCGCTCCCCACGAGTGCTGGGTTGCCATAACCGAACACGCAAAATCTAGGACCCATGATATCCCCGCAGTCAACACACACTCTGGGCCTTTGGCGTAATCTAACTGTATAAGTGGATCCTTGTGAAAGATTGCACGTGATCATGAGGAATCAGTAGTGTTTGTCGCCTGACTGTTCATTGTTCTCTTTGGTTGTGAATAGTGTGAATACAGGGGGTAATTCTCTTTGCGATGGAGAGCATTCAAGTCACGGAGAGTACACACTAACCTTAACATTATATATATATATATATATATATATATATATATATATATATATATATATATATATATACATATATATATACACTGCTGCTGCTGCTCTGTACCACAAGCTTTAAAAATTGTACAATACATTTATAACAGAAAACACAGAATAAAATTAAAAGTCAGAAAAACTTAGAAAACTTACCTATACATAATGCTAATTATCTTGAGCTCCATTCCTTTCGTTAGCTTAGTTGCAGTCTTCTTCCCTAAGCTTTGCCAGTAATGCCTTATTGGGTTTCAAAAAGGCGAAGAAGTCACTGCATGATATGTCTCGAAAGTTATACTGTACAATCAAAATATCTTTCATCACATCAACACTCAACTTGTTCCTCTCCTTTGTCCAACTGACTTTGCATCAACGAAAAAACTCGCTCTACATTTGCATTGCGCGATGCTACGGCAAAGAAAAATTGTACAATTCTCAACAATTCTGAGTGGCATTCAATATTCTTTGATTTTTTCAAAATATCTGGTCCACTTTTTATGTGCCGACAATGCATTGGATTATTCATCATTCTTGTAATTTTCTAGAAACTTCCTCAAGTAACTAACCTGATCAAAGCACTCCACATCATCAATTTCTACCCTATTATCTATCAAGTATTTGACACAAGGCTCTGCATCAGTCCAATTTGGTATTTCACTCAGTTTTCCACTTGAAAAAGAAAACTCTTCCATTGGTTTCATTCACTTTTTTTTCTCGTTTAAGCAGTTCACTCTAAGTACCTCCCTACCTTCTGCCCTTTTCCTCTTTCTCCACTCTCAATTTACTTTCCACCAGAAAATGATTTGATATTCCCCCACTCTCTCCTCTTAGGACATGTACCTCCTTAACTCTTCCTACCATACTCCTGGTCACCACTATATAGTCCATTAACGCTCTATCTGCCACCCTTCCATCCACCACCCTCTCCCATGTGTACTTATGCTTGACTTTCTTCCTAAACACTGTATTTGCTATCATCAACTCTCTTTCAAGACACATCTCCACCATCAATTCTCCACTACGATTTTTACCTGGAACTCCATACTTCCCAATCACTCCGTCTATTGGTTCATTTCCTACCCTAGCATTAAGGTCTCCCAATACAACTACATTGACATTTCTCCCTAATCCCTCTATGCACTCATTTATATTTACCAACAAATCCTCCCTTTCCTCTACACTCTTCTCACTACCAGGCCCATACGCACTTACAAAAACCCACATCTTTCCCAGCTTCACCTTCATCCACATCAACCTTGATGAAACCTCCTTCCAGTCCACTACACGCTTATTTATCTCATCACTTACTAGTATAGCCACCCCTTCTCTCCCTCGTCCTCTCTTCACTCCTGAGTACCTCCCAGCTACACTCCCAAACTCACACTCGCCCTTCCCTTTCATTTTATTTTCACTCAAAGCCAGCACATCCATCTTTCTTCTCACAAACATACTGCCTATCTCTTCCCTTTTACTCTCATTTGTACCACATCCACGCACATTAAAAGACCCAACCCTTAGGGTACTGGTTGGAAAACTCCCAGAACCTCTTATGACTATATTTTTTTTAGAAATGTCCTCTTTTGGGGCTACAGGTAGCAAGACTCCTAATCCCCCCCCCCCGCGTCCCGTTTTTTGTCGCCTTTTACGACTCAAGTGGAAAGACTTGGTGGTGGCATTCTCTTCCCCCACCACAGAGTAGGCGAAAAAAGGAAATTAATATTCAGAGAAATGGTTTAGGACAGTAACAAGGGGTTGGGGGACAGCATAACGGAGGGACAGTCGTAGTATAAAAGTGTCATAATTTCTCTATGAACAGAGTTTTCCCCTATCACAGACAAAATGATGTGTGGCTCTGGTCCGTAGGGGCGCCCCATATAGACCCTAAAGTATCAACTGCATGCTACTTTGCCACAATAACATGCAGCCAATACCCCAGACGGGGTGGTAGAGCAAGGACAAAAGGTAGGACATTTTAGCTAACTATGAGTGCTAAACAGGCCAAGTTCGCAACATTTTCCAGCTTTCGAAAACTGAACAAGAATTATACGAAGAGAGACTCTCTCGTCATTACAGACTACGAATCTTAATAACAGATTATTTATAGTAGCTAAAATTCCGGAGTTTTGGAGATTTTTAAAAACTCCTCCCGGCCGAAGATTTTGATACATAAATGCAGGATGTGTCCGGGAAAATCCGGACGTATGGCAACCCTGACGGAGTGGCAACTTATTATGTTGTTGAGTTATGCGGCTGAACACATGGAACTGTGAAGTATTAAGAACAATACAAAAATTCTGAATATAGACTTCTAAAAAAAATTATCCAGTGTATAGTTCTTTTTCAAAATTAACTGTATTCTTAAATGTTGTTATAAAAATTTTGCATTAGGTTAAAAAATTATTCGAACAACCAGTTGTAATAACCCACGAGTTTTACAGGAAAGATATAAACGACAAAAGTTGTTAAAAGCCAGCTATGCAATTCAAACGAGAGTTTTGTGAAAATGTATAATCTTCTGATAAGTAATACTCTGGGAAACTAGATTTTACATAGAATAATAAATAGTATAAGTTTACCGTTGCCCCCCAATCGCGAAAATCCTGTGGAAATAGAATCTTAGCTCAATACATACATACATACATATATATATATACAAAACCAATTCTAAACGACACCCAGAAATTGATAAGAAAGTAAGTACAGAGTGTCATCAAATGGCTCCACCAAAAATAAGAAATAAAATTAAAAGGGGGCAAAAAGAAAATATCAAATGGCACAGACCAGACACAAAAGCACTACACGAGTCATCTGTCACCGCTCTAACTGTCCTGTATGTACTTATCAGTACAAATCAAACCATAAAATAAAACAAAAACAAAAACCAAGACTAAAAGACACAAAGAAATTTGATTACAAAGTGTCCACAAGAATAACAAAAGGCAAATAAATGGCAAACCGACATAATAAAAATACCAAAAATCACGGTCCGGACCCAAAAGCACCACACGGGTCGCCAATCTCCGTTCTTTCTGTCCTGCTTGTGCTTCGCTCCCTTCATCAGTACAAATCAAAACTAACAAACGCCACCAAAACTGAATGACAAAAAGAAATTGCAAAGTGAAAAAGTGTCCGCTGAAAATAAAAATAAAAATGAAAAAGAAAAAGGGGGGGGGGGAGGGGACAAAAAGCAAATGAAGCCAAACCCAACAAAATGACAACTCAGCAGCAGCGAAACAAAACAATACACAAAAGAAAACAAATTCTGAATGATAAAAGAAAAGGAAAATTATGATAAAGTTATATAAAGTAACATCACAATGGGACTACTACAAATGCCCACGTGTGCCAAACATCACAGTCCCGGCATAATATCACTACACTGGCCTCCGCTCACTGCTCCTTCTGTCCTGCCTGTCTTTCGCTCCCTTGTAAATAGGATTTAGATTGATGCATCTGTTGACGCTGTTCCATTTATTATGACATGTGTTATGAGGTCTTTGTCAATTCTTTTCATTTGGGGGACGCTTTACACAAATTTGTAATTACCTTTTGTCATTCGGAATGGGTTTTGATTTTGTTCAACTTTGTACACTCCGGTGGGACCTGTCCCAGAGAACATCGGTACACTATTTAAATGAATCCTTTTGCTTACTATGTATAACCCTGAGGACGAACCTCGGACAGGGTTCGAAACGTCGGTAATAAATTCTGTTACTCTGAGTCCAGTGTTTCGAAATTTTTCCGATATCATGGCTCCTGGACTCCAGCTCTTTACGAACATACATATATATATACATATACATACATATATATATATATATATATATATATAATATATACATATATATATATACACACACACACACACACACACACACATATATATATATATATATATATATATATATATATGTTGAGACATTCTAACAGGTTGACGTAAGCGGAGTAGGAAACACACACAGAAGTCTTAGTCTTGAGTTTATTCTCAGGTATGCTTTTTCAAGTTTTTAGTCAGGAATAAACTCAAGACTAAGACTCCTGTGTTTCCTACTCCGCTTACGTCATATATATATATATATATATATATATATATATATATATATATATATATATATATATATATATATATATATGTATATGTCATACATGTGCGTATATATGTACGTACGTATGCAGAAACATATGGATAGATAAGAATATGATTGTATGCAAACATGCATGCATATTACAAAACTTCCTACTTACCCTATACACCTTTGAGTGTCCACACGTATTCCATCAACAAGGAAAAAAAAAAAACGATTACCGAGTCAAAACTTGCGGAAAATGGAGACAAAATTTAAATTACGACCTGCAATTGGAGGACAGCGAGGTTCCGCACTCCATAATGAGATGGAGGTGGCGAGGACACACGCACACGCACACACACACACACACTTTCGTCGGATTCACGGCGTGGATTGGAACTCCGGAAAAAAACGCATTTTTCGTGGATCTCAACTACGAGGAAGTACCTTATTGTATTTGTAGGGAAGGGGAATTCTCGTGGTGTAGTAAAAAGGTAATGAAAGGGGAGAAGGGGAGGGATTACTGAGGGAAATGGAAGAAAATGAGGAGGGAGACGAACGGGCTCCCCCTGACAGCAGGAAAAATGTAAACAAAAGATCAGCTGACGACACTGGGGAAATCGAAAATATCAGTAAAAGCATTAAGAATAGAAATATAGATAAGAGCAGCACAACGGAAGGTGAAGAAAATAATTTCCAGGGATTTAATGAGGGGGGGGGAGGATACCAACCTCCCCCGATTGGCAAGACTAGAGGAAAAACTTGAACAAATGACCGAACATTGGGAGAAGAGGTTCGGTAACGTAGCAAAGATTGCGCAAAGAGTTGAAAAACTGGAAGAACTTGAGAAGGTGAACAAAAACTTAACTAAAGAAATAGAAGATTTAAAAAGGCAGTTAAAAGAAGTAAAAGAGGAGAATGAGGAATTAAAGAGGAATAATAAAGACAATAAAGAGGTCATAGCAAAGGAAGCACAGGGTTGGAAAAAGATCCAAGAAAACAGTAGAGTTGCATTTACTGACATAATTAAACAGCAAATGAAAGAACAAACTGAAGACTCAGTTATTAAAGTGATGAGACAGAAGGAGAATATAGTAAGAGACTTAGCAGATAAAAAGAAATGTATAATTATATTAGGAATGGAAGAGAAATATAACCCAAATAGAACCACAAGAATGAGGAAAAAGAAAAAGTAAGCAGTTTACTAGAATTAGTTCAGGAAGATGAACTTGATATCATGAAACAAATTGAAGAGATGTATAGACTCGGGAAGTATAGTACAGATAAGTCCAGACCAATTAAGATTAAATTCAGGTCACACACGATGGCAGAGAATATCTTATCCAAAACAGGGAAACTAGCAACAAGTGAACAATATAAAAAGGTATGGATAAAAAGAGAAATGAATAAAGAGGAAAGAGAGGAGGAAAAAAAGAAAAGACATGAAACTAAGGAAAAAACGAGAACAGAACACAGTCAGAAAAAGAGAAATTCTGTTGGGGAGTAGTGAATATGGAAATAAGGAAATACGACATATTAGAGAAAAACAAAAGGGAAACAGAGAACACAATGGAAGTGGCAGAAAATTGAGAGTGTCTTACACAAATATAGATGGATTAATAACAGGATTGAATGAGCTGAATGATTATCTGAAGGAAAAAGAACCGGACATAATGGGAATTGTAGGAACGAAATTAAAAGGTCCACTACCACCCAACAGTCTAGGCAATGATGCATATCATTATTGGATTAGAAACAGAGAGACAAAACAAGGGGGTGGAGTTATGTTCCTGATTAAGAAGGATATAAACGTGAGGTGTGCCACATATGGAAAGAATACAGTAGAGATGATTATGATCGAAGTGGAAAACAGAGATAAGAAGAGCAGAAAGTTCGTGATAAATTATGTGCCTCCAAAAACAGCCTCGTGGGAAGAGAGTGAACATAAGAGTATGTTAGAAGACACAAAGATAACATTAAATAAGATAATGGAAGATGAAGGAAGAATAGTTATGATGGGCGACTGTAATTGCAAAGAAGTCTGCTGGGAAGAGATGACAGTAAAGGGTGGAGACGACTCATGGGGTAATGTTCTACTCGAGATGATTATTGACCATACAATGACACAGTGGATACAGGAGAACACTAGGTATAGAAATGAAGAAGAACCATCAAGACTAGACCTAAAAATCACATCTGAACCTAGAATAGTGGAAAAGATTGAATATAAAACACCAGTAAGTAAAAGTGACCACATATTGATTGAACTGGAACTAAATGAGGAAAAATACATGAAAAGAAATGAACAATATAGAAAAGGAAGAATGATGTATGAAAAAACAAACTTTGATTAAATAAGAGAATTCTTTCAAAAAGAAAAGTGGGAAGAAATATACAAAGAAGAAACAACAGTGAAAGAGAAATGGAATATTTTGACAAAAAAATACAAAAAAGGAGTGGAAAAGTATGTCCCAAGACAAAAACAAGAAAAAGAATATGTAAAATGCTGTTACAGCAAAAGTTGTAGAGAGTTAAAAGACAAAAGAGATAAAGCTTGGACCAAATGGAAAAATACAAAAGGCCTGAAAAATGGAAAATATATATTTGTTATAGAAATGAATATGTACAAGTGGGCAGAGAGGAAAAGAGAAAATATGAAAAAGATGTCATAGAAAAATGTAAAGATCAACCAAAATTATTTTATAGATTTGTAAACAACAAACTGAAAAACAAACAAGATTTGGAGAAATTAAGACAAGGAGTTGAATACACAGAGGAAATAGAAATGGTGGAAATTATGAACAAGCATTTTAAATCAGTGTTTACAAGGGAGAACATACAACCTGAAGAGATCGAATGGAAAGAGAAAGTCCTCCCATGAAAGAAATAGAAGTAACAAAGAATGAAATTATGAAACACTTGAGTAATCTTGATGTCAGAAAATCGCATGGACCAGATGAAATAGCAAACTGGATTTTGAAAGAATGCAGGAATGAACTGGCAGACAAAATACATAACATAATAAACAGTTCCTTGAAAGAAGGAAAAGTTCCAAAAGATTGGAAAAAAAGCAAATATAGTACCTATATATAAAGGGGGAAATAAAGAAGACCCTACCAACTATAGACCAGTCTCTCTAACAAGTACAATAGCAAAAATTTGTGAAAGAATTGTCAAAAGTAGATGGGTAAAATATTTAGAAAAAAACAGCGTGCTAAATCCAAGGCAATTTGGATTCAGACAAGGACGATCATGCGTCACCAATTTAATATGTTTCTATTCAAGGCTAATAGATATAATACAAGAAAGAGATGGATGGGCTGATTGTGCATTTCTAGACCTAAAAAAAGCTTTTGACAAAGTACCACACAAGAAGTTGCTTAAGAAATTAGAAACCGAAGGAGGAATACAGGGCAAACTGCTTAAATGGATGGAAGACTTTTTGGAAGGAAAATGAGAGTAGTGATAAGAGACAAACACTCAAATTGGGATGAAGTAATAAGTGGTGTTCCACAAGGAACAGTTTTGGCCCCTATAATGTTTGCTATATATATTAATGATATGGATGAAGAAATTGAAAGTTATATGAGCTTCTTTGCAGATGATGCAAAACTATTAAAAAAAAGTGAACACGGAAGAAGATTGTGAATCACTACAGAGTGATCTAAATAAAGTCTGGGAATGGAGTAGGAAGTGGGAGATGGAGTTCAATACTAAGAAGTGTAGTATAATGGAATTTGGAAAAAGCAAAAACAGAATAACAGGATCATATAAATTGGGAGAAGAAAGTATAAAAAAAGTTGAAAATGAGAAGGACCTGGGAGTCATTGTCATGAATAATATGTCACCTGAGAAACAAATAAATAAGATTTTTGGTGAAACTTATAATTCAATAAGAACAATCAAAGTGCCATTTACATACCTGGATGAAGAAATGAATCACTATGATAAGACCAAGATTGGAATATGCAGCAACGATGTGGTCACCAAGTACAAACAAAAATGTATAAAAAACTTGAAAGAATACAAAGAGCAATTACAAAATTGGCACCAACACTCTAAAAACTATCATATGAAGAGACTAGCAAAACTTGAGCTACAGACACTAGAGCAAAGAAGAGAGAGAGGAGATTTGATAGATATTTACAGAATCATGAAAGGCATAGAAATTATTGATACAGAGGATCTAATAAAATGGGATGATAGAAATACAAGAGGACACGGAAAGAAAATCAAGACAGTTATAGAAGAGATGTGAAAAAGAACAGCTTTCCTCACAGAGTAATAAACAGTTGGAACAAGTTAGATGAGAAAGTAGTGTGTGCAAAAACAATACATGATTTAAAAAATAGTTTAGATAAAATGAGATACAAAGACGGGACACCACGAGCATAGCTACCCTTCCCGTAAAATACAACTAGGTAAAATACACACACGTGTTGTTGGAGCAGTTCCACAACCGTCCCTCGATTGTGAACGGGGGAGTTGTTGCCCATACCTGGCACTGAACCTGAATTAATTTCCAAGAACGAGGTGAACTAGGTTGGTTTTACCTGTCGTGAGAGCGACCCGCTCGGTTTCGGACGTGACCTTCCAAACACTGCTTAACACTAACTCGAGTCTATGCCGACTGACTTAATCTCTTACACAAGCATGCGAACGTACACACACACACACACACACCTCTCATGGCGCTGTGGTTAGAGCTCTGGCCTGCCCGGGGCTGAAATAATATCAGTATCGCAGCGCTGAGGGGTGTTACTCCAACTCTCGTGGGCGGGGAGTTGGGTGTGTGTGTGTGTGCAAGGTCATAGCATTACCCATAGATCGGACCTACGAGCTCTGAGCTCTCTTCCAGGAGGGAAATAGCTGTCGATCACGAGTCCAACACGTGATCCAAAGACTAAGTGAATACACAAGCACAAATGCATGTGCGCATATGGTAGTTAATAGTACCCAGCCTCCGCTTGCCTATTTCCTCAACTTTGACTGGAAACCCGCAGCTCCACAACAGCTGGCAACGGTCCAAGACCCTCCCATAGATTTCTCATGGGGGAGAAATATTGGACTGTTTCTATATCATCGGCTGAAAGGAGCAGGAGATGAGGGGGCGGATCAGTCGCCAGTAGTCAGCTCTCCACAACTGAAAAACTGGAAGAAATTCAGTTGAAGGTGAATGAGAGAGATCTTGGCCTCATTCCGGAGACCGTGTGCCAGCCCGTTGGGGCTCCACCTTCAGACAGATGGGATATATATATATATTTTTTCAAATAAATGCCAGGAGGGAGACGATTCTCTCTGCTGTCCATCTTGCAGGGTCATCACAAGCAGGTAACTGTCATTTGTCCCTGTCTCTAGGGATGGTGCTGCGGCCGAAGCCGTCACCTTTGTCCTGTTGTGAGCTTCAGGGGCTGTCGGGTGTGAGGTAACACCCGTTACTACAATCTGGAAATCGAAGAGAAAAGTGCGGGATTCGAACCTGAACCTAGGAGAGTGCAAAGTTACCAAGTATACCAGTGGTTAGTTGAGAAAGATGAAAATACAAAACATTCTTTTATTTCTACTAACGAGAAGAGGTAGATGTTATGAACGATATTGATTTATGTAAACTCATCTTGGTAAATATCTAGTTAATCACACGAGGTATGATAATCGGAGAGTGAGTGACTTAGATATGTGAAGAATTATAGCTTTTCATGCAGATGCGTAAACACCTGGAACAGCCTAAGATATTACATAGGATAAGCTGGAAGCAAACATGACTTCCAAAACGAGTTATGATAATTCAGGATGAAGTTCAGGACCCCCCACAAGCGTAACTCCTTTTTTTGTATACTAAGATCTGATAAATACAGACGCCCGTATATATACATGCATGCTGGCACACACGCATACAGGCACGCATACACACACACACACACACACACACACACACACACACACACACACGGGCATATACGCACACACATGTCTTAAGTGATTTATCTTAAGACCCACAATCTTGATAACAAAGCCGATCTCCAAGGCCACACTGCCCAGGCAACTTATTTAAATCTATCGATCAGCAATGATCTGAGATAATTGCCACAATTTACCTCCTTTCAAGATGTCGACGGCCTTGGTTCTTTTTCTTCTGGTGAAGGTCAGGCGATTTCGTGCAGCTGTGAGGGCAGACTGCCACCAGACGATTTTATTCAGCTGATGGGGAATCCGGGACACAGAAAGACTAAAGTAATTTAAATTAATTCGTTGATAATAGTGTTGTGCCTCAAAGATGATTAATTCTGTTTCCCGCCGAGTGATTTTTTTTCAACCGGGGGAGGAAGGAAGGGAGGGAGGAGGGGGGGACTGCAGGCATCGCTTCACTCCATTTTAGGGTGATTTTGCCCTCCTTATTGACCTTATTCTGGCTAACACAAGACGATTTTATTCAGCTAAATAGGGATTCCTTGAATGGGTCATCATTACATATTGACTATTTGAATACAAACAATATTATTGACAATGTGAGGCTGATGGTGCCGTCACGTGACTGACCCACAATGCTTCGTCACGATGCCAATCCACCTTTCTTTGCTGCTGCTTCGATATATAATAATCGTCTTGACAAAAAATATATAAATAAATAGGTAAATTAACAAATGAATAGAAAAATCAATTAATAAACAAATGGTTAAAAGAATATACAGTCTAAGTAAATGTATATGTATAAACAAGTAGACAAATGAGAAAATAAATAAGTAAATAAATAGATAACTAATGAATAAACAAATGAATACATCAATAAATAAATACATAAGTAAATAATGAATGAATGAATAAATAGATATAAAAAAAAATACAATAAGACGGGAACACCTATATATGGAAATGTAATGAATATCACAAAACCTTTAGGGAGAAGGCTTCCGTCGGCTGAATGAAATTGGCTGACGGATCACGAACAAATGCACAGTTGAAAGAATTAAAATTGAGGAGGAAAAGAGAGGCGATGGGGTGGGGGGGGGAGAAAAAGTTGAGGAGCTCACGACACGAGGCGTTTAGTGATGAGACTGAGGTCGTCACCTTTGCCCGACATGCTAGGTCATTTAAGGCAAGTTATGGAAAAAAAAAACAGAGCTGAAAGGATAGCAAACTAGGGGGGGGGGGATGATGGGGAAAGGGGGAGCGGAGGGTGGGAGAAAGCGAGGGAGGGGAAGGTGGAGTAGGGCAAGTGGGATGGACAAGGAAAGGGGAGATTGATGTTGTAGGAGGGAAAGGAAAAGGTGGAGGAAAAGGGAGGAGGGAACGAAGGGAGGTGTGGCGGGAAAAGGAGAAGGTGGAGTAGGAGGTAGGGATGGGGAAGGGGGAAGGGGGTGGGGGTGGCGCAACACTATTTTTAGCTTGAGTAGGGAAGGCGCCCAATGCATAAACACTGAAGGTTTGGTTATGTTTGGCTTCGTCAAAATTCCGCTGCCACTGGCGGGAATAAAATAATAAATTATATATATATATATATATATATATATATATATCTATATATATATATATATATGTATATATATATATATATATATATACATATAAATATATACACACACACACACACACACACACACACCCATACGAGTACACTTTTGTAACATCTACCCCTGAATAGCATTTATACATTTCATTCTGGTTGCCGTCAGGCTAACTTATTCAGCTACATGTGCCCCACCTCAGAATCGAGGGGCTTGGTAACATCCTTACGCACCTTGAACACCAAATGGCAAACTTTACATGTTTTGTTCTGGCTCGTGTTAGACGTGCTTAGGGTAGTTCTAGATTGACGAAGGACAGAAGTGGGCCTTCAGGGAGAAGAGGTTCCTGACAACTGGATAAAGTCGTCTGGTATTAGCCAGGACAAACGTTTTTAAGTGCAACAAGACTCACGAAGGCGTTCCACGTATTTCGACGTCAATTTTTGCCCCCGGATGGCGGCAGGCGACCCAAAAAGAGAAGATAAAGAAAAAAATCTAAACACTGTATACACACACACACACACACACACACACACATATATATATATATATATATATATATATATATATATATATATATATATACATATATATATATACACATGTGTGTATATGTGTATATTATATATATATATATATATATACAATATGTATGTATGTATGTATATATACACATATGTGTGTATATGTATATATATATATATATATATATATGTGTGTGTGTGTGTGTGTGTGTGTGTGTGTGTGTGTGTGTGTGTTTGAGCTTACTACGGTAAATATAATAAAAGAAAAAAATTAATGTGTATAGAGAAACTCAAAATTAATAAAACACCAGGGCCTGACGGTTGGCATCCAACAATCTTAAAGGAAATGAAAAATGAGACTGTTGCTCTATTAGAAATTATTTTCAAGAAATCCATCATATCCGGAGATGTCCAAATAACTACAGGCCTACAAGCTTGACTTCAGTCATAGGGAAAATGATGGAAACTATTATCAGAGATGCGAACGTCATTTAGAAAGTAACTGTTGATAAATGATACCCAGCATGGATTTAGACGGAGACGTTCTTGCGTTAATAACTTACTCGAATTGTGCAACACAGTCGTCTCGAGTTATGACAAAGAAACAATATAGATTTAATATATCTAGACTTTGCAAAAGCTTTTGATACACGGAATAAGTGGTAGCCTACTAAGTTGGAATGGTAATTGGTTGAACGATTGAAAACAGAGTGTTGTTTTAAATGGCAAAACTTCCAGTTGGAAAAATGTTACGAGTGGAGTTCCTCAGGGTTCCGTTCTTGGGCCACTTCTATTCATAGTATGTATAAATGATATAGACCACGAACTGAAATCTATTGTCTCCAAATTTGCTGATGGTACAAAAGTGTGCGGATTGGTAAATGATCACTTAAATCAATTAGATATTCAAGAAGATTTAGATAAAAGACAGCAATGGTTTGAAAAGTGGCTAATGAAATTTAACACAAGTAGATGCAAGGTTATGCACATAGGTAAAGATAATAGTAGGTACGATTACAAGTTATTTGGAAATTCGTTAACAAAATTGGATAGTGAAAAGGATCTCGGCGTAATTATCAGTAACGATCTCAATCCTCTAAGCAGTCTATTTCAGCCTCTGAGAAAGCAAATAAGATTCTAGGACTGATTGTGCGATCTTTTGACTTCAAAAGTTCATCTCTCATTAGCAAGCTATATAAATCGTTAGTTCGTCCACATTTGGAATATGCTGTTTCCGTATAGTCACGAATCTCATTAAAGACAATGACTAATTGGAAAGAAGTACAAAGGCGAGCCACAAAACCGATTCCAAATATCAAAAATAAATCACACGAAAATCGACTAAAACTGACAACATCAGAAGTGAAAAAAAAATTCAAACTGAATGAGAATCCGACAAGAAATAATGGTCTCAAACTGTCAAGAAATAGATTTAATTTGGAAGTGGGTAGAAAAAACTTCGCCAACCGTGTAGTTAATAAATTGAATAACATCCCTGCAGAGGCAGTGCAATGTAATTCAGTTCGAAGCTTCAAGATTCGTTAAAATAAACACCTAAGCAAGATGCTGTAATACCTGCCATTTATTTTATATTATTTGTTTGTTATTACTTGTCTGTTTGCTTATTATTATTTGCTTGTTTTTCATTTATTATTAGTTATCTGTCAATTTATTATTATTTACTATTTACCTTTTTGTTTATTATTTAACTATAACTACACATTTATTCATTTTATTTATTATTATAATTTTTATCTATTTATTTATTTATCATTATTATATTTTTTCGCATCCGACCTAGTTATGGACCAAAAGGTCTCCTGTCGGCATGCTCCGCCTTTGTAATCCTTTGTATATGTATATGTATATATATATATATATATATATATATATATATATATATATATACATATATAATATATATATTATATATATATATTACTTTATATTATGTTTACATATATATATATATATATATATATACATATATATATATATTTATTTGTATTATATATATATATTTTTTTTTTTTTTTTTTTTTTTTCCTGGGCACAGATTCTCGCGTAAACAATTTTGATTGAAGTGAACTGCGATAATAGCTTTGGCTATTTTGATATAAAATACTGTATCTTTAGTTTCAAGAATATCTTTTTATTTTCATCATTCCGAGTTTGAACATAATCATTCATGATTCCAATATCATGTGAAAGGGTATATTGATAGGCGCTGATTGATGCCAACGATCATGATAAATCTATGTAATAGTACTATAAAACTCTTGACACAAACACCGAAAACTTTTTTTTTTTCGTCTCTCCCAGAGGCTTCTTCAGGGTGAGAAGAACTATGACTATCTATCTTGAAGGGCTGCTGTAGGCGAAGATCTGGTGAAGAAAATAATGTCTGCGAGCTGGCCTGTACTGTTTATAAAGTGATGTTATTTGGAGATGTAGGATAGGTCATCGGGAGTCTTTGGGTGAGGTCATTGGAACATAGCGCCCGGCAGAGCTCCCAGGAGCACCTTGCGCCACAACGACCACCAGAGTTCAATGCCCTCCACCAACAAGGCCAGCCCATAGGATATTGGACCAGAAGTCAAGCCAGAGTTCCTACCACTGACCCCATGCTGAGACTGACGACTTCCCCTAGTGACCTCCTCCAGGGATTCAAATTGACCTCTCCCACTTTCCTCAGTAACCTTACCCAAGGACTCCCATTGACCTCTCCTACTTATTCCGATGACCTCACCCAAGAACTCCCGTTGACCTTTTCTACTTATTCCGATGGCCTCACCCAAGAACTCCTGCTGCCCTCTCCTACTTCTCCCAGTGATCTCACCCAAAGACTCCCATTGACCTATTCTACGTCTCCCATTAACCTCAGGTCAACCCGCAGACATTATTCTTCGCTAGATCTTCGCCTTCAATATAGATAGTCATAGCTCTTCTCACCCATAAGAAGCCTCTGAGAGTGGCGAAAAAACTTGAGTTTTCGGTGTTTGTGTCAACATTTTTATTGTACTGTTACAAAGATTTATTACAATCATTGGCATCCATCATCGCCTATCACTATACCCTTTCACATGATATTGAAGTCATGACTGTGTTCAAACCTTGAACGTTGAGAATAAGGAATTATTTTTGAAACTAGAGATATTGAATATCAAAATAGCCAAAGCTATCAGCGCAGCTGACTTTATGTATATATATATATATATTCATATATATATATAGATATATATATATATATATACATATATATATACTCGTATATTTATATATATATATATATATATATATATATATATAATACTGATGACCCACTTTCGGAGAAGAATAAGCGAAGATGTAGAGATCTGTATATTTCGATCACTTACTGTGATCCTCTTCAGCAGATATGAGTTACAAAGTACAGAACAATGTGTATTTATAGTGAAACAGTGAGGTAGCAAGAGGGGACGGAGCTCAGGTCAACACGCCCGGCACGCATGCTCGGGCGTGTTGACCTGAGCCCCGTCCCCTCTTGCTACCTCACTGTTTCACTATAAATACACATTGTTCTGTACTTTGTAACTCATATCTGCTGAAGAGGATCACAGTAAGTGATCGAAATATACAGATCTCTACATCTTCGCTTATTCTTCTCCGAAAGTGGGTCATCAGTATTATTTTACAAATGTGCTACGACATATCTTTGTTGATATATATATATATATATATATATATATATATATATATATATATATATATATATATGTATATATACACATACATATATACATATGTGTGTGTGTGTATACTTATACTGGATGAAAAGTATTGTCACCATATAAGAAAGCAGCGGGGTTAAACCAGCTGCGACCGTCGGACCTTGATCTGGAAAGGCAGCACATTGCTGCGCTGCCCTTGACCTGGGCGGTGTGGCGGGATGACCCTTCATCCACGACGTGTTGAGGCGGGAGGGGCGTTTAAGAGGCTTTAAATATACATGAAGTGGGCGTGGGGTTGGATTCGGGGAACCTACTTATAATGGGGAAAGGGTCTTTGGTACATGTATGTATGTATGGGTGGATGTACTGTGTGTACAGTATATATACATGTATGTTTCCCTGTATATATATATATATATATATATATATGTATATATATATATATATGTATATATATATATGTATGTATATATATATGTGTGTGTGTGTGTGTGTGTGTGTGTATTCACTTGGTCTTTGGATCACGTGTTGGACTCGTGATCGACAGCTATTTCCCTCCTGGAAGAGAGCTCAGAGCTCGTAGGTCCGATCTATGGGTAATGCTATGACCTTGCACACACACACACCCCAACTCCCCGCCCACGAGAGTTGGAGTAACACCCCTCAGCGCTGCGATACTGATATTATTTCAGCCCCGGGCGAGGATCGAACCCGGACCTCCGTAGTGGCAGGCCAGAGCTCTAACCACAGCGCCATGAGAGGTGTGTGTGTGTGTGTGTGTGTGTGTGTGTGTGTGTGTGTGTGTGTGTGTGTGTGTGTGTGTGTGTGTGTGTGTGCGTGTGTGTGTTTAACTTATTGTAATACACCTTACAGGTAAGGGGCTACGCTCTTAGCGCACTACCTCTTTTTTACTCGTACGTTTTATCGGCAAGGTTGGAAACCCATTTGGTCACTGTCCTCTGTATCCTCTCAAGTTTGTTTACATCCTTTACTTATGCGGACATCCGCCCTAACGAGAGGAGGGTGAGCAGAGCAACGTATACGGAGACCACAAACCATCGCTCCATATTCTAATCTTGGGCAGGTCAGGCAGTCTACGATTTGTGTCTTTGTGTGTGTGTGTGTGTTGCCTTGCCACAGTCTTGGACCACGTACTGGATTTATGATCGACAGCTATTACACTCCCGTGTGATAGCTTAGAGCTCATACAGTTCAGTTTACGGGAAATGCCGTGACCTTACACACCTATTCCCCTGTTGATGTAAGGGATCAATGGTTTTCAGTACCTTTGTGTTCACAACTTGAAAGGACGCAAACTCAGTTTCTCAGCGTTGCTGACCGCGGCACTAACAAGTAATCTAGCCAGACACGATTGTGTACTTAGCTTTAGTATACAACTCGGAGCTGTGTTCAAGGAGTCCTGTCTCTATATCTCCATTCATCAAACTTTGCCTTAAATTCATTTATGTTGTTGTTCTGAATTATAGTTTCATCCAATTTATTCCACAAATCCACTCACTTATGTGGAAAGTTGTACTTCCTAATATATCTTAAACTATTTTGCTTTTTCATATTTCTTACAATATCTTGTTCATCTTCCATTCTGTAGCAGCAGACCCCCTCTGTCCTTTTTCTGATTTATCATGACACCACCTCTCTCTTCGCTCCTCCTATGTAGGAAGTCACATTATTTCAGTCTGTCATCATATGTCTAATAATTCATGCTCGGGATCATCTTGGCAATTTTTATATTTTCTCTGTTTTTTTTTTTTTTTTTTTTTTTTTTTTTTTTTTTTTTTTTTTTTTTTTTTTTTTTTTTTTTTTTTTTCTTTGCGTGGGGTGACCACACCACCGTTGGGATGAATCAGACTCGTTTTTTCATATCCTCATCCGTGTAACGAAACGCAACTCTTGCATCTATCAGCAACAGGCTGTTATTCTGTTTATGCGACTTTCCGACGAAAGATCATCTCTGATTAAAATCCCTAAATTCTATTCCTCCTTTGCTATTAATTCATCTCCCATTTTATGTCTTTTCGTCGTTGTTTTCTTTGTCTCTACCATGTCTTCCATTACTTGTGTGCGTACGTGCACACCCAATGCTATCTACCTTAAAATAGACAGAAGCTTAGCAGCATATATAAGGTCAATTGGTCCAATATTTAACACTTGTTATGACCATAAAAGGGGTTGTTTTTACATCGCTCTGGTGCATTTTTTCTCACACCAACGCGAGGTATTTCTTCATAGCGTCATAACACTTGAACTGTTTTTTCATATAGTCGATACATCTGTTCTAGTGAACGCACGCGCGCACGCACACACACACACACACACCACACACACACACACACACACACACACACACACACAGTAGAGACCTGAAAAATAATAGCTTCCCACATAGAGTGATTGATGTCTGGAACAAACTAAACGGAGAAACAGTGAATGCCAAAACTATACACGATTTTAAGAATAAGCTGGATGCGGAGAGATACGAAAACGGTCACTATGAGCATAGCTCTCGTCCCGTAAAATACAACTAGGTCAGAGGTGGGGAACCAGCGGCCTTCCGGGCCATCAAGTGCGGCCTTCTGCGGCCTTTGATATACATACAGTATTATTTTTTTTAAAGACCTTGAATATTTTTTAAGTCTGAAATCATTATACACCTGAAACTTATAATATACACCACACACATAGACGAAAGCAAAGTTAACCGTGTTCAGTGATGTCACTCCCAGAAATTGGAACGATTTTTCTCTGAACCCAATGAATTTTAACTTAAAGCATGCAACATGTAAAGGCAATATTTCCTTGTCAGCTACGCCACCCTAGTGGGAGTGAGTGACTTCACGTAAAATTCACGAAGAGTTCCTGTCTCGTCCACCTCCTCTCTGTGAAGTCATTGTTGCCATTTTCTGTGTATATATTTTTTAAATGCATAAATGTAGATGCTTTCTTATTTTTTAATATTTGAATTTTTACGTTTCTTGTGCGTTCATCATATGCTCCAATAAGCCAAATAAGTTTTTTATTTGGATTTATAATTTGGATAAGTAATTAATTCTGATTTCATAAAACATGTTTCGTCAACTTGAACTTTGGAAATTCCGCTTCCAAGTTTTTCATTATCTTGTATATTACAATTAAAAAAAAATTCTCTCAACTTCTTATTACACATAATAATTGTTTTCTTTGAAAGCATTGTTTCCCTTCCCGTTCTTTCTACCGTGTCGTTTAAAATAGAGCAATAAATTAATCTTAGTTGAATATTAATTGGAATTTTAAAACCCTTTATTAAAGTGTAAAATGGGGATGTTAAATAATTTTTGCAATTTTTATTTCTGCATCTTAAAACATGACCAGCTTTTGTTTTTTTAAGATTTTGAATCTTCATTTCATAATTACATTTTATGCATTTATTTTACTTAGTATTTATTGTCTCATTAAATATCTATAAGCATTTTTTGCATTTCTAAATTGCTTTGAATTTAAATTCATAAAAAAGGTATAATTAAAAACAAAAAAAGTCAAATGTAACTTCTGCACCCACTTCGAAATTTAAAAAATGGGTAAAAATCATTTATAAATTTTATACATATGTATATTTTTAAAATAAAAAAAAACATTTTTAAACTGAATTTTTAGGGAGGGGGTGGAAAACTTGCACCGTCCCCTAAAAAGGGATAAAATAATTGAAAAAAAATAATAATAATAATTTGTTCAGTGCGGCCTCTACAGTATGTGGGACGATGAATTGTAAGGTGGCCTTCATGCACAAAAAGGTTCCCCACCCCTGAACTAGATAAATACACACACACACACACACACACGCTCAGATCAGCACATTCCTACTACATGCACAGTCTACCCCTCCACTAGTCTTGTGTTTTTCACCTTCTGGGCCGCGTCTGTGTTTTGGTGAACTCTACCTGTGTGGCACAAGGGCGCACACCTTCGGCCCTCTCCCCGCCTCTCCCAGGATCTCCCCCGAAGGTTCCTTACCAAGGGGGTCTGTGTACAGTGTACAGCAACGTGGCAAACTTCAATAAACTATCTCTCCCGCCCCTCGACCGTCCGTCTGCACTTCCGAGAACTGTTGCCATGATGGAATTATACTACCCATCTGTCGTACTCTTGGGCATGTGCAAATATATATATATATATATATATATATATATATATATGTGTGTGTGTGTGTGTGTGTGTGTGTGTGTGTGTGTGTGTGTGTGTGTGTGTGCGTGTGTACACTACAAATGGCTAATCATGGCAGAGATGAACTAAAGTTCGTGTATAAATATGTAACTCGAGCATACATACATAAGAAACTGAGTTTATCTTATATCTCTCTTGGTGGGTGAGTTGGTTAAGTCACTGTCCGTTTGTTACATATCGACTGGGTTCGAATGCCCTGCCTGATAACGGCTGTTTCCCAATATGTTTCCATCGAGCTGCATATTCCTGTTAGACTCGATCATGTTGGCAGGAATTTAAATGGAAAGAAGTTAATGTGGTTTATAAGATGGATATATACATGTATACATAGAGTAATTTTGAGACTGATTTTTGTATTCATTAAATATTTTTTTCAGAAACAACACTGCCATACACACATGAGAGTATGTCCGATTTAAATAATCTATCAACTAGTCAGTATTTAAGTAGAGGTAGATAGCCTTACCATAATGGCAACCGCTTGGTGCTCCTCATAGAAATAACCAAGGAAAACCGCCAGAAACCATTACCAATAGCCGTTCTTAAAATATCCAGAGCAGTGAATTTTGTCTATTTCCCCCTCTGTTCCCGCCCAAAAATAGCATCAACGCGCGCGACTTTTGTTCCCACAGAAATGCCACTCGACTACGTCCGTGACGTCATATCGCCTTTGATCTCGAGACTTCGTGGGCGGTGAGTCGACAAGTGTGCAAAAACACAAACTCGAGCCTATTTTAATCAATCGTCACCTGCGATGCGTACGAGGCGATTTCAAACACAAATGAAAATTCTAACATAAAGAAAAAAAATCATTATTTTTTTATGTAATGACAGGCAAACTTACCAAGAATTCCCTTTTCAATTGAGTTAGGTAATTAACCTATCAACTTGATTACAAATCTAAGAAGTACATTACCATTTTAAAGGAATTAACTAGTTTAAAACCATAACGAGATTAATGACTACCGACACAATCACCTTAACCCTAAGTGCTGGGGAATCCAAGGGAAATGGATCAGTGCCGGTTAGCCAGTCACTGGGAGTAGAGGCAACCGAACCTGTGCCCTCATTACTGCGGGGCGGAATCGAAGCCGAACCTGCCACATCGGGAGAAGCCAAGAATTTACTCAGCCAGATGGGCCGTCATCTATTTTCGTTCAATTCCGGGGGAATCTTCAATCCTGTGGCGTACTTTATACACATTCTGCCCTGACTGGAGACACGGGCGATGTCAAACAGCTAAAGGGAGGACTTTGGTCTGAGGAGAGCTCGCTCCCGGTCGAGACCCCACCTTTAGGCTTGGCCCGACCCTAAGCTGCATGAAATAGTCTGATGCTGGCCAGAATGAAGTGAATAGGGTACGTCGCCTTGTTGAAAGGTTGAAGGCCACCGCCATTTTCAAGGTCGTGCTTGCTAGGCGCCTTAATTACACATTCTTCCTCTCTGATTTTCCCTCTTCCCTCTCTTTATCCTTTCTTTTCCTCTTCCCTTCTCATTCCTCTTTCCTTCTCTTCCTCTCCTTCTTCATCCTCATTTTTCTCCCTTTCTCGTATTCTTATATTTCTTTCTATTTTTCTTTCTTACTCTTTTCCTCTTCCTTTTTCATTCCTCTCCTCCCTTTTCTTCTTCCTCCTTTTTCTCCCCTTCTCTCATTTCTATATTTCCTTTCTCTCTTGTCCTCTTTTTTCATTTCCATCTATATATACGTGTGTATTTGCGCGCGCGCGGCACGTTTTAGCATACTCTATTACGATGTAAGCGTCGCATCCATTAATTAATTAATTGATGCATGGGTTAATCAAATATGAGTTGTCACCACTGCTTTCGTTTACTGACCCGCTCTGTGCTGTCGCCCCCCTCCCCACCATCATTACAATCTGGCTTTGGCCGGGAATATATGTGTACAGTATATATATATATATATATATAATATATATAAAGTACTGTGTCCATATCATTTGATTAAACTGATTCACTAGCTTTCTATGACGAAAGTTAAGTGTTGTTTTATTCTGGCTAATGCCACACGATTATTATTAAGTGGTGACTGATTTATTCTTACATCACTGCATAACATGCACGCCAACCATGAACATCGTCACTCAAATATGGCGACAACAAAGCTGATATTACGACCTGCAATACTCATATCAATTACGGTTCGAAGCACGCATTTAAACCAACAGACTATAAAATAGGTCGGTGTTTTATTTGTCGTCACTAAAGGTGCGTTGTTAACACTCATTCTCGTCACGCGACGCAAATAGTATTGGAATCAAATCAATCCATAGCCCGCCGCCATCACTACCCCTACCTGAATCTCTTCAACTCTTTTAACCTTCTACCTGCCGGATATCCTTCACCTCATCAAAACCGCCTGATGGTAGCAAGAATGAAATTTATTAAACAACCATGTCAGTCAAAGATACAGATATACAGAAACACAAAGATACAAAATCGAAATACAATTCCACTGGTCCGATGTAAACACGGATTGCACGGGATTTTGCAATGACGTTGCCGCGCGTGAAATCCTATACATTCGACATTATTGCTATTGACTTATTTGTTCCGTGTTCCTCCCATACTTGGCGATAAAAAGGTATCTGAGGAATGAAACAAAAGGCATTCCTAGCATGGCCAAGCCGTAAATCTAAGTCCAAAGAGGAGAAAATTGGACAATACTGAGTAACAACGATAGCTTCGATCGTCCTTTTATAACCGAAACTGTCTATTTCTGACATGAGAAATTTGAATTAGGACGAGTAGATGGCGACGTGTACCCTATCACCACAGTAATACCGTGAACATAATGAAGTAATAAAAATAAATTAAACAATTATGGGCATTGCCCTATAAAACAATCTTGCTACTACAAACAAAGGAACCATTTACATCACTTGGCATGATGCGTGACGCGGGCATATTGACTGAAAACAGCGCCAAAAGGAGAACTGAATAATTAATCAGGTCGGTTAAAAAGACAGGCGCTCGAGGCGCGGTGCCCTCCTCCACATCCCCTCCCCACCTTCCACATCAACGTCAGTCAACGGTGTGGCCAGTACTCAAGGACTGTTGCTACAGAGGTTAGGTTAAGTTAGTTTAAGGTTAGCGAGCATGGTAGACGCAATTTAACTACACTTGAAAAAGTCTAACTATACTAGATTCATAAAGAAGAAAAATTACAACTGCTTAAATACGAACGAGAAGCAGTCGGCGAGCGTAAAACCCCAAGGCAACGTTGTCGTCAGTTCGACCAAACCCTTCAAGTTCCTCCCTCAGATCAAACAAACCCTTCACCAGGTTCGTCGATATCACTGGCGATTCGGTCTGAGCCACATCAGGTTTCCCATGGATCATGTGTTACATCGATGACGTCACATGGGTCACGTGACGCCATGACGTTACATGGTTGGGTGGGACTTCGATCGGGTTAAGTCATCCGGAGAGGGTTCTGAAGCAATAACAAGCGCTTCTGTCCTGATTGTCAACTAAATCTAACGGTGAGTTACAGTAGCTGGGTCATACTCCATCACTCAAACATTCATGAAAATCAGTTCATAAAATTTTCACAAAGAGACAAGAGCATAAACATAACCTCAGCGTGCACGGGACGTGTGTGTGTGTGTGTGTGTACGCGCGCGCGCGCATGCATGACGGGGAATGAAGGGTGAGGCTGAGTGGGGGGATGGGAAGGTGTCTCCAACACTACAAGCCTCTTGTTACTGTCGCTTGACTTTATTCAGTTGATGGGGAATTGTTTTTTACAAAACTGGTCTCTACATCAATCGGGAAGCCATTTGCTCCTGTTTGCCTCCTTCAGCTGAATAATATCCCCTGACATCACCGTGTTGAAGAGGGAGGGGGGGGGGGAACCGGGCAGGAACTGTAGAGTTTGCCATCAATAACTTCTGAACTGTGCGGTTGCGTGGTTTCGGTCAAAACGTGAGGCTGGCGAGAGACAGACAGAGGCCCGGGCAGGCCCACTGCATCCCCCGGCGAGCACCAACTGCAGACCCAGCTGAGGACAAAACCGAAAGGACAGCCAGGCAGAAACTCACAAAAGTTTTCATGAGAGCTGTGGGTGGCTTGGATGGCGCGTGAAGGAAGGGGAGGCTTATTGACTCCCTATTCCCTCATCCATCCCCTCACTGTATATATATATATATATATATATATATATATATATATATATATATATATGTGTGTGTGTGTGTGTGTGTGTGTGTGTGTGTGTGTGTGTGTGTGTGTGTGTGTATTACATATATCAATCAGCGTATTACCCCACTCGCCACTCCTCTGGTCCAAAGAAGATAAATAAAAGTACAAATACAGCAAATAAAAATCGGTTCTATCTCCGAACATCGTGGGACTCCTATCCTATCGATTCATTTGTCTCCGAGTTTCACTTCAGTCCATTCTCTCAAACGTCAGACGATTCCATTCCGCTGCCAGTGTGGCCGGATGGGAGACTCCAGACGTGAGGATCGTCTTGCACTTAAGATATTTTATTCAGACTTATGCCACGCGATCTGGTTCAGTAGGGAAGGAGGTCGTACGCACGACGGCAGAAGAGTTCGTAAGCGTTCATGACACTGACGGCTGCAGAAGTGATCGACCCGATCTCCATTAATCTGCGACCGGTTCGTTTAATCCCATTTGTTAACAGAGCGTCCCAGTTTCCTGACACAGCAGGACACCTCCGCCATGAAAGGGCAGTGGTAAGTGGTTAGTGGTAGTTGTGGTGGTGGGTGATCGTGGTGGCGCAGGAGAGTGAGGCGTGGGATGAATCGGGTGTGGGTGTTTCCCTGGCCGGACTTTGTGGGTGCTGTATCTGTGGCCATGAGTTTGATGGTGTGTGTGTGTGGGGGGGGGGGGGGCTGTGGTGGTGTGGGTGTCCCAGGTATGGTGCGTGCGTGAGAGATATGAGAGATAGATAGATAGATGGATGGAGAGAGTGAGTGAGAGAGAGAGAGAGAGAGAGAGAGAGAGAGAGAGAGAGAGAAAGGAAATGTGGGAGAGAGACGACTATCACGACCGGCTGCTAGATCCACATAAGTGGGGAATGTCAGTCTCGTCCTCTCTCCCTCTCTCATACACTCACACTTCTCTCCCTCCCTTCCCTCCTCTCACTCTCTCTCTCAAACAAAAGTTGTTCCTCACATTGTGGTGCATTGGTCAACCCTTCGATGCCGTGGAACACTTGATGGATTTTGTTCTGGCAGGGAGGGGAGAAGGGCGATTCTGTGCAGCTGGGGAGCCCTGTTCCGACCGTCCTGGACCCCAAAAGGTCGCCTGTCTTTCGAGGGAGGCAAAATATATATAAAGAAATAAGATAAAATAAATCATAAATAGATAAATAAGTGGATAAACGAATAAATAAGCAAATGAATATCTAATTAAATGAATAGATACATACATAAGATAAATTATAGATAAGTGAATAAATTAATATATAAAGTATGCCTTCACGATGAAGAACTTTACGCATTCTGGAAATACATTATAGAGGAATGATGACAACAGAAAATACATCAATTCTCTGAATGCTGTGTGTGGTGTTACTCAGCATGTAGTCCTATCTTCCGTTGGATAACAACAATAAAATCGCCTGACGTCAACAAGAACAAAATCTGTGAAATGAGCCATCATAGCGAAGGGGTTAATGGAGATGAAAGCCTTAACGCGCCCCATCCACCATTGAGCAAGAGCTCCCGTCCCCAACGTGAATAAAACCTCCTGGCGTAAATTTTTACATCGTGCACGGACAGCTAGAACAAGTAGAAGTCACATGGTTCCGGTAAGGGATCGATCTCGAATCTGCGTGGTATGAGTCAGGTTCGAATCAACACAAGATAAACAAGTTGCAATTAATCAACCGGTATAAAATATTTAAAGCGATGCTGTCAATCGTACCATTCTATGCGTCACAATGTCGGTTACTCACCCCCCCCCACATCCCGCCATTTACAACTTTGTCTTATTCAAAAAAGTGAACCGTTGATTTTCACTATCAATCTGAGAGACTTGTAAAAGTATTATGTTTTCAAGAATGTGTGGGTCGCAGAATCGATAGAATTGAAGTTTGTAAAAAGTTCAATATTTTGAATTTGAAATTATGTGGTAAATCCCATTCTCCTCACCTTGACACCCTGATCACCCCACCCCCGTGCACCTGGAATGGGGGGTCACTAAACTAGCTCACATTACGACCACTATGCCCTAGCTGCCCGAGAACACTGGGCAAAGGTGACGACTTTGGCTGCCGTTAAATGCTTCCTGGTGTAGACTATTCGCCTAAGCCCCATGACCGTCCCTTCGTCCGAATGAAATTGTCTGGCATCACGGTTTCTTGTCAGAATAAAGTATGCTGTGTCATTCATTTCGAACGGCTAAATATATCTTCAGGTACAGTGCTTCTATGCTTTTATTCTGTCAAATCATAGGTTTACTGAAACACAAACAACTGACTGATTAACTAAAGACAAATGAATACACAAATAAAATAAATTGATAAGTAAATGAACAAAGAAATTGCGCACGACAATATCTAACGAACTCCGTGTTTGAAGTTACTTGTCAACTTTCTTACGTGTATCGCTAACCAAAACACTGTTACGTGCATGTCCAGTCTTCATATGTCACGTCCAGTTTCACCTGTGACAAAAGCAAGTTTTCACACCTTGTCACCTCTTCAATTCCCCGCATCTCTGCCCTCCTCCAAGGTGTCTGACGATCGGGCGTGAACGAAAACTTACCAGAAATTTCATTATCAAATTCGCTTGCGTCGTCGCCCTAGCCTTGACACGTGGTTGACTTGCAAACGTTCAGTCGTAAACAAAGCCGGGGGACGACCAGCGGTCGAAACCACCTGTCACTTTTCATTTCTATACAAAAGCGTCTTGTCTCTCCCACGGCAGAGGACGTGAACTGGTTTAATGTATATAAGGAAATGATGAATCTCTCGACTCCGTGCGGTCTACGTATGTGCGCGCGGGTGGCCCCACGTACCTCTCCCCTTCACGACGCTCCGCCTCCCGAGTCCCCACTACCTGTGCTGAGTGAACTTTCCACTTCTTTCATTGATTTCTCACTGTTTTGCATCCGTTAGTTGTTTCACTCGATTAATATAGCATCTGCACGGGCTCATGATTTTAATTTATGGCATGTTACATGTTAGTTATAAAATTTTCTTGAATAAGCTTCTAACACACCAATATAGGCATATGCAGGCTTAAACCAGAAACCTATACACCACGCAATTCTGGCGCTTATTTTTAGTCTCCATTGAGGTCAACCCGTTAGATAAAAACATTTGGAATCTGTCACACGTTGTACATAATGGCAAATTTCCCAATAGGATATTCGTTGGTGTCACCTCAATACCTGACCACCTGTCGACATCAAAATGGGATCGCCCAACTACCGACCGACGCGACATGACGTAAACACGATTTGGCGCGATAACTTTCCCCCAAATTTCCCTAATCTCCTCCCATTACAGTTAAGTCACCGCAGTTCCCAGGCTCCCTTTCAGCTTGCCCACCTCTTCTAGATACAAAACTACTACCTTAAGAGGCATAAGGAATGAGCTTTTCCAAGCTTTATAAACGGCAGGCGGCGTTGTCGTTTTATTTATGGAGATGAAGGTGGGTGGTTGATGTCCTTCCCTTTCCTGAGCGTGCTCAGACCGGAACAGCTAGACAACTTCGTCTATCATGAAACCCCAAAGTCTAAGAGGTTGGGGAGCTGGTGGGAGGTATATAGGGAAGGGATATACTTCATTACGAGCTAGTTTTAGAACTGGGAGGCAGGGGGCAGCTCACTGCCTTCCGTGACAATAGGCCAGTGATTAGTAACTTCTATTGCACCTCTCAGGCAGCCAAACCATTACAGCTGGATAAAGATCACAGGGGCCATACACCAGTGATGACAACTAATTTTTCGCACGGTACAATATCTAGGCATCCAGAGATGGGAAAATACATATCAGGACAATTTATCAGCGTGT
>NC_134777.1:96557722-96565222 GCF_046742065.1 Oratosquilla oratoria
ATTTATATAGCTTGTTAATGAGAGATGGACTTTTGAATTCGAAAGATCGCGCAATTAGTCCTAGAATCTTATTTGCTTTCTCAGAGGATGAAATAGACTGCTTAGATGATTTGAGATCGTAACTGATAATTACGCCGAGATCCTTTTCACTATCCACTTTTGTTAACGAATTTCCAAATAACTTGTAATCGTACTTACTGTTATTTTTACCTATGTGCATAACCTTGCATCTACTTGTGTTAAAATTCATTGACCACTTTTCAGACCATTGCTGTAGTTTATCTAAATCTTCTTGAATATCTAATTGATTTAAATGGCTATTTGCCATTCCGCACATTTTTGTACCATCAGCAAATTTGGAGACAATATATTTTAGTTCGTGGTCTATATCATTTATATATGGTATGAACAGAAGTGGCCCAAGAACGGAACCCTGAGGAACTCCACTCGTAACATTTTTCCATCTAGAAGTTTTGCCATTTAAAACAACTCTCTGTTTTCAATCGTTCAACCAATTACTAGTTCAACTAAATAGGCTACCACTTATTCCGTGTGAAGCTAATTTTGTAAGAAGTCTTTCGTGAGGAACTGTATCAAAAGCTTTTGCAAAGTCTACATATATTATATCGTTTCTTTTGTCATAATTCGAGATGACTGTGTTGTAGAATTCGAGTACGTTAGTAACGCAAGAACGTTTCCGTCTAAATCCATACTGGCTGTCATTTATCAAACAGTTACTTTCTAAATGATGTTCGATGGCATCTCTGATGATAGTTTCCATATTTTTCCCTAGGACTGAAGTCAAGCTTATAGGCCTGTAGTTATTTGGTTTTTTTTTGTCACCTTTTTTGAATATGGGAGCAACGTTAGCTAGCTTCCATTTTCTTGGGACATCTCCGGATATGATGGATTTCTTGAAAATAATTTCTAATGGAACAACAATGTCATTTTTCATTCCTTTGAGATTCTTGGATGACAACCGTCAGGCCCTGGTGTTTTATGAACTTTCTGTACTCTTTTTAATTTTTTTCTTTTGTTATATTGACCGTTGTAAGTTCACCCTAGACTTTTCACAGGTTTCAGTTTGGCGTTCACTTTGAGGTGGTTTGTTTACGAATACTGAGCTAAAATAGTTGTTTAAAATATCACATATTCTTTCATTTGAATATTCAAGTTGACCAACAGCAGATAATAATGGCCAAAAGTGATTCCTAATCATCTTTTTATCTCTAATGTAACTATAGAATTCCTTGGAATTCTCTTTGGATTTATCAGCGATATTCATTTCGTATTGTCGTTTTCGATTTTTCATTGTCTTTATTTAATCTCTCTGTATTATTATATAACTTTGATAGTCATTAGGTGCACCCGAGCACTTGTATTTCTTATAAGCCTGTCTCTTTTTAGCAATACTTTTTAATTTGTTGTGTGTGTGTGTGTATATATATATATATATATATATATATATATATATATATATATATATATACGTATTCACCGATAAACAGTATAACAAAATTTCTGGCAACTATTCATTACCATCTGCTGTCTCCATCAAAGATGATTGTGGGCTGATGTGCTTGTCACATTTTTTTTTTCCTGGAATGGTTTTCAAGAATAGAAAGTATCAAAAGATTAAAACCTGCAATGGCAGCTGGTTTATACGTTTCCAAAACATCACCGGAACAAACGACAAATTAATTTCTCTCTCCCCCAACTGGTTATCTTGTTTATATATTCATTTATGTATCTATTCATTCATTCATTTTATAATTCATTAAATGTGTGACTCAAAAGTCGCTTGTTCTGTAATTAGTCTCTGCTGCTTTGTGTTTAAGATTAAAAGTTTCCAGATATAGATATTCGTTTGTCTTTGGCCAATACAAACACGATATGTGTGGCTGACTGTTGACTTTGTGGAGTTTTGCTTTTTGCTCGTCGTAGGTGCAAGTGACGATGTGACTTTGCAGACATAAACACAAACATATATACATAACATGCACGCATACAGATTAATATAAATATATATGCATGTATACATATATGCAAATGAACTGTCAAGGAAAACACTTATATAGTGATCCGTATAATTACGAACACGATCTATACATTTGATTCGACTGGATATATGCATATATATATATATATATATATATATATATATATATATATATGTGTGTGTGTGTGTGTGTGTGTGTGTGTGTGTATGTATATGTATATATATGTATGTATATATATATATATATATGTATGTATACACACACACACATTCTGAGATGAATGTGTGTGTGTGGTATATATACATGTATACACATGAATACATAAATACATACACATATGCGGTACATATATACACATTTGTACATACATATATACGGCACATATATACATACAAAAAATACACACAATCAATCAATCAGTCTGTCAATCAATCAGTCATTTCGGGTCCCCTGCTGAACAAAGGCCTCTCCCATCCTCTTCCTCTTGTCGCGCGACGGCGCCACCCTCTGCCACGTCACTCTGACATGTCGATCTCGTCGCTCTCCACCTTGTGTCTGGCCTCCCTCTTCCAGGCTCGCCATCTCGCGGCATCCAATCGGCAACAGACCTACTCCATCTGTCGTTCCCATGTCTGGCTAACTTTCCTGTCCAATTCTATTCCCTTTCCTTTACTCCTTTACCACGTCCACCATATATTTCATTCAAGTCTACCCTCTTACCCGACTTGCCCTCTCCCTGTCCTTCACCGTTTGTTCCAGAATAGATCCCTCCATTGCTCTTGGTACACTTCTCAACTTTGTCTCCATCTCCGTGCTCTGGCTGCTAGAAAACAAGATCATCCAGATTTAGGATAGAGATGGTAGTAGAGAGAAGGATAAAGAGAGGAAGAGAAAGAGGGAGAGAGAAGGAGAGAAAGGGGGGAAAGGGAAGAGGAGAGGTGGCAGGAGACTACGCAGGTCCTGCTTTGTGTCCCTAACGGCACTAGAGATCTCATTTCTGATAGCGCCGCTTCCACACCCTCGTAAACACTTCCTGCCACCAGTGCCAACATCTGTGCCACCACCACCATTTTCTCCTTCGCCGGCGACTTCTTCGGGAGGGTTAAAGCGTCCCTGCCAATGCATTTCCACACTCACTGGTGCTACTAGAACAGTGAGGACTCCAGGCAACTTCGAGTTATTATAAAATACAAGTATGTTCCCTGCGTTGACCGGGTGTCAAAGGTATACCCTGCAGATATGACCCATGAGGAAAACTGGACCCTTTTTTTTCTTTTCTTTTCTTCTTTTTTTTTTTCTTCATTCGTACATTATTCTGAGATGAATGTGGCCCTCCGTGCCAAACTTGGTTGGTTACTTTAGTTTCACGTTCAGAATTAGAAGCATCACTTGTAATTCACAACACAAACGGTAAAATGCAGATTAACAATGGTAACCTGCTTAGGGTGGCCCTGTGAGACGGACGTCGGAGCAAATCGTCTCCCCGTCATCACATATTCAAAGCCGATTGACACCTCCAGTTCCATATTGAAGTGCAGCCCCGAGGGGCTGTCCCACGATCTCTCTATTAACACTGATGACACCAGAAGACTGCTCCTCTCACTTTCTTCTTCTTACTAGCTGGTAACACAAAAGCAACCACACTGATACAACACAACGTTCCGACATTTCTTCGAAGAGAAATCTATAGGAGGGGACTTGAGGATTGTTGACGGTTACGGTGGGACTGCGGTCTTCCAATCAGTGAATAACGAAGCAGTCATCACCACCACTGCTATTATTATTATAATTTGTAATTATTATCATTATTGTTATTACTACTAAATAATAATAATAATTATTATTATTATTATTGTTGTTATTATTATCCTTATTATTATTATCATTATTAATACTATTATCATTATTCTCATTATCATTATTATTATTATTATCATTATCATTATTATCATAATTATCACACTCATGGGACAGGAATGAACGTAAAAACCGACACCATCTGATACATTCGGTCGCATTTGAATCCTTCGTTCAAGTATCATTGGCCTTTCGAACCTTCTTTAGGCATGCGTGCATGCTGGGAACAGAGACAGGACAGGGCTCGGTTACGAGTTCCGGGTTTGAATCCCGGACGTGAAGCTTAAGAGTATCAGATATCATATCCTCTCTCTCTCTCTCAGATATTGTCTCCGTAAGTTTCATGGGGTCAATACTTTAGGGAATGTATTGACACCTCTACGGACCAGACCCACGCGGCACTGTTTTCAAATTGGGGGCTAATATCTAATCGAAGAACAATGTTGATAATTGTCTATTCCTAGTATCCCAACCTATGGTGGGCGACAAGAGTGCCACTACCGTGCACCGTGCGTTTGGTAAAAGCGAACCAGGTCATCAAGGCAAAAAGTGTGCTTTGACTAGGCTACCCCTGTTATAAGGGGAATAAGGTCTTTGTGTCTTTGTGTATATAAACATAAGACACACACACACACACTTTCTATGTATCATTTTGATTAACGCCAGACATTTTTGTTCAGATGATGGAAAGGCATCACATCAACAGCAATATGGATGTCATCATCATCATCATCATCATTATCAGCATCATCATCATCTCGCGTCCGTATCGACGACTTCATCTTTAACTGGAAAATCTTCGGATGTAATCGCTTCCATCAATATCACGATAATGAGGCGGCTTCTTTGTTTCGTTCCCCTCCACCCCTCCACCTCCCCCTTCCCCTCCTGTATCACCTCCCACCTCCTCCTCCTCCTCCCGTCCCTCTTCTACTCCACGTCCCTGCCCTCTTCCCACATCTTTCCCTCTTCTTCGTCCTCCAGCTCCTCCCACTCCCTAAAATCCCCTTCGACCTTTCTTGTGCCCTCTCTCACGCATCCCACGTGCAAATGGGAGTGGTGTTCCCTGAAGATGCGGGAAGGACGCACACACAGACACACACACGTTCGCGCGCGCGTACATGCACACACAGGCACGTTCACACAAATAAATAGGGTCACAGCATTACTCACAGATCGAGCCATAAGACCTCTGAGCTCTCATACGGGAAGATAACAGCTGTCCATCAAGAGCCCAGCACGCGTTCCAAGGCCATGGTGAGTCACTTCAATGCGCAGACAGATGCAGGTCGACACGAGATACAAACCCAAACACTGGCTGTTTATTTGCGCATGCGCGGGGCTCAAGTGTCGGTCCAACACGTGCTCCCTGCAACGTAGGCACGCACACGCATGACAACAACACGTACATAAACTACGTATAAAATCGTGTGCACACACACACACACACACACTCGGTGTGCGTCCCAAGTTTTGACGCCATTTAAAATTAAAACTGACAGAATCGTAAGAAACTTAAATGAGATTGCTTTCTTGTCTTCTGAAGCACTTACTAGTTATTACTAACACTCTGTAGACGACCACGATCCTTATACACTCTCCTGGCTATCGCCTGACAATTTCATTCAGTTAAAAGAAGTACCATGTTGCCTGAGACTCGATCGCTCTAATATGTCACTCGGTCACGTGACCTAACTCGGCTATCCGAGCACACAGGGCAAAGGTGATAGATTCAACAGTAGACCACAGAGGAAATGGAACTTGGATAGATTCTCTCGCACGAACATCACTTAACTTGGGTTCTCCCCCCCCCTTGCCTGAATAAAATCGCCTGGCGGAAGCAAGAAGAAGGTGTCACTTCGCAGAAAGGACTGCAGGTCTTTGTTAATATTGGTTCTCATTGTCACTTGTCGAAGCCGCGCCGCTCCCACGAGTCTAGCTGGAGAAAATAAATGGTAGCAACCAGAACTGAGGAGAAGTGACCCCGTCACCAGTGTATAGGTTAAAATTCAACCACGTACGACCACTTTTCTAGTTATATCGCCTCCTCTTTAGAGCTATACATACAAATACAATTTTATTTTTTCATAATATATTTTCAATGGATTCATTGGGGAAGCTGTGCCTCGCTGCTTTGTATTTGGCCCAAGCAATGTGACGGGGAGAGGGTGATTTTTTATTATTCATGTATTATTACTATTATTATTTTTTTTTTTTTTCCAGGAGGGGAAATATTGTCTCCCGTCTTAGGTGAAGAGAGCCATCGGTCCATATATTATTTGTCACATTTAAACTATTTAATCAATTAAATTAAATCTACAAGTCATGTGTATTCATACAGGTTCAGCTAGGACACGTGGACTTTCATTGGTGAATTTACATAGCTTATTTTGGCTGCCGTCAGGTGATTTCATTCTGATGCGAATAACCTGTATCACTAGAAAGATTAGCGCCTGACACAACTTTTTCAAAACTAAATGTGGAGTCTTCTGTCCTGGATGTCATCAGGCCGTGAAGAAAACTTCAAACACTCCAAGAGCGAATGAATTGCGGTCATCCATTCATTTCCTCCTGCCTGCCAGGCGATCTTCTTCATCAGGAGGAGAGCCCTTCCCCACCCACCCCTCTCGCATCCAGACGTCTTGTGATGGATCATTGGTCGAACTAAGACGTCAGCCCAAATTCGGGGACCGCTGGGTCCATTCAACTCGTGAATGACGTCTCATCTTTTCCTTGACAGATATAAGACAAGATAGAAAAATATTGTAAAACAAATAGATAGATAAGTAAATAAATGTATAAAGATAAACAAATAAACGAATGAATAATACCTTATGATTAAAAAGGAAACCGAAAGTAGAATAGATACATAGAGAATAAACAGAAAAAAATAGGGTGGTGGTGATGGCACCGTCACATATTTGAACGGCATTAATGAGAAACACAAAGCAAACCTACTACAGTACTTTGTTACAAGCTGTGCGTCAACCTCTGAGTCTGTGGGTACCTAGGAAGTGGGTAAAAATCGTCATTATTGGTAGTTTTCTCCTATGAACCTTATACCTCGACACCGGACTCTCCCTGATGATTATGGTGTCTCGGAATGGGATGAGAGCTGTTTTGTTTCAGTTCTGCAGACAACTGTATTTTGGGAATGTACGATGTTATGCTGTTGTAGTATGTGGTTTATGTCCGTCTGGTGTGGTAATATTACCAACACGTCGTCCATGTATCGATATCATACGATATCAAGTCTGAGTGCCCGTGTGCTGCTTTCAGCCTCTTGCTTTTCTACGAAAAGTGAAGCCACCACTGGCATGAGTGGTGACCTCATGGGTAGGCTTTCATGCTGCTGATGTCCCTGGCTGTCGCACGGTTACAGATTGTTTTTTCCTGAAAAAAGGCGTATCTGCAGTCCAGAATTCCTACAACAAAGATTCGACCTCATTATAGAAACATTCCGGAGATTAGGATACCTCGATGGCCATCTGCTTCATCTGCAGAATAATGGCCGTTAAGTCCCCAAAAGAGGTCCATCATCAAGTTGGAAACCAAATACGCCCTTCTACCCTACACCTTAAAGGGTTCACCATAAGGCTGATTGGTGCTTGTTGTGAGAAATTCATATGATTTGATTAAGATG
>NC_134777.1:96567722-96572722 GCF_046742065.1 Oratosquilla oratoria
CTGCGGGATGCCCTAAGTCCCAGGCACTGGCTTCCTCTCCATGCCACTCTCTCTCTCTCTCTCTCTCTCTCTCTCTCTCTCTCTCTTTCTCTCTCTCTCCAACATCCGCACACATACACAAATATACACAAACACTCGTGTGTGTGTGTGTGTGTGTGTGTGTGTGTGTGTGTGTGTGTGTGTGTGTGTGTGTGTGTGTGTGTGTGTATGCGCGCACACTTGAATGATTTTGGCTGACGCCCGCCGCCATCTTGTGGGTTGACGACTGTCTTTATCAGCAGCGGAGTTACTTGCATTCATTTTGGCTGTCGCCAGGTGATTCTATTCAAATTACGAAGATCTTCTTTCATACCCATGTAAGTCTCCTGAATCACATTTGGATCGTCCCTTCCACGACTATGAACAAAATGAGTAGGTCTTTAAATGAATTAACAAATAAAATATATATATGAATGCATAAATGAACAGGTGAATAATGATAATAAATAAGACAAACATTAAGCGGTGTTATGAAAAAAATGTCTCACTAAACTTGCTTGTGGTCGAACAAACCTCAGTTCTGATCGAAGTCTGTTTACTGAACGGAATCACAAATAAATAAATAAATAATTGAATAAATAAAATCTATAGCATACGCCACCGCATTGAGGAAAAACGGTTCCTCTCCCTGCCCCTCATTCCCTTCCTTCTCTCTCCACGTTTCTCTCCACTTCTCTCGATCAATATCTCTTTATTTTGTCTCTCACTTTCTCCTCCCCGTCTCCTTGACACCTGCACTGTAGAGGATATTGACTGCGTAAGTTTGTGATGTCAATACTTTAGAGACTTTAAGAGACATCTTTACGGAGACACGCAGCATCTTCCCTGATTAGAGACAAATATACAATAAAAATGAATGCTGATCATGTTTAACTTCTTCTCTCCTTCCTTTCTGCTGTCTACCTTAAAACTCTCCTGAATCATCTCTTCGACGCGATACTGTCCATAAAGATAGAAGCGCTGGTTATTTCCGACAAAATATAAAAATTTCCTTAACCTCTTCAACACAGTGGCGGTCCTTATGGGTTTTATTCTGCTTAACAGGATGTGATTTTATTCGTCCACTGCGCGTTTCAGAACCGCCCTGAAGGTCATCTACGTGATGCCTCTTGTCTGTCACGTTCTGGTCTTCATGGTCTTCATGCCTCCTCCTCCTCCTCCTCCTGCTCTTCTTCCTCTTCCTCTTCCTTCGTCTCGGCTGACCCAATGCCAAACGGCACTTGTAACTAACATTCCACTTATCCTTATTGCGACGTCGGCTTCGCGTCCGTTCACGTGAACAGTGCCACATACGCGAATGCTCCACACCTACATAACTCGACTCGAGGCTCCCCCTCAGATTCACTCGCAGGAATTTTAAACACAGCACCCAGAGCTGCTGTAGTGCGTTGGTTTCGACCTTGCCTCTCACGGCGCGGGTACGAGTTCGCTACTTGCCCTAGAACCCCGAGTACATAGGGCAAAGGTGGCTGACGTCTTCGATCGCCGCGAAGCACCTCTTTGCCTAAACTCCTTATATGTTACTTTAATCATTTACATTCTTCATTATAGTTATACATCTATCCATCTATATATTTTGTGAGTCCGCTCTGAAAGCTTTCCTTTTATCTTATTATATATATATATATATATATATATATATATATATATATATATATATAATATATATATATATGTGTGTGTGTGTGTGTGTGTGTGTGTGTGTGTGTGTGTGTGTGTGTGTGTGTGTGTGTGTATATATATATATATATATATATATATATATATACTATTACATACTTCAAGTTGAAGACACGACACTTTTTATTCTCTTTGCTTATTTATCTATTTACTAATCTATTTTCTTAATTTATTGAAGAAGGACCCGATGACACAAACGCAGTGACACGGCCCGAGCGCCCTGACCACCGAATCACTACGTCTCCTCTTGTGTCAGATGACGTCACTGCCCGCAAAAGGCAGTGACAGCACTTCTCACGCAGTGCCAACGCCTTGCCTTACGTTGGCACTGCCCACAAACTCACCAAGGTTCGTTAACAACTGGTGGAAGGCGATTAGCATAGTGACAGTCCTCTGGTGTGATGAATTCATTACGACCCAAAGGTGATTAATTTCATTATGACTGTCGCCAAACGATTTTATTCATGTCAGAGCAAGATGGGCTTAACACTACTAATGGGACAGTTGAAGAGCATCTGCACCAGAAGGACGTCGATTAGATTCATCTCCTTACAACTTCAAGTCCTGTCAAGTTCCTTGCTTCCTTTTGGAGGTGCAGCCCTGAAAGGCTGACACTCGGTCTCTGGCCTATCAACCGGGGACTGATCACAGATATTAGCCCAAGGTTTCTTCCCAGAGAGATCTGTGGAAAGGCCCGAGGACCCTTGGCAGCTGTTGTGGGGCTGCGGGCTTCCAGTCAGCCAAATACACATCAACAATTGACTGACGAATCGCCATCAATTCAAACAGCACTTCTACTAGCATCTCTTCTATCTCAACAGCCTCCACTATCATCATCAACTCTCACACCTTTGTAATCATCCACCAGTATCATTGGGTCACTACGCTACAACCATAAATATAATCACTACCATTATAACCATCCCGGCAACAATTACCTCTATTACAACCACCACTACCAGTATCACCACTACCACAACCAACAAAACAACACTGACCTTGATGTGAACAGCGAAAGGGCATGCTTGGGAATCGATTCGACACCCAGGCTCTCTTTCTTTCTCTCTCTCTCTCTCTCTCTCTCTCTCACACACACACACACACACAAACACACACACACACACACACACACACTTTTTCCTCCCATATCATTTCATTTTGCTTTCCCTACATAACCCCCTCTCTTTCTTTAAGATCAGCTGAGCTTTTGTTCTCGAGATTTTTTACAATCCATTTGAAACAAGTCATCGAAAATTAAATTTCAGTTAATGAACCTTACATATAACCTGCTCATAAAACGAAATACCTGTACTTAAAAAAAAAAATCTACACAATACGGTATCAAAAACTTATTAACTGCGACGGTGGATGAGGGGACGAGACTGCAAGAAAACAAAAGTTGGCATGTTTTGTAGACGATTCAGATCCAAAGAAGGAGCGACTTTGGGCGAGAGAAGAACAAGCGCAGGAAATGACGTCATATCGTTTGGTGTGGACGCTTCTGCAGTGAATGGTCCCTCAACGCATTACGTCGGCGTCCCGATATGGCTACACATTGTCCAAGTTGGCAGACATGACTGTATCGTTTCCATTAGCCGTTTCAAAATGAATTGTGTTGCAGTGCCCAAATGCAGCATATATGGTGATGATCGAGACGAAGAACGCGCGCGTGCGCACACATACGCACACTAAATTGACACTTAGGATTCATACATAAAAGAACATGGGAGAAAAGAAAAACAGTGAAGCTGTTCGTTCCTGCACACATGTAATCAATGATGATGATGATGATAATGATAATAATGATAATAATAATAATAATAATAATAATAATAATAATGATAATGATAATAATAATGATAATCCACCATGATAAAGTAGTAGCCTCTGTCTGCCTGTCTATTTATTTGTTTGTTCACAAGCTCCTCCTAGGGTTTTGAAGATAGACCCCCATAACTATATGTATTCTGATACCCTATCACTCCAGGTACTTGGATAACTATATTTCATTAAAAAAAATTGGTTAGGGTTAAGGGTTAAAGTTAGGTAGTTTATGGTGAGGGAACACGCCACTACTGTAGTGCCCCCTTAAGTCGCGTATTATTTTTGTGACATAAGAATTAATATGATTAAACAAACCATTGTATGTGTCCATGAATATTATTTATATTTGTGAAATTAATGTTGCCACAAACCATGATAGATTTTGTAAGAAGAAAGCATGTAAATGTAAAATGATTGTATAATTTTACCAAATGTTGAAATATTGGTTATTTTCATTTAATTTTCATGAGGGCGGAAATTGATTATTCACAAACTCCTCCTAGGTTTTTGCAAATAAACCCCTATAACCATATATATTCTGAAGATAAATAAACGAGATACATTTCTTCACCTTTTAGCTGTAGACATTTATTGTCAATCCACACACACATGCACATACACACGCACGCAAAAGAATGTGTACATATGATATCTGTGTTTGTGTATGCATGTATTTTCAAACTAGGGTTTCCCAACCTTCGGGGTGGGGGGGGGGGCGCACACCTGGGAGGCTGAGTGTTTAAATCTATATTTCATTTCCAAAAAGAATTATTTTGGATAGGGTTAAGGGTTAAATTTAGGTGGGATATGGTTAGGTTAGGGATTATTCATGAACTCGCAGCAACGCGCGGGTAATTTGGCTAGTAATAATAATAATAATAATAATAATAATAATAATAATAATAATAATAATGATAGTAACAATAATAATTACGACCACAAAACATGAATGCCTACGCTTGTAGTCTAAGAATTCTTTACTTTTTCTCATAATTTACTTTCCCCGTCTTTCCAGGAAAAAGTAATCAAACATAATAATCTATTGCTAAGCTTCCTTTGCCTGCTCTCATAAAACCCATAAAGTAAACTATAATGAAATTTATGGAACAAAACCCTCTACTATCATACCTCCTTTCTGTTACTTTCCTTGAATCTTTCTTTCACTGCCTTTACTACTTCACTTCTTCAGATGCGATATTGTTCCCAAGGACAGAGGGCCTGGCTGTCGGCGACGAAATGCAACAACAACAGATGACATTACGTCACAGAAAGTCGCGCCAAGATGTTTGAAGATAGCAACTGCCAAGAGCTTTTGGCAAAGTAAAAACCATTTGAGGATGATGTTTTTGTTGATTGTACAGCCTTCCGCTCGATAGAAATTGATCAAGTTCGCGAAAAAGAAAATATAAAGACCAAAACACCGTGAACATTCAACATAGGTTTCGTTTCTAAATGGC
>NC_134777.1:96577722-96610222 GCF_046742065.1 Oratosquilla oratoria
GGGAGGGAAATAGCAGTCGATCACGAGTCCAACACATGATCCAAAGACCAAGGTGAATCACACACACACGATTAACTGGTGTTGTGGTTAGCATCTTAGCATGCAAACTCAGCAAAGCCGAAATCGATACCTACTCAGGGCTTGAAGCTCATCAAAATACCGTAATCTGGTTGTGTTAACTCACAACTTTATACATCGATTGTGTTATACGTCCTACAAAGCTCTCATTTAGGATGGTAACAGCTGTGGATCTCGAGTCCAACACATGATTTAGTTCCATGGTGTATCACACATGCACTATACAAACGAACACACACCTATACACACACATATGTATATGTATTCATATATGTATATATCTATGTATATATATATATTTGTGTATTTCGGCAGCAATTTTTCTCTAATGCATGTATAAATGCGACGGAAATCTCGGTGTTGATGATCTTTTTCTGAAGACTTCAAATTCTTCGAAAGAGGCGTTTTTTATCCTTACTTAAGGAATACAGGAGAAAAATAAATTAGATTCTGTTATTTACTAGCAGGACGTTTCACAACTCGTCACATTTTCAACTGAATACAATGGATGTTGATACATGGGTTATAAACACAAAAAACTAACATTGGGAAAGGTCAAAATAATATTACGCTTTCGAAAAATTCCTGTATTCCTTAAGTAAGGATGAGAAACGCCTCTTTTGAAGAATTTAAAGTCATCAACGCCGAGATTTCCGTCGCATTTAATACTACATGCATATATATATATATGTGTGTGTGTGTGTGTGTGTGTGTGTGTATGTGTGTGTGTGTGTGTATACAAATATACATTTATACCTACAGTTGCGGACAACCGAAGGTAATCATGATATATCGTCAATATGCAAATGTATCTTTTGCTGATGCTGCATTAATACATCTAATTATGCATTATAAAGCATAATTAGATGAGGACTACTGTATATGAAATTATACTAAATACTCAACAACGAAAAACATAATTCTAGTTTCAATATTTCACAGGTTAAGTGTATTTGATGTACAGTCACGAATAAAAGTTTTGACCCACACTACCATTTTCAACTTGATTAATTTTCGTTTATAGTTGGGTAATTTTCTTGAATAGATAAAAAAAAAAAAAATCAGACAAATAATTTTAATTTTGTATCATGAAAAACTCTGGTGGGTCAATATTCTGCTACAGAACACAGATATATGTATGCGTGTATGTATGTATGTATCTGACGCAAGTCGACGCGGCGAGGAGATTGGCTCCAAACTTCCGTTCCCACACGAGGTGAGACCGCAGAGTCAACACCATCTGAATCTTTGTCTAATCACACTACTTTCCTGAAGTCTATATTTTTTCTTAACATGTGTTCTAGATATTTTATGCTCTTCAGTAGTCTTTCTTCTTATTTTTCTTTTTTGTTAGACATTTTCTTCTTATTATGCTCCTTTGTAAACACCGAGAGGGAATCATCATGTAGTATTACGCATGTTTATGTATTTGTTGAATATCAATTCTCTGTCTACTATCAGCCTTGATTTTTACTTTCATATCTGTTCTGGTGTACACGCATTGTGGCTCCTTTTCCTGTATATGTGTGTGTTTACGTGCACCCTCGCACATGTACTTAATCACAAATATTACCCTTGAGGTTTACAAGCATAGTAGTACTCATTGCATTCCATTTGTTTTCAAATAGATCAAAACATAACTACAAACTCTCTTTAAACGTGCGTGCGCGCGCGCGCGCGCGTGTGTGTGTGTGTGTGTTTACGTGTGTATGTGTGTGTGTTTACGTGTGTGTGTGTGTGTGTGTGTGTGTGTGTGTGTGTGTGTGTGTGTGTGTGTGTGTGTGTGTGTCTCTGCTGTGCGTGTGTGCGCGCGCGCGCAAGATCACCTGCGGTTGCCCTTGTCTGTACTCTGTTCGCGTGCGCCAAAGTACACTAAATGGCCTACGTGCTTCCGCGCACAAATGGGCGCATGATCGGCAGGAGCGGTCAGAGGAGTGGCTAATGAAGGTGTCTGCTGAAGGAGGAAGACGTTGGGTGTTTCCTCCCGGTGGAGGCAAGACCGCAAACAGGAGCTCACTTCCGGCACCCGCCCTATCAGGAACGGTCCTTCTTGAGTCGGCTCTCGTGGCGTCCTCCATTTACATCGCCTTCCAGCCGCCTTGGCGTTCTTTTTTTTTTTTCCCTTCTCTAATAACGATGCAATAAAATTTCTAAGTAGACGAGAAAGCGCCCTTGAGCTCTGGTCCGTTTGCTACTCTTTCTTCTCCTTCTTTTTCTTCTTCTTCTTCTTCTTCTTCTTCATCTTTTTCTACTTCTTCTTCCTCATAGCTGGATTTCCGCAAGTTTCCCTACGGCCGGATCCGGTGGCTCTTGAGATGAACGCTCTTCTTGACCTCTGCTGTGAACAAAGAATGAAGAGCCCTTTATCGATATTCTTCGCCTGTGACAACCGCTTCTTTTTCGATCAACCAACTGAGGGCAGATCCTGTGACATCACACGGTCGCACTCAGCTTCCTCCTCCTCCTTGACTTATGGATAACCATTGGCAAGCTCTCAGACAGACTCCCTTACCATCCCCTTCCTAGTCGGAGGTAATTTGTTTGGCGCAATCATGACCTGCGTAGGCGCCCCATCGACCTCACTCGTTCGGGGTCATCTCCATCCAGGAGGTGACCCCCTCGAGGGAAAAAAAATAAAAGTGTTCAGCTTCCTACACTTTCGAAACGTGACCCCGGTAATGCTTGTGAACATTGCTTATTCACTGATAATTGCTTAAGAGAACAAAGATGTTGAAAACACTCACACACACACACACACACACATATATGCTCACACACACACGAGCATAGCTCCCCTTCCCGCAAAATACAACTAGGTAAATACACAAACACAAACACATACATACACACACACACACACACACACACACACACACACAAACACAAACACGCACATATACACACACACATACACACACACACACACACACACACACACACACACACACACACACACACACACACATTCACACAGTTCAGCATGTGATCCAAGACCATGGTGAATCACAAAACACACACACAAACACACACACGCACATACACACACACGCACGCACGCACATACACACAGGATTTCAGGATTTCCTGAAAGACTGGTACATGAGAACAAGAGTGGAGGACGAAAAGTCAGGATGGAGTGCGGTGAGTAGTGGAGTTCCACATGGATCGGTTCGAGCATCTGTAATATTCGCGATTTACATACATGACAAGATAGAAGGTACGACAAATTACACAGACATATATGTAGATGATGCTAAGATCTTGAGAAGAATAAAAGACGAGGAAGACTGAAAAATATTGTAATAATTTTTTGGTAATGGAATCAAAAGTGAAATATCAATTTTTATGCAAAAATGCAAAGTATTGAAATGGGCAAAAGCTCAACAAGATCAACAGTGAATTACCTAATGTGAAACAATTAAATTACAAAAAAACAGAAAAAGGGATCTGGAAGTGATGGGCAAACACATCAGCAAAATTGCAAATGAGACAAAAATATATTCGCACAATCTTTTGAAGATTTTTTTTTCTCACAATATGCAGCAGTGGTGTGTTCTTTAAAAAACAGCTACCAAATTTGTTCCCAGACAGAAATATTACAAGCACTGGAATCCATCATAAGACTAATGACGTGAACGGAGTGACGTGATAGTAGTGTTTAAGTCATGCAAGGGAACAGAGATCTGACAGAGATCTCTTGGTGTCGATCTTAACGCAAAGCAAATCCGAGTTCGAATCCCAACACAGGTCTCCGAGCACATAGGGTAAAGGTGACGACTATTGCGATTGCAACATAACGCCTCCTGGCGTAGGCTCCTCACCCCACTCCCCAACCTTTAACATCTCCATGGCTCTATTCGACTCTCGTACCTCATCTTGTTCCTGCCAGGTGATTCTACTCAGCCGAGGGAAACTCTTCAAGATGCAAAAGACAAGCGAGAGAAGGAGAGGAAGAGAATGCTACATCGCGCCGAAGAAACGGGCTCATGGAAGTGGTACAGGGGAGATTTAAGTGGGGCAGAAGAAAGGATGAATAGTAGAGGTTATGAGTGATAAACATTATTTTTGTATAGTGGAGATTAATTCCCAGTTATATAAGAACGCTGGGTGATTCTGGTATGCAGGGGTGCTACAAGTTCTAATATACTGTTTCCATAAAACTTACGCATTTAATACTGTAGACGAGGAATAAAGAAAAGAAAAAGAAGAGGGGAGAAGAGTAGGATCAGAAGGAAAAAGAGGGGGAGGAGGAGAAGGAGGAGCAAAGGGAAAAAGAGGAAGGAAGAGGAGGAGGAGGAGAGGAAAAAGAGGAAGGAGGAGACTTACCTACGAAAAGAAAATTAGCCTGGCGTGTCGTCGTCGTCACACGTTTAGTTGTTTTTGTTGTTGAAATCAAAACCGTTCAAGTCCCAGGAGAAACAATGTCGACCTCCTCTCCCTCTCACCCATCTGCACTCCCCTCCCTTGCTTGCTTGATTGATTCCTTGTTTTCTTGTTTGCTTTAATTGTTTGGTGTCTTCTTGGGTCGAATCTTTGCTCTTTTGTTTTCTTATTCCCTTGTTTGCTTTGTTTTATCATCTGCTTGATGGATTACTCTCTTGTTTCCTTTCAACTTTGCATCTGTGTTTTCTTTCCTGTTAATCTGCTTTATTGTTGCTTTACTGCTTGCTTGCCTGCCCTCTTGCTTTCCATTCTTGTAGGTGGTTCTTTTGTTGGTGTGCAGAGTAAATATCGTATACGACATGTTATATCATTTTCTGTATTATTTACTCTTTCATCTGAATATTCTGGGAAGGTTCCTCTCCTTTCATTATTATTATTATTGTTATCATTATGATTATTATCATTATTATTAATATTATTTTTATCATTATTATTTTTATTATTATTAATATTATGATTATTACTATTAATATTATTGTTATTACTATTGTTATTATCATTATCATTATTATTATTACTATTTTTACTATTATCAGCATATCATCATTATCACTATTATAGATAGCAGTGGTAATATATATATATATATATATATATATATATATATATATATATATATATATATATACATGTAGTATACAGAAATGTGGGAAGAGGAAAAAAAAATATATATATATATATATAAATATATATAAATATATATATATATATACATGTATACAGAAATGTGGGAAGAGGAAATATATATATATATATATATATATATATATATATATATATATATATATATATATATTTATATATATATATATATATACATGTAGTATACAGAAATGTGGGAAGAGGAAACACACGAGTCTTAGAGGGGGTTTACACGGTCTAACGGTTCGTCGAACGCAGTTCGACAGACACGTGTTTAAAGTGATGTGTGAACGGGGTATTTGGGGTTTAAACAACGTGTTCGACAACCAAATACCCCGTTCACACATCACTTTAAACACGTGTCTGTCGAACCGCGCTCGACGAACCGTTAGACCGTGTAAACCCCCTCTTAGTCCGATTTTATTCCTGACAAGTTTGGCAATGGGCTTTTTCAAAGGAGAGAAGTTCATTGCGAAACTGGTCAGGAATAAACTCGGACTAAGGCTCCTTTGTTTCCTCCTCCCACCGTCAACCTGCCAGAATATTTCACATACACACGTACACACGCACACACACACGCACACACACACACCACACACACAAACACACACACCACACACACACATATACCATACACACACATACACACACACGTATACCACACACACACACACACACACACACACACACACACACACCATACACACACACACACACACACACACACACATATGCACACACGTACACATACACACACAATTGAGTGAACTCCGTGCTGGATATTAACAGCAGGTTCTAGGAGTTTTGTCGATACCCCTACGGATCAGATTCACTCACCATTCTTTTACGATTGAAGGCTGATCTCCGCACAGAGAAGAATGTTAACCACTTTCAACTTCTACTACTCCTTTCTACTGTTCTCCACTTCCCCTTCCACCTCCTTGTCACCATAATGCCCACGAGGATAGAAACACTGGTTATCGGCGACGAAATACAATAGTTGGGCCAATATATTACATTTCGATTAGCTCTGTGCCATCCTTTACAGACTTGAGTCTATGGATGGACATATTAAGTAACGTTGGGAATTAAGACTGGAACTTCGGGCGCCCTTATAACTTGGGGACTCGAGCTGCAGTCCAGTCATCCCTCCCCCACCCACACACCTTTAACAGCTAATGCAACCCCTCCCCCTCCCCCCAAACCTCCACCCTTCCGCAGCGAGAAGGTTAAGTAAAACAGATTCTGTGGTCAAATTCCGTCCCAGAAGTGCAGGTAAGTGTTACAAAACTCCTCAGGTTAATCTGCGTTATTGTTGATGGGGATTTTTATTTCCTTCTTGGATTTCGGTCCTGGGTAGAGGCGTGAGCGTACAAGTACGTGGTCGGGTTCTGCACTTCCCAGGGATCTACGAGAATCATCTCGAGTGGACTTGACTCCTCCTCCTCCCCACTGTTCAGAGCATCGGTGTTGGTGTAGATCAGGGGTTCTCAGCCTTACTTGGCCCATTCACCCCTTTCACCATTTGTCAGAATGTCATTCCCCCCCTCCTTTCCAAGATTGTCTGTTTCAAAAGGTGCATTCTAAATAATATGCAAATATTACTAAAAACCCTTTTATTTTTTCCAAATTAGTATATATTTTTTTCCAAATTAGTATAAATCCAGCCCAGGTGACAGGCCAGATAGGCCAAAACCTATTATTGCTTTCCTCACCCCGTAAGCTGACTGTGGTCACAAATCACCCCCAGAAATCCCAAAATTCCCCCCTGGGGGTGAATTTCACCCCTAATGAGAACCCCTGGTGTAGATGGTGAGGAGCCTACGCGAGGAGGCGCTGAGTACCTGCGGCCGAAGCCATCACCTTAGCCCTATGCACTAGGACTGTTGAGGTAGGTAACAGTCACTGCTGGGAATCGGAGAGGAGCGCGGGATTCGAACCCAATACTAAGCGAATGCGAGAACAGGACACTTCCGACTATGCCACGAGCGAATTTAGTGTAGATGCTGTCCGAGAGAATTGGTTCCGGCATCCACGTATTGCAAGAGAAGATGACTTGAGGGTGGTTAGGGAAAGACTGATGGCGTGCTACACGGCGAAAAAAAAATCGTCACAATAAAACGACAAATGACCAAAGGTTTATTTTATCAATTTCCCGTGACTCCATTTTGGGAGCAAATGGAAAGGCTACCTATCCCAATTCATTTCTTCCGTATCGATTAGCACTTTCCCTCTTTTTGTGACTCGCCAAGTTATTCCTTTTCAAAGGCAGCCTCATGTCGAAAGCGAAGCTTAACAAATCAAAACAAAACTTTCGCAGTGACGTCATGTCGTGTTAGGTCTCAAACCTGCCTACGTTTCCTAAGTCCACGCGTCAGTTCTCGTCCTGAGCGCGGAGCGAGCGAACTGTGACCTTGCCACTGAGTCCAACAGGAGGTTTGGGCTTCTTTGCGGATGGTGCTAACACCCGCCAACCATAACACAGGATGAAAAACGAAACCGAAGCGGGAGAGGAGAGCTGACGTGGTGCTAGGGGCTGCTGGGTTCCTGGAAGTGGGGTGAGGGTGGGCGGCTAGCAATAAGACAATGTCGGGCCCACTGTGGACGAAGGGCGGGTAGCAGTAATCGTTGACAAGCAACCACTACTCCCAGCTACGATCTGTCGCTGGATAAATATGCACAAATGACCTGTGCGTGTAAATGTATACATACACACGTGCAAATGGAGTAAGAGACAGGATCCTGCAAGCGTTGTTCCCTTCTATACTAAAATTAATCAAACACGCACGCGCGCACAAACACACACACACACACACAAATACACGCTTGTACGAGGAAGACATAGAGACAGAATCCCATGATCGTAGCTCTTTCCCTGCAAATTACAATTGAATTAATGCATACGCAAACAAGATTCATATAATATCAAACCAATTCATATTTCTTATATAATTATGTAATTATACGTCGCCAAAGACTTGCTTTTCCCCTGAAGAAAAAGGAAGACGAAGACAGTCTCTCAGTAGGAATAACAGCCTTTGACACAACGTGTAACAGAATTACTTTCGGGTACTTGCACGTTACTGGGTTCGAACCTGTCCAGTTCGTCCTTAGCATCACTGAGTTAAAAAAAAATGAGAACCTATCGCAAAAATTACCTCTTACCCTTTCACGGCGTTTTACAACCTTAAGTTGTATCTTCTAGCTGCCGCCAGGCGATTTTTATTACGCGAGTGAACCCCCCCGGGCAACGAAGGTTGAAAAAAAAAAAAAAACACGTCGACCGTGTTTCGATAAACCCTGCAGCTGTGTTTCAGTTTGCGCATTGATACTGCTGACTCCCGCCAGGGGATTTTATTCGGCCAGATAAATCCCAGTGGCGCTCTTTGATCGTTTTATTCTGGATAACGCCAAACGATTCAGTGATGGGAATGGGAAATTGTATCCAAGTTGAAGTGAAGTCAGAATTTACGCCACAAGGCACTTATTGTTCGGATTCCCGCGGCGACAAGCACTCTCTGGGTCCCGGTGATAATGATGGTGAGGAGGATGAAACCAGTGCCCCATGGAGGCACACAGGTCTATGGCGAAAGCACGAGTTATATGGCATTTGTGCTGCAGCCCTTGCTGACACACATGGAGCATCTACCTACGGCCGAAGCAGTCACCTTTGCCCTGCGTGCCTAGAGAGGCAGGGCAAGTGGCAGTCATCAGTAGCCGTTGAGAATCGAACCCCATAAAAAAGAAAATGGAAAATCACGAGGAGATAAAAAAAAGAGGAGTAGAGAAAAAAAAAAGAACAAAAGAAAAAGGACAGAAAGAGCCTGAGACGTGTGGATGAGGGTGGGAAAGACAGGAGAGGGTATCTGGGACAAGAAAACAGGAGGGGAGAATGTGGAGGAAGGGAGGGAGGGAGGGAGGGAAGGAGGGAGAGCCGCGAGAGTAGGAGGAAACAAAACAAGCGCTTGCTTGAATGGAGAGAAGATTGGTTCTTGGGTTAATTACGCGCCTCTTGCTAAGGTAAAAACTGCCGAAGATTCTTCGGCGCTCCCGGAACATGCCGAAGACCGCCCGCCGGAGAGCCAAGACCTCTAACCTGAATTCATCGTTTCAGAGTTCTTCGCCACTGACGGGCTGTCACGGAGATGAATGAAATACTTTGGCAGAAGCTAGCCGTGGTGAAAGGAGAAGGGACACCCGGTAGGGAAGCGTTAAGGTCGAGGGGGTACAAGATGACATACATAACCTCCTCTGTGTGCGTGCATGCGTGCATGTGTGTGCATGTGTGTGTGTATGTATGTGTGTGTGTATGTGTGTGTGTGTGTGTGTGTTTGTGTGCGTGTGTGTGTGTGTGTGTACGTATACAAATATGCAGAAAAACGCTGCAAAATAAGAATTAAAACCAACAATTTTCGTCTATTCAGATATCTCTAGGGAACATACATTATGAATATCAAGAAAGAAAATGAATAAAATATGTATCACAGCAAAGGGGGTCACTGTATTATTGCTCAAAGGATAATTTGATTAAGTTTGTAGAAAAAATCACCTTTCTAAATAGTGAAGAGACTAGTTGCTAAGGGATAGGCCTCAGCATGAAGAAGTAAATCATAAATCTAAGATAATTCTCGTGTCTGACATCTGACACGCAAGTCAGACACAACCTCCTTTGACGAAACGAGGAAGACTTGTCTCTTTTTCATTTCCTCTTGTTTACTTTGCTCTAGTTTCTCCTCTCTCTCTCTCTCTCTCTCTCTCTCTCTCTCTCTCTCTCTCTCTCTCTCTCTCTCTCTCTCATTTGACACGAAAGTAACTCGCGGTTAATCCAAGTGAGCTTTGAAGTTCTTTGTTTTTCTTGGTTTTTGCGAAGCAGTCCTATGACAGATGTAGGGAAGAGCTCCTCAAGCGGCCTCACATCCCGACGTTAAGAGGAAGAGGTCGGCGGCCGTGGCGGCGCCAAAATACCACGTGACCAGAAGAGGCACTGGGCCACTCTCCTTTCCCGGGCGAAATACCTGTGCCCTCGGGTGAATGCCACCTGAGGCAGTTGGCACTGGTTGAGATGCTTCAGTGGCACTCCCCCATGTGTGACGACGTCCTCCTGGTTCAGGTGAGGCCAGTGTCGGGTCAACAGTGGTATGGGGAGGTGATGACCCTAATCGATGGAATTACAGGGTGTCCTAAAAATATGTATTCACAATTGGAAATGTTTCGGAACATTATTAAAATCATCCGTCCGTGTTATCAACTGTGCCTGGACATAAGAGGTATATACTGTGTATATATATATATATATATATATATATATATATATATATATATATATATATATATATAATATATATATATATATATATATATATATATATATAAAGAACAATTTTTAGTCTTGTCTAGTCCCCCCTGCGTGTTCGCGAATATTCATATTGATGACCATCAATTTCCAGACAACCGGTAACGCGGTCCAATGAACTCGCCAACATTACAAAACATTTCAAAGAGTGGGTAAAAAAATTGGGGGGCACCCTGTATACAAGCTGGCATTGATGCCATGCAGAACATAGCGGCACGGCGGCGAACTTGAACGAACTTTGCATGATGCATTGCGGAGGAGACAGTTGAACATAAATGACACGCCGCCTGGAATGCACTCACAAACTTGCAACGCTCCTAGTCAATAATTCGGATGATATTTCGCCCTGGCAGTCTCAGCATGTAAGGCAAAGGTGACGGATTGGTTACGGCTGAATACCTCCTGTTGAACAAGGTAGGAGGTCAGAGTGTCAGAGGTTCCTCATTCTTTCACAATCTCACCGTTTCCTCACTCTTTCACAATCGCAAATCCAAAATCGTAACTTCTTCAACCCACGGTCTGCCTTTAGCTAAATAGAATCACCTGGCATTGTACAGGACATCACCTCTAAAACACGACACCGTAGCTGTCATTCATTCAGACATTCATTCCACCTACCGCCAGTCTATTTCATTCAGCAGAGGAGAAACCCCTTCCGAAACGATATGTGCACATCTCGACCCAAGCCCCCCTTTCGCTACGTTTTATGACTGCTGGCCATCGCCAGACGATTTCATTCACCTGAAGAGACCCTCCCCCACTCACCACCTCCCCCAACCTCCATTTACTCCGCAGGGAGAGGTGCTAAGCGGTACACGGGTGGCCAAAAGTCCCCCGAGCTCCCACACGCCATCCCCCCGGAATAAGATTACCAAACCTGTTATACAATGAAACTCTGTTGACGCGGAAACCCGGCGGCGGTGAAAAAAAAGCGCGCTAAAAATCTCGCTGGAAAGTTGGCTCCTCGCACTGCACGGTCAGCCGTGAACCCGCCTTATATGAGAACCTGGACCAACAGCTTCATTTGTCCATCGGGCAGGTGGAGGGGGGTACTTCCTCTACGTCAAGGCAATGAAACCTGGCGTAGGAACATCGGCTCCGCCGTCTTCTGCGCCCCTTCTTCTTCCTTTTTCCGCCTCATGCATCAGAAATAAAACACTTTCCCTACGATTTTTGTCCCCACGATAACAATGAATTTATAATATAACGGCTATAACAATGGTTAACAAACATAACACATAACATCAATGATAATGCAAAATGAAACACAAATTGCCTCACTAGGTAAGCATATACCAGGAGGTGTTCAGCTATTTCCCAAACCAACCTTTGCCCTCTGTGCTTGAACTGCCAGGGCAAGTAGCAGTCCCCGGGGCCGTCAGATTCGAACTTGGTTCCCCATGGTCCGGAGCGCGGTTGAAGCCAAGGTCTAAGTAAACAGGTCTAATCGCTGGAGTAGTTCTGCGCAGCTTCTGACGTCATTTAGATGCGTCCATTTTCTCTTTGTGATACATTGAAGAAAACTGTGAAACGCCAAGGATGACAGGAACTATAATATTTTATATATTATATATATATATATTATATATCATATATATTATATATTCATATATATAGACAGGAACTATAATATTTTATATATATTATATATATATTTTATATAATATTTGTCAGAATATAAATAATTGAGTGGAGCGGTGCGAGCGAAGGCGACGTCATTTTCGAACGACGGACCAACTTCAACTGACAGCTATAGGACCCGCTAACCCCACTTTGAACAGCCAAGTGACGTTCACGGGCTCGCTGCGCCAACTCCCTCGAAATTCGGTCGGAAGTGGTTAGACCTTATATTCTTAGATCTTGGTTGAAACCAGCGGGCCACAACGTACTGACGTCTTCAAGACGACAGTGGTCTGTACAGTTTCTGTAAAGGCAGCAGGCGTCATACGGTTTTATTCAGCTGGCGGGCGGGCATGGAAACCCGATCTATTCAGACTCTGCTCAGTTCCCCTCCAAATGAATAAAATCATCTGACGGTAGTTGTTATAGAAACTATACATTTCGTAACTATGACGTAGGAGTTGACCTAGTGTGGATTGTCGTCACTTTAGCTCCCCGACCTCCTTATGACGTTATCACAATGGGCAATTTTTCTTCCAACCTCCAATTAATCGGCGGTGCCGCCCGCCTCCAAAACTTTTTCCACCGTAAAATCACTATGGCCATTTTGTTTTCTTAACAAAAAACGCAAAGAATATCACTTAATATGTTGAAGGATTTTTTCCCATCCAGCATATCAGATTCCTTCCCGATAGCTGCGGGCTGCAAATCTACTCCAACTGTCGGAGGAATATTAGCCCAGTGTGACAACGCATTTAATAAGATTGCACGCCATCAGCTCGGACAAACGAGAGATTTTATCATTTTATTCTGGCCAACCCCAGACGATTTCATGCAACAGGGTGGATGACCTCCGCTCCTCAGGTCACCCGTTGAAGAGTGACGTCACAACCACCAGACGATTCTATTCGGTTGAAGGAAAATTCATCGAACAAACAGAATAAAGAGGACAATTTTAGGTTTAAGGAGGAAATAGGCAAGAACTGGTTTACTAACACAGTGGTTAACGAATGGACTTAATAACCACGTAATGAGCGCGGATATAATTTGTAGTTTTAAGAGAAAAATAGATAACTTTATGGATAGGGGTGGCAGATGGTAAGGGACATGGAACAGCCTAGTGTAGTCCTTATGGCAGGGGTGTCAAACTCATGGCCCGTGGGCCAAATGTGGCCCGCGGAATGGTCTTGGCCCGCGAGGTGACAAGGGATTTTTCAATTCGTTACTATAATTATTATAACTGAGGAAAAAGCAACAAAACTGTTGAGACGAGACAATAATTTTTACTTTTTTTTTAATTCTATAGACGTCGAGAACATAACCAAGTGCATAATTGGCCCTCGAAAGGATTTGAGTTTGACACCTCTGCCTTGTGGTCTTATGCTCTGCTGTTGAAGGAAAATGACTCATCACAAGGTCACAGGAGGAGATGAGAGAACGCGCGTGACCTCCTCGACACCGAAGAGGATTCAGGTCAGTCTTGAGCCTCAAAAGAATCCTCTGAGGCTGTCAACAAGAGAGGCTCCTTGGAGGTCTGGGTGAATGGTACAGTCGCGAACTTAAGGCCCGAGTTCATCTCCTTATTCACTCGCCCCCCCTACCTCACCCTCATCCCTTTTTCGGTGTTCTACTTCCTTTGTTCATAAGAACCTAAAAATGGAGTAGACTGTAATAGAACATAAGGCTTACACTAGGTAGTTCCATGTCCATTACCATCTATCATCCCCATCCATAAAGTTATCTAACCTTCGCTTAAAACAACCAATCGATTCAGCGCTCACTACATGGTTACTAAAGGGGCATTTAGACGGTCAAACGGTTTGACAAACCCGGTTTGTCAAACAAGTGTTTGAAGTGATGTTTGACCGTGTGAATAGGGTATTTGGTTGTCAAACACGTTCGACAAACGTGTTTGACGACCAAATACCCCATTCACACAGTCAAACATCACTTCAAACTCTTGTCTGACAAACCGGGTTTGTCAAACTGTTTGACCGCGTAAATGGCCATTAAGTCTTCTCCATTCGTTAACCGCTCTATTGGTAGACCCGTTCTTGCCTATTTCTTTCTTAATTCTATTTTTTCACTGGCGCCGGATGATTTTATTCAGTCAAGGGGCGAAAGGATTGAATTATGCATAATTAGTTGACGAGTATTTGATACACTTTTTCTCCCCGATGGAAATGAATCCACTGCAAGATAACATGCCAACACTTTTACTAAGTTGATATTTTTGTTCCTTTAGTTGAATGAAATCACTTGGCAGCACCCAGAACAAAGATGTAAATCACTATAGGGATGAGTAAGATGAATAAAATTTGTCCGACGTAAACTAGAACAAATACGCTTGAAGTGCACTTATATATGTACATATGTGTACACACACACACACACACACACACACACACATATATATATATATATATATATATATGTGTGTGTGTGTGTGTGTGTGTGTGTGTGTGTGTGTGTGTGCGTGTGTGTGTGTGTGTGTGTGTGTGTGTGTGTGTGTGTGTGTGTATGTGTGTGTGTGTGTGTACGTATATATGAGCTGAACGTTTTATGAAAGTGGCAGCTGCCGACAACTCTATCGAAATAAACACTATGTGAGGACGGAGACTACGGAGACTTTATTAGTACTACGTTTCGCTTGTTACAACTTTTTCAAATACTTGAAAAAGGTGTAACAAGCGAAACATTGTACTAATAAAGGTTCCGTCCTCACATGGTGTCTATTTCGATAGAGTTGTCGGCAGCTGCCACTTTCATAAAACGTTCAGCTCATATATACGTACACTATGTGAGGACGGAGACTACGGAGACTTTATTAGTACTACGTTTCGCTTGTTACAACTTTTTCAAATACTTGAAAAAGCTGTAACAAGCGAAACATTGTACTAATAAAGGTTCCGTCCTCATATGGTGTCTATTTCGATAGAGTTGCATGTTCCAACACATTGGTAAGATAAACTGAATATCTCACTATCGGAAGAAAGTTGTTCGAAGGTGCGTATATTGCGATCACTATCTGTGACCTTCTTCAGCGTGGTTTTACAAAAGGGTGGGTAGCTTTATAAATACTGGGAGGGGATACATAGAGGGGTCATTGGGAAGTAAGCATACTAATGCGTGGTCCGTTTGAGCCCAGGTCATGATGATCCCTAAGGTCAAATTGACCTGGGCTCAAACGGACCACGCATTAGCATGCTTATCTCCCCATGTCCCTCTATGAATCCCCTTCCAGTATATGTAAGTCCACCCACCTTTTTGTTAAACCACGTTGTAGAAGATTACAGATAGTGATCGCAATATACGCATCCTCGAACAACTTTTTCCTTTGATAGTGAAATATTTAATTTATCTTACGAATGTGTTGCAACATTCAACTCACTTATACACATTATAGATACACACACGCACACACATATATAATGGTAACCCGGAGAAGAGTAGAAAGAGTTTTGGATGTATATGTTCTAAGGGGAGAGATTGAAGGAATATCAGATAACTTTTTGGTAGAAGGTAAGTTGAGATAGGGGGATACAGGGAGAAAGAAGAAAAGGGCAGACGGTAGGGAGGTCCTTAGAATAAAATGCTTAAATGAGAAAGAAAAGTAGTAGTACAAGAAGAAGCTGAGAGAGGAGTGGGAGGGAGTGAAGGATAAAGTAGAACTTGGAGTGGAGGAGGAATGGCGTTGGTTCAAGGAGGGAGTCAAAAGGTGTCCAAAGTTGGTGTGTGGAACAAGGAGGCCAGGCGAAAATAGAAGGAAGGGTAGTGAGTAGTGGGATGACAAAGCAAAGAAGGTTGTAGAAGAGAAGAAGCGAGCATTCACAGATTGGTTACAAAATAGGACGAGAGAATCATATCAGAAGTACACAGTAAAGAGAAGAGAAGTAAAGCATAAGATAAAGGAGACAAAGAGGAGAGCAGATGTGAAATGGGGTAAGAGTATGACAGAATTTTTTTAAAGTAATAAAAATATGTTTTGGAAGAAAATTAAGAGAGGAAGAGGAGGCGAATCAAGTAGAGATGAAAAGGTAAAAGGTGCAGATGGAGAGATGATAATGGAAGAGACGGCAGTACGAGGAAGATGAGCAGAGTATTTTAGGGAGTTGGTTAATGTGAAGGAGGATAGGGAATGAAAGGTAGTTGCAGTGGGAAACGCTAAGAAAATTACAGTGATGAATGAGGAAAATATAGGAGAAATAAGGAAAGATGAGGTGAAAGAAGTTAACATGATGAGAGCAGGTAAGGCATATGAGTTGGGTGGGTATCATGCGGAGTGCCTAAAAAAGGGAGATACAGTGATGGTGGACTGGCTGGTAAGGTTGTTTAATGTTTGTCTAAAAGAGGGTAGAGTGCCGGAGGACTGGAGGAGTGCCTGCATAGTTCCACTTTACAAGGGAAAATGTGTGAGTGTAGTAGTTTCAGAGGGATTAGTTTGTTGAGTGTATTTGGGAAGGCTTATGGGAGGGTCTTGATTGAGAGGATTAGGATAGGAACAGAGGGAGTAATTAGTGAGTGACAGTGTGGGTTTAGGACAGGTAGGGGTTGCGTCGATCAGATTTTTGTGGTAAGGCAGATATGTGAGAAATATTTAGGTAAAGGTAAGGATGTTTTTTGTGCCTTTATGGATTTGGAAAAGGCTTATGACAAAGGTAGACAGGAAGGCACTGTGGGAAATATTGCAGATAGATGGGATAGGAGGAAATCTGCTAAAAGCAGCCAAGTTTTTTTGTGAGTGTAGTAGAGCCTGTGCTAGAATTAGAAAAGGAGAGAGTGAGTGGTTTAAGGTAAAGGTGGGACTTCATTAGGGATGTGTCATGTCGCCTTGGCTATTCAATTCATACATGGATGGGGTGGTGAGAGAGATAAACGCAAGTGTAATGAGCCGGGGATTGGAGATGGTTAAAGAACATGGAGAAAAATGGGAAATAAGCAAGTTGTTGTTTGCTGACGACACTGCGTTTGTAGCAGGATCAGAGGAGGGATTAAGAAAATCATTGACAGAGTTTGGGAAAGTGTGCGAAAGAAGTTGAAGATAAATGTGGGTAAAAGTAAGGTGATGAGATGTACATGGGGAGAATGTGGTAGAAAATTGGAAGTGAATATTAAGGGGGAGAGAGACTGGAGGAAGTGGACAGCTTTAAATACTTGGATGCGGATGTGGCGGGAAAGGGAGTGGGTGTGGAGGTGGAATGTAGATTGAGAGAAACAAGTAAATGCCTTGGGGGGTTAAAAAGTGTAATGAGAAATAAACATTTGAGAATGGATGCAAAGAGGAGATTGTATGAAGAGGTGATTGTACCGACAACACTGTATGGGGCAGAAACATGGAACATAAGATAGGAAAAGAGGAAGCGTTTAAATCTGTTTGAGATGAAATGTCTGAGAAGTATGGTAGGGGTGACTAGGCTGGATAGAGTGAGAAACGAGGAGGTGAGGAGGAGAACGGGGTTGGAAAGGGAGTTGGGAGATAAGGTTAATGAAAAAGTATTGGGATAGTTTGGACTCATGGTAAGAATGAGTGAAGAAAGATTAGTAAAAGAGGTGTGGAAGGCAGAGTTAGAAGGAGTGAACATGAGGAGGGGATCAAAAATGAAATGAATGGATGGGGTAAAAGGGGCATTGGGAAAAAGGGGAATGTCTGTTGAGGAAGGAAGGGAAAAGACAGAAGATAGGCATGAGTGGAGAATGGTTGTGTATGGATGATGCTGTGACGCATGGAAGGGAGTGGGTGGGGGATGGGGGAATTGAGAGAGTATGTGTGAATGATATTTTGACGCAGCCCAAAGGGATTTCTCCCAGTCTTCTCTTTTTCTGTATGAGGGGACAGAGAGAGGGGATCGCCGATTAAACGAAGCAACCTTGATATGGATGTGCTGTGTCTTGCTACATTGCTTCTGACCCAGGGCAGTGGACGAGATGTAGGGATGACCCGTCATCCAGGAGGAACCTAAATAAAAGGGAGGGAGATGGGTAAATATGAGTGGAGTATATGGGGATGGAATGGATGGGAATGGATTTTATGCCTTTGTTTTTGGCTACCTCCCTTGTAAGGGGGAAAAAGCCGTTGGTGTATGTATATATGTATGCATATGTATATGTATATATATATATATATATATATATATATATATATATATATACATATATACACATTCCTCCATATGCTGCCACACTACATGCTTTGCTCGTGCTAACACTAGAAGATTTGATTTAGCTAAGAGCGGGACTCCAGGAGAGAGTTGGGGGCATTTCCATCGTCGTTTTCTTCCGTCCCGGACCACCTAGCGTCAACCGACCACGGGACGACGCCAGCTGGTTTGTTTACATGCCCAGCTGACTTCCGGAAGGTCATCGCAGGTGTCCGGGGTGGGGTGGGTGAGGGGTGTTGACAACTTCAATCCGGGTGCACACTTTATGAAATATGTTTTACCAAACGTCATACTATTCTATTCAGCTGGGTGACGATCATCAATATATTTTGCTTTCACCTTGGAAATAGTGGTGGTGGTGATGGTGGTGTTGGTGATGGTGGTGTTGGTGGTGGTGGTGTTGGTGTGATGGTGATAGTCATGTTGGTGATGATGGTAGCGGTGATGCAACCCACCTGCTATGAATTAGAGTAACACCATTAGTAATTTGAAAAATTCTTAGTTGTTCAGTTTCCAATCAATGTTCCCTCTAATATTTTGCTGTGAGTGTGTGCAGAAATTTGCTTGTTTGTAAATTTTGCCTTCCCTCAAAAGTATGTGCGGACCCATGCGGGTCACTATCTGATCATTTAAGCAATTATGCACAATTTATAAGTTTGTGTTACATATTATCTCCAATTATTGGTTTGACGGTTGGCAAGAGAATTTATAAGTTGATGTTTGGGTGGAACTTCTTTATAGAATGGATTTTAATATAATTTAAAACCTTGTATGCGCACATTTTTCTTTACGTGCGCTCGTTGGAAAACACGTGTGCGTGCGCATGCGCATAGTTTAGAGGGAACATTGTTTCCAATACATGTTAAAGGTGGTTGACAAAGCCTCCGCTAACATGGTCAATCCTATTTACTGAAAATTTGAGAGTTTGGAATCCAATCATTCTTTGTTTTCAACCAAGAGAGAAAAAATTGCAATTATGTCAAAATGCGTACGCACGAACACACACATAGCGAAGTCCACACGTGTGCACATACGCGCCCTTGCTGTGGTTACACACAGTCGGTTCTACAAGTTCCGAACCAACCCGCGACTTCCATTATGCAAATTGACTGTTGTTAAGTATTCAGCACGCTTCCTATACAATACTTCCTTTACATTAAATAAACATTTCCTTGTTGAGAAAATCATAATATTTGTTTGAAAGATAAAATTATATTTACATCGATCATTTACGTCTACGACGTCGAAAAACACTTGTTCGGATCGTAAACTTACGATCTTGAAAATACGACTCGAACCTTCCCGTAGTTGCCGGGAAGACGCCTAAGACACGATAACACTATAATTGGAGGCATCTGTACCCCTGGTGAAATAGTTCCCTTCCTTCTACAATTGGAAATACAATCAAAGTGAAAGGTTTAGTGTGTTAGGTGCCTCTGTCCTTTGTGCAAATGTGATCTGCTTTCATTTAGTACACTTCTGATTATGTAGACAGATCATGAGGTACAATATTGCAACACCTGTCGAGATATTTTTTTTTCCAAATGAAAATACAATAACAGTACATAGTTACCATTGTATTTTTTATTTCACACACACACACACACACACACACACACACACACACACACACACACACACACACACGGTGGCGCGGTTGGTAGAGTCCCAGACTGTCACTACGGCAGTCCGGGTTCGAATCCTGCCCAGGGCTGAAAATAATTTCAGTATCACTGCGCTTCGAGTCGTTACTCCAATTCACGTGGGCGGGGAGTTGGGTGTGTGTGTGCGTGTAAGGTCAAAGCATTACCCATAGATCGGTCATACGAGCTCTGAGCTCTCTTCCGGGAGGGAAATAGCTGTCGATCACAAGTCCAACCAGTGATCCAAAGACCAAGGGGAATCACACATACATACACACACACACACAAACATCCGGCCCGGTGCAAAGTTGGACAAAGAAATAGCTGGCATACCAAAACATACTCGTATTTTTTCTTTTTTGTAAAAACTACAATGGAAACGAATCACCTTTAACCTCTACAAAATAAGGCAGAGGCACTTGACAACCAGGCGTACCAACCGTTGTCGTTTCTTGTACCCGCTGGAGAAAGAGAGCAAGTGTCCGCCCAGGTGCACATGGAATGTTTGTGTTGTCCAAATGCGCCAGCAAGTGTTGTCTCCAGCTATTTTCGGATACAAAATATCTAAAACACCAAATTTTATCACTATCTTACGCATCTTTTACATACCAGACATACTCAGTACTTCCCTTTAATTGTATTTCAAATCGTAGAAATCAAAGTAAATATCTACATATCTATTTGAAGTGATGCACACTGGCAAAGTATTGCGAGGGGCGTTACGAGGACCGTAGATTTACAACGTGAACGAACCCTTTACGACCTCGTAAACTTGCTCGCAACGTCAAAGAAATACGCTCGCCACAGCCTCGCAGAAGTCGGAAGTCGTTTGAGTACTTATAAGCGCAGCCAACTGTACCAGTCATTCAAGTGTTGGACTGAATGCTGGCGCGTGCGCACGTGACCTTGCCGAGCGCGTTGGTCAACATCGCCCCATTTTTGGCACTTTCTCCCCTCCTGTGCTTACTTCCTCCAACACCAGCCACCCTACCTCCTCCTCTTCCTCCTCCTCCTCCTACTTCCCTACCTCTCCTCCCAACAACCGTCTTATCAAGGATAGAGGGGATCATCGCTTTTCGCCGTTCCATGGTTAACGGTCACCGTCAACCGTTACCGCTCGGTAAGTTACCGTTGGTGGGGGACATCTCTATACACGCCTGGTTGCACGTACGCACGCGCACGCACGCACGCACACACACACACACACACACACACACACACACACAATGAGAAGAAAAATACAACTAGGTAAATACACACGCACGCACGCACACGCAGACACACACACACATAAATATATATATATACATATATATATATATATATATACATATATATATATATATATATATATATATATATATATACTCATGTGTGTGTGTGTGTGTGTGTGTGTGTGTGTGTGTGTGTGTGTGTGTGTGTGTGTGTGTGTGTGTGTGTGTGTGTGTGTGTGTGCGTCCGTACGTATGCTCGGCCGTACAATTTAGATAACAACGAAATTATTAAAGACCACGATTGGCCCTTTCTTGCAGAGGCGAGCTCCGTACCTCTTCGTCTGGTGTCCATTAACTTGTACTACCAGAGACCCTGTACTGACTGCATAAGTACTATGAAATAAACATTTTCAGGGTTTCAGGGATATATGTGACATCCCTACGGACCAGAATCATGCATCAATGATAGATTCTAATAATAATAATGATGATGATTATAATAATAATAATAATAATAATAATAATAATAATAATAAAATACAAAGAAATAAATCAATTATAATAATAATAATAATAACAATAGTGATAATAACAATAATAATAATAATAATAATAATAATAATAATAATACCACTTGTTACTTCTACTATCCTTCCTTCAATCTCTCATTTACTACCTCTTCAGTGCAACCTTGTCCCCAAATGACTGAACTGGTTATCGTTGGTGCACAATGACATCCACATCCACACCCACAGCATCTCACCGGCTCGCATAGATAGCCAACCTCCAAGTCGTGTGTTCGGAATGTCCCCTAATTTACTCCTGAATTGGGCCTGTGGTTCTTAGCCTCCGGTTCACGAACCAAAGTTGGGTCGTCAAGCCATTTGAATAGGTCGCCAAGGCTTTAATATTCCTATTAAAAATATTATTGTAAGTAATAATACTGTATTAGAATGCCTGAATCGTTAACGTCTAGGGACAACATTATGGAGACATAGACGATTTAATTGGTGTGAGAAATCTTTTCAACGTCTACAATTATTTTGAAATTTAGATAAAACAATATGTTTACGAAGGTATGGGTCGCCATAGCCGATCTGGACAGGATTTGGGGTCGCTGCATTAAAAGGTCCACTGAACCAGACCACGAGAGATGACGAAAAAGTCTTTTGCTGCAACGCCAACAATTGAGAAAATTACTTCTCTTTTTTTTTTGTGGCCCTCTTATATCCAAAAAGACATAACTTGCATGAACACATGTAGCTGAAATTGGCATACAGTCTTGCACAAGGAAAAAATTCAACTGAACTTATCATTTTGAGATATAAGGATGATGAGAAAGACATTTATTGTACCATAAATGGGTCAAATTGGACTACTGAATGATGTAACCAGTATCCTTTTTTACACACATCCTGATGGATTCTGACAAAGTGTAACCTATTCTGGGTCTTGAATACTTTGACATTTACAGATTTTACGACATGATACACCACTTTTTCTACAGCTGCATCTAGAATTTGCACATTTTACACAGGTACTGTATATAAGACACCATATTCTTCCAGGGCTGGTCTCATGGCCAGAGATGGCATTAGTATTCCATTAATCACCTCAGACCCACAGTGTGTTGAATCAAGGACATGTTCTTCATCAGACAAAAGTGAATCCATCCTGCGTGTTGCATAAAATGCCCTTAAGAAATGTGTTCTTATTGCATGACTAATGGGAGGAAGCTGGTCTAGATATGACCCTTTCCTGTGACTATGATGATTTATAAAAGATCTGAGCTGGTCCATTGTTGTACAGGTGGTTCCTGCTTTCATGGTGTAAAATATTCTTAACATGCTTCCAATGGCTTTTCCATTTTTGATTCATGAGGATTTACTAAAAAAATTTGTAAATGCTGCACTGGATTGCCTTTTAGGGCAGCATGTTTGCTGCCTATCTTACTGGTAAAGTCACCCCGAACAGAGTATAGGTTGCAGGCAACACCTTTCAAAGTTCTCATCCAACCTTACATACCAATATATTACTGGGATGAAACGTGTTGAGTTACCAACTCCAGTTATGACCAAAAGTTCATGAAGACCATGGGAATATATTTCGTCCCATTAGTGCATCATCAAAACAAAAGGATTAGTGTCTGATAACATAACTACAATCCAGTATGTACGTTCCATTTCTAACAGGAACTATACGGGCATCTGCTTCTTCTACTTTAGGATATAGCACAGGCATTTCTGTTGAGCTTCCGTTTGGGGCACAATGACAAGGAATCATCTGTTCCCTGATATGTGACTTATACACAGTTGTAATGTCTGAGGCAAAACATTAACTTGAACAATGGCCAATTTCAGCTACATTCGTTCATGCAAGTTATGCTTTTTTTTTTTTTTATATAAGAAGATTGCATAAAAAAGCGTAATTTTCTCAGTTATTGGCGTTGTAGCAAAAGTCCACACATACTTTTTCGTCATCTCTCATGGTCTAATTCCTTATTCTGAGGAGTAACTTAGGGGACGTTCCGAGCACACGACTCCCCCCTCCCCCAAGCCAGTAGACAAAAGGAGGCACTAAACAGAAGCCACCTTTGCCTTATACGTTGGAATAGCCAGGGCAAGTGGCAGGCAGCAGTGGCCGTTAAAGGTCGAACTCGGGTCTATGTAGTGCACTGTCAATGGCATTTCCGTCAACCTAAGGGTCGTTGCCCCTCCCTCCACCCCCAACGACTTGCAAGTGAGCTGTCAAAACATGCGTGAACTATATCGCACCCTCACAGCTGGCTTCACTCCTGGGTACTACAGAGGCTGGTGTTTGTCCCTAGTGACGAACGTATTCCAATACGTCGAATACTTACAATATCGTAAAACACTCGTCTAAGTCGTAAATGACTCGTTCCACATCGTAAATCTACGATGCAAGAGGTACACCGGCCGTAGTTCCCTATAAGACATTAATCACTGTAGTATGTATAAGTGGAAACAACTGTACCGTTGGTTTCATAAGGTATCTGGCAAGGATCAGTTGAGAAATAGCAACGCTATCCAAACACTCTGGGTAAAGGTGACGTGCGAGTGCTGACAGTTATGTCAGAGGAAACGACATGTAAGACACAAGCTTCTTTCATTATTCAAATGACACTTATTTCTCCTCTAAGGAGAGGGAGAGGGAGAGGGAGAGGGAGAGAAGAGAGAGAAGAGAAGAGGGAGAGAGGGAGGGAGAGGGGAGAGAGAGAGAGAGAGAGAGAGAGAGAGAGAGAGAGAGAGAGAGAGAGAGAGAGAGAGAGAGAGAGAGAGAGAGAGAGAGAGAGAGAGAGAGAGAGGGGGGGGGGAGAAGGACAGCCACAGTAAAAGCTTGGTCTTCACGAGGTGTTCCCTCTGCCACGCCATAACCTTCCACATTCTCTCCCTCCTCCTCCTCCTCCTCCTCCTCCTCCTCCTTCTCCTCCTAGCACCCAAGAAATGAATGCGACGACGACGTAGGTCTGAGCCTCCTGCCGAGGCCTCCCTCCCTCCACCCCCTTGCCTCTCACTCGTCCTCTCTTGTTTGTCTCCGTGAAGAGGATCTTAAGACTTGGAAGAGGAAACCCTTGAGACGACGACGGCGACGACGACGACGCTGGGACTTGAGTTACACCTCGAGGTCCTACGGTCTGACAAGGTGAATGAGGAGAGGGAGAAGGAAGGTAAGGATGAAGGTAAAGGTGAAGGTAAGGATGAAGGTAACTAGGTAGAACAGAACAAGGGAGAGGATGAAGGGCAGGGGGTGGAAAGGGTGAGAAGGAGGAATATATGGAGGAAGGTAAGGACAGAAGGAAGTATGAGGGATAGTGGAGGGGAAGAGGAAGAAGAGAGTTGTTATAGACTGTGGTTTTCCGGCGCTTCTATCCTTGGGGGCAATCACGCGCCGCAAGAGGAGGGAGGGAGGAAGCAAGAGAGGGAAGCAGAGAAGAAAGAAGGGAAAGAGAGGTGAGTTGGGAAGGAGGGATGTAAGAAGACAGAGAGGGTGGATTAGAGAGAAATGGACAAGGGAGAGAGGAGGGATAGGAAGAAAGGAGAAGGAGGGAGAGGCGGAGATAAAGTGGGGAGAAGGGGGAGGAGGAGGAGGGGAGGGGAGGAGGAGGGAGAGGGGAAGGGGATAGGACAAGCAAAGAGCGCGGGTGATTGGAGAAGTCTCGGAGCAATTTCTGTCTTGATCGCCTATACATGTATCACAAAGGATACCATGGGGGTGGGGGGAGGTGAAGTAGGAGGAGGAGGAGGAGGAATGGGAAGGGGAAGAGGTAAAATGGAGACGGGAGAAGTGAAGGAAGAGGAGGAATGGGAAAGGGGGATGAGAGAAGAACAAGGGGGAAAAGTGAAGAAAAAGGAAAGGAGGAGGAATATGAGAGGAAAGTAGAAGGAACGGGGAAGGGGAAAAGGAAAAAAGAAAACGAGAGGAAGAAAAGGAGTTGGAGGAAGAAGAGGAGGAGGAGATGAGGAGGAGGAGGAGCAGGAGAAGGAGGAGGAGGAGGAGCAGGAGAGCGGTAGAATTGGACTAGGAGTGGGAGAAGGAGAATTGGAGAGCAAAAACTTGGAATTTGAAGGATGTAAATACGAAGAGATTAAACGCGTTTAAGTTGAAGTGTTTAAGAAGTACGAGTATGATGGAGACTACGAGGATGCCTAGAGTGAGAAATAAGAATATGAGACGGGGAGCCGATGCGAAACGCGAGTTGACAGATAGGGTTGATCAAAGAATGCCGAGATGGTTTGGGCATATGGAGAGAATGAGTGAGGAAAGAATAGCCAAGAAAATGGGAAGCAGAAGTGAATGGAGGAAACGTGAGGACAAGACCATGATTGAGTTGGATGGATGTGGCGCTTTGGACGCAAGAGGAATGTCTGTCGAGCAAGTAGAGAGTGCAAAAGATATGAGTGAGTGGAGAGTGATTGTAAATGACTCCGTCTGAGGTTGTTCTTGTTTATTCTGTAATTTGCTTGAATGAAGCGGTGGAGGTAAATTGGCCTTGGCTGTGGAAAGTGCTGTGGGGCGGGGTCCAGGGATGCCCATGAATTAACGACGTGATAAGATAATCAAAGGGACAGTGAATGGGTTTTGGGATGGGTATGGGATGGGAGTAGGCTGGGTGTAGGCATTGAATGTGTCATTCCCACTTATGAATGAGCAAATACCATTAAGTATACATGCATGTGTGTGTGTGTGTGTGTGTGTGTGTGTGTGTGTGTGTGTGTGTGTGTGTGTGTGTGCGTATGCGCTCGTGCAAACGTGTGTGTGTATGTTTAGCAGGACATACCACCCACATGAAATAACTTACAAACCAGTATCCTCAAGTCTTTCCAGTGGAAATTAAACATCTCAAAAAACAAACTGATTCATTTGGTGGTACACGCACCATCAACCATGTGTTTCGACGCTTTTGGTCAAGTTCTTTGCACTTCCACTCCACTCAAGGTCATGACGTCATGTCGCTGCAAGGACCAGTAATTGTTTTTCGCGGTCGTCTGCAACACATCTCACCCTTGAACCCTTCAATTCAGACGCACCTTACTCGATTTTTCAATCCGACAAAAAAAGAAACAATTTTACTCCTCTGAGGGGACGGAATCCAAAGTGAAAGAAGTTATTAGCGATCTAGACTCCCATTTCAGGCTACAGTCGTCCCCCGTTTTACTGTAGAATATCGTCTGTCTTCCGCTAGGCCGATATGCATGGAGAGCGTCACCGAATTTGGGAGGCTTATGACTGGAACGCGTCACCGGAACAATTAGTTTGATGGCGTTTGTAAACATTTTGCAGGGAGAGGGCAAGGGGGCGGTGTTACTAGCAAATAACACAAATTCAAGAAATTCTTCATCATGTTTCTGATCTCTTGCTTGTCTGTGCTGTCTGCAAGAACATTAATTTCTATCTGAAAATTGATCAAGAATTCATTTCAATGAAGACTGGGTCCTGGGCTAAAAAGGTTTAGTTTGTCAATGTGTAAAGATGGGTATGTTTAACCTATAAACAAAGATAATTCATATACGTTTCTATCTAGCTGTCATTAAGTGATTTTTTCAGCTGTAGGAAAAACCCTTCTCGCCATTTAAGAACTAATGAACATGTAATATTGTTCTTTATTCAAGCATTCTACCATCCGACGATTCTTATCAAAATGTGTGCTATAACATATATGTTTTATTTTATCCTAATGAACGCTTACTGATATTATTCGAATGAGGTGACATCACCTCTGAAATCACAATCTTCTCTGACAACATCCTGCGTTCTCCTTTTCCAGATGTCGAACATTCTCGATCGCAGACATGACGTCATAACGCCCGCGACTTCGCAGTCACGTGATTCGGAGCGCTGCGCGCACGTCAAGGCTTCTCTTCACTCGTAGCAAGATGACTACTGCGTTGTATTGATGATTTTATCGCCTCATGCAACGGTCGATATAACCTCAGCTCTCACCATGGTGTCCGCTACAATAACAATACAAAACCTACACACAAAAGACCCATACAAATGCGGATTTCATGTTTATTTGGCGCATAGCCAAGACAACAAAGACCACAAATGAAAATATTCAATTTACATCGCATTCTTTGGCGCCAAACCGTGACAACACACTCCCGCCTGACAACACACTATATGAGATATTTATGGTTATTTTACTTTGTGATAGCACCCGTTCAAAGACTTCGCCGACGTGGAACTTCAATTTATTTCTCTCCGCAGCCAGACCGACAAAGCGGCCACGACAAAGGGAAAGCAATTGTTCTATCTAGGTCTGAAAACGGGGGAAACACAACACCATCATGCAAGCCTTATCGCCCTAACAATTTCCAGCAATTTCTTGATTTGTACCACCAAAAGCGTTGTCTGCCGCCTTGGCCGTTTCTTGATGTCGTCTTCGTGTGTGTGTGTGCGTGTGTGTGTGTATGTGTGTGTGTGTATGTGTGTGTGTGTGTGTGTGCGTGTGTGTGTGCGTGTGTATGTGTGTGTGCGCACGCGTGTGTCATATAAAATGTCAAAAAAGATCCTCAAAATAATAACATTACAAACTCAGACATATCCGTTTTCAACTCATCACCTTCAGCACAAATGATGGATAGAGGCATCACAAAAACAGACCATGAGACTTATTAACCTATGGTTGGCAAAAGTGCTGCGTCCTATTGCATTGTCTATAACCTGAACAGTGTGGCGGGAGAAAGGGATGGCCCCTCATCCACGAGATGCCAAGATGGGCGGGACAATGAATGGGTTCGTGGATGTGTGTGTGTGTGTGTGTGTGTGTGTGTGTGTGTGTGTGTGTGTGTGTGTGTGTGTGTGTGTGTGTGTGTGTGTGTGTGTGTGTGTGTGTGCTTCACCATGATCTTGGATCACGTGTTGGACTCGTAATCGACAGCTATTTCCTTCCCGGAAGCGAGCTCAGAGTTCATATATGACCGATCTACGGGTAATGTTGTGACCTTACATGCACACACACACCCAACTCCCCGCCCACGAGAGTTGGAATAACGACTCGCAGCGCAGCGATACTGAAATTATTTCAGCCCTAGGCGGGATTCGAACCCGGAACGCCGTAGTGGCGGCCGGGAACTCTAACCACTGTATGGACATGATTAGGTCGTAGATTTACAACGTGAACGAGTCTTTTACGACCTTCTGCTATGAGATGACGTCGTCTACTGTAGTACTTGTTAGTGAAGCCAACTGTACAGTACATGTGTTCATTTATGCGCATTACACAAAGCCGATTAACGTGAAGTAGATTTAAGAGCGCTGAAATTTTCAGGACCTGTTCACACTAGCGGTTGAAACAGCGGCGGTTCAATTACAATGTAAGTCAATACAAGCGTTCATGCATAACCGTACAGTTCTTCCTTGACTATGCGATACCGCCGCAGTTTCCGCGCGGTTCAAACCGCTATTGTGAACAGAGTCTAAGTGGCGTTGTGAGCACTACTTAGGTAAGTTAATTTATTTGGGAGTGTCTTCATCTTGTGACTTTATTCTGGCTACCGACAGACGACTAGGTCCCATTGAGGGGAGTCCTTATCACTCCCAGAAAGAGTGGGAGTGATGACAATTGACAATTATATTTTCCGTATTTTCCAGATTTCAAACAACAGTTCTCCAAACTGGGGATGTACAAACACGAATAATTCACCAAGACATTAGTGTTAAAAAACTAAAATACGAAGAAGAACATTGTCAACCGTCAGTATGTTGTCGTATTCAATTTTATTTGTTTACGAGAGAATCTGCTCCCTTCTTTCACTAATATATAACTCACTTTGGCTTCAAGCATCTGCTTTATTCAGTTTTCACTAAATGGTGAAGCAAGAGTTAATCAATCTGTAATTAAAGACAATTGAGTGAACTTATCAAACCAGACGTTGCGTGTGCGACATTTGAATTCGGCTCGATAACGGTCCCCGCAACGCGCTGATTGGTCGACGAAATAACGGTCAAAAGAATCCACAACTCACTCACTTCTAATACCGCCCTACGATTTTATTCAACCAAACGAGTCTACTACTTCCTTCAGAACGGTAATATAACTTAAATATTTCATTATGACTGTCGCCAGACAATTTTATTCAAATTAGACGATTTTGTTTATTTCAGACTATCGGGGTTAGGTAATGGCGTAGTCTACATAGTCCATTCTGGCTAACGACTAATGATTGTATTCAGCCTCGGGGGAGATCCCACGTCTCCACGCTCATCCCCCCCCCCCCAGCTGCTCTGAGGATCACCTGTGCCAAGCTCCCAGGCAGATGGCTTACAAGTTCCTGTCCAATCATCAGAATCCTTTTATTTCTGAGATTTTCTGAGAAATTTCGCCTTTGATCAATCTGGACTCCCCAACCCCCAACCCTCCCTCTTCCTGAACCCATTCATTCGTGACTGTCGTTTTCCTGTTGTCCCGTCAGACGATTTTATCCATCTGTTTCAGCTGCACTTCTATTTTCCTTATGCGGGGACGGAGAGGGAGGCGGGGGGGGGGGCGCCGTGTAAGTGAAGCGGCCCTGTCGTGGATGTGCTGTGTCTTACTGCATTGCTTCTGACCAGGGCAGTGGGCAAGAGACAGAGCCCTTCATCCACAAGGAGCTAAGATGAGAGAGAGGCAAGGGTGGTGGACGGGAGTGGAATGGTTGGGAGTGGGTGTGTGCCTTTGACTTGGCTACCTCTCTAATAAGGTGGAAAAAGCCCTTGGTACATAGATAGACAGATGAGTTTTCAACTGTAAACACATACTAACCCCTCCGACGTTGAAACATCCTTTGTGGATTGAATCCTGGTTAGCATCGATAAAGAGCACCCGAGATGGAAGTCAAAGGCTATGGTGTCACTCTTTAAACATTTTGTTCTGGTGAACGCCGGGGGCACATTTGGCTCGACTAACCCCCTTCAGCCAGCGCCGTGACACACATTACGGATTTTGTTCTGACCAATGCAAAGCGATTTCATTCAGTTGTGAGGTCCTCACTTCTGGAGGAGGAAAAAGAGGGCGGGTGAAGAAGAGTGAGTTACGAGGAAGAGGAGTAGGAGGAAGAAGAGGAGAAGAGTACGAAGAAGAGTAGGAGGAGCAGGAGTAGGAGTGGGATGGAGAGGAGTAAGACAAAGAAGAGGAGGACGAACACCTTTTGGAAGGGAAGGAGAACGAAGGGAAGGATGTAAGAAGAAGGAAAAAAGAAGAAAGAGAAGGAGATGGAAAAGGAAATAGGAAGAAGGGAAGGAGGAAAGAAGGGAAGAACAAAGGAAAGAAAAGAAAGAGAGGGAGGAGGAAGGATAGAAAGAAGAGAAAGAGAAGAAAGGGAAGGAGGAGGAAGAGATGAAAGAGAAGGAAGATGAAAAGATGAAAGGGAAGAGGGGGAGGAGGAAGAGAAGAGAGTGAAGGAGGAGGAGGAGATGAAAAGGAAGAAGGAGGAGGAGGAGGAAGAGAAGAAAGAGAAGGAGGAGGAAGGGAAGGAAGAGGACGAGATGAAAGGGAAGAAGGAGGATGAGGAAGAGAAGAAAGGGAAGAGGGAGAGGGAGGACGAGAAGAAAGTGGAGGAGGAAGAGGAAGAGAAGGAACAGGAGGAAAAGGTCAAGGAGGAGGAGGTGAGGAGGAAGAGAAGAGAGTGAAGGAGGAGGAGGAGATGAAAAGGAAGAAGGAGGAGGAGGAGGAAGAGAAGAAAGAGAAGGAGGAGGAAGGGAAGGAAGAGGACGAGATGAAAGGGAAGAAGGAGGATGAGGAAGAGAAGAAAGGGAAGAGGGAGAGGGAGGACGAGAAGAAAGTGGAGAAGGAGGAAGAGGAAGAGAAGGAACAGGAGGAAAAGGTCAAGGAGGAGGAGGAGGAGGAGGAGGAGGAGGAGGAGGAGGAGGTGAGATGGGGAAGCGTGGGAGCCGCAACCGCCCCCTAATGCATCGAGGGGGAGGTGAGTGGGGGTGGGGGTGGGGGGGTTTCCCGTGAGGGGTTCTGTCTTGTATCACGGAGTCTCTTGCTTACTTTTTAATCAATACTGCCTTCAACGGACGGGACAGCAGCCAGGCCGAGACGAGAAGGGTGGGGTGTGGGGGAGGGGGGAGGGGGGAAGGTGGAGGTGAGTGTTACGTTCAAAACTATCCGTGGTTGACGTGAAGAGCTAGTTAACTCCTCTCCCTTTCATTAAAGTGAAGAATTTGGGGTTAAATACAGTGTCTGGCGCCAAAAGGTGTTCGTCAGAGGTTACAGTTATTTTAACCGCCACCAGGCGATTCTATTCAGCGCGGGACTAAGACGAGGACGCCAATGTCAGTGGGTGACCAACAAGACCCGGATTGCATCATAAAATGACGTCATGATTACGCGATTATTTCAAGAGATTGTCTTATATGAGATGACGTCATATGAGATCAATGACGTCACATCACACGTGATCTATGACGTCAAGTCACACGAGATCGAGGACGTCTTTTTAATCGCGTCATACTTGATATCATAAGATGACGTCACACATAAAGCGTCCTAGTTTTGCAAATAATGGCGGATTTTAGTTGAATAACGTTTTATTTGGCAAAATGAAACACAAAGGTCCGAACATCACATATACTGGCAAGTTTTTAATCAGGTAAAGGAAAAAGTTGCCGCATACACTTACTTTCTGGGCGTCAAAGGAGAACACAAAGTGGTTGGAGAGCTGCCACCTTGCAGCCAACTCTTTAGTTGTTCACTGCTGACGACTTGTTGTCGTCAGGCGATTTTATTCAATCGAGGGTGTCAGGTGGAGAAGGACGTTGCGTACGTCATGGAAGCAATGTCGCCCTAAGCAACACCTCCTCCCTCTCTCCCACTCCCTCCGGTCGTGAGTTGGGTGAGGAGAC
>NC_134777.1:96612722-96622722 GCF_046742065.1 Oratosquilla oratoria
ATGGCTGGTTTATACAGATGAATAAAAAACTGATTCTGCCATCCTTAATCTCCTTCTGTCTTGTTCTCGATACAGAATCGATGTTTGCGTTTCTAGTTGTTGTCTGGTGAGAGTGTGTCCATGCGTGTTTATGGTGTGACGGAGTATGGCCCCGTTCTGCAAATGCGTCGTCATCCTTTTTGACAAGATGGTAGTAGTGGAACCTATATACAGTAAATTAAGGCGACTACAGTCACCAAAGTTTCAATAAAATTAGCATATAAGATTTACCTCTTGTAAAGGTCCTGTCTGACATCGATTCTGATTCTGTATCGAGAACAAGACAGAAGGAGAGGATGGCGGAATCAGCTTTTTATTCGTCTTTATAAACCAGCCATCAAAATACAGCTACAACCTAAAGTTTCACTCTCATCAATGAGGAAATCGTACCAGTGACCAACGGGCAAACCGTTGGGGCTCCGTGGGTAACTACGTCCAGGGTTTCTTCGCGGGTACAAAATCCCCCGCCACACTCCATATGTCATTCCTGTTTCTTGTATCATTGTGTATATTGTAACTCCTGAAGATGACCTCCGATTGGGTCGAAAGACGTTTAGAGTAAAGCAACATGTAGTACCTTGGAGATTCTATCAATAACTTGACCTCCAGCCTCCTCTCTCTCATAAGAAATATCTAGAGTACTTCGTGCAAATTGAACAACGCTACTACTGCTGTAGACTTCAACAAACACACACACACACACACACACACACACACATATATATATATATATATATATATATATATATATATGTATGCATGTATATATATACGTATCTATATATATATATATATATATATATATACATATATATATATAAATATATATATATATATATATATATATATATATATATACACACACACACAGTATTTCCACGATTTCATTCGGCTCGTGGAGGTACACCGATCTTCCTCCGAAACGAATTTCATTATGGTTTACACCGAACAAGTCTATTCACATCATGTAACGACAACTTGTTACTCGTCTTGGGAAGACCTCTGCATTCCGAACGAGGGAGAGAGAGAGGGAGAAAGAAAGGGACAGATTGGAGAAAGCATGTACGTGTATGTGAGAAGGGGGTAAAACAGGCAAAAAACGTGAGTGTATGTGCGCGCGCGTGAGAGAGAGAGAGGGAGAGAGGAGAGTAAGGAGAGAGGAAATATATATTTGTGTGTAAGAGATAATTATGGTAAAAAAAGAGAAAACGCTCGCGCACGTGCGCGTACTCAGACATGCGCGAGAGCGTAATCTACGCGTATGCTTGTGTGCGACCTTAAGCGTACGCGCAACCTTTCGCGTACGTAAATGTACGCGCGCGCTGGGGGCACCTGCACACTCATTTAAAAACGATCCACGGAAACCCACGTCCGTAAAAGGGGCTCCAATTGGCAACCAAAACAAAAGTTGAAGAAGAAAAAAGTGCCGACTCATTAAAAAAAAAAAAGGAGTGAGAAAAAAAAAGCTACAAACCAACCACTCCACGTTCCGTTTTCTACCAAAATATTACATAATCCCGCGCAACAGGTACAGGCCACTTCCGGGTGTTGTCTGCCTGCTGCCTGCCTCCGAGCGTCTAATGTAGCGTCGACGCAACAAGTACTCTTCCGGGTGTCCGCAGAAGAGCATCACCAGCTTCCGCGATTTTTCTTCTAAAACGCAAAATGACCTTTCCATAACGTCTTGCGGTCTGGTTCGCGCCAGGCGATTTTATTCAGCTGTGGGAGGGGGGAAGGGGAGGGGCACAGGCTCATTTGAGTCCCTTCATCACGACGGCATCCCCTACTCATTTCATTCTGGATAGCATCAGGCGGTTTTATTTACCTATGGCCTATGCCCTCCGTACCATGTAAACAACTTTACCAAGACGGATTAAGCCGCCACATTGAGGTAGGGGCTGTATCGTCCCTCCGAGGGGTAGATCGACGGTCCTGCAGGGAACACAAGGGTCCGATTCATATCCGTATAATAGGGATTTTTTTTTTTTTCAATTTGTGGTCTTTGCCGAGAGAAAAAAAAACAGGAGACTTTCAACATTAGTGAAAGAACAATGGGATTTGTTAACATATGCAAAAAGAGTGTTATTTCCTTGTGTTCTTCCGGTCATCTACAACGCAATGCCAATTGTATTTATGGCTGCGCCTTTAACGCAACCATTTATGTATTTCTATCATTATTATTATTATTATTATCATTATTATCATTATTATTATTGTTCTTGTTATTATTATCATTATTATTGTTATTATTATTATTATTATTATCATTATTATTATTACTATTATCATTATTGTTGTTATTATCATTATCATCATTATTATAGTTGTAGTTGTGATATTTATTATGATCATCAACATCATCATTACTATTATTACTATTCACATTATTTTACTGCCGGCTTCCCCAAACGATTAACCAACCAGACTAGGTCCATCCGATTGAGGAGTCCAATTCTTCTCTTATAGTTTATATTGTTTTCCCCTCAGTTGACTAAAATCAACTGGTGGCAAGCCCCAACAGGGCCAGACACTTTAGTAACTCATGATCTTAATATGTATGTAGGAAGCTAGCTGGCTGAGCGAGTTAAAAAGTTGTTACTTGTGGCAAAGGTCGAGGGGATAGTGGTTCGAACCCTACCACCGGCGAAGTTGAACCAAGGGCATGGTTCATTAAATTCCACGCTATAAAGTCCTCCGTGAGGGGCACCGTCGTAGCCTTCCGATAGAGGGCAGTTTGTGACGTTAAACCATACCATCATCATCAATATGAATGTAGCGCCACATTCTGGCAACTGGATAGAGTACAATTAACTTCAATATGTATCTGCACCGAATACAGTGCACTGCACTGCAGCCCATCATAACGTAATCGCAACAGAAATAACAAAAGTTGCGTTGCACGTGCGGGTGGGTGTGCATCCGTGTTTGTGAAAGAGAGAGAGAGAGAGAGAGAGAGAGAGAGAGAGAGAGAGAGACTTTCCCTTTGACCAATTTGCGGTCGAGAGAGAGAGAGAGACAGAGAGAGAGAGAGAGAGAGAGAGAGAGAGAGAGAGAGAGAGAGAGAGAGAGAGAGAGAGAGACTTTCCCTTTGACCAATTTGCGGTCGTTCATTTCTTGCATTCCTCTAAGCCGCGTTGTGTTGGGGCTACGCACGCCCAACCCAACACCAAAACCAGTTACGTTCATCTTCCCTTCTACGCCGGGAGGCTCTGGAAGTCGACGAGTTTTTGGGTTCTTTCTTCTCATTGGTTTGACTTTATTTCTATCGTTCTTTTCTTTCTGGATGGTATTTTACCTATTTACTTATTTTGTCTTTTTATTCATCTATTTATTTATTTATTCAATTAACTTGTTATTCATCTATTTATTTATTTATTCAATTAACTTGTTGATTTCTATCTAATTTACTTATCGATATAATTTGTTTTCCCGGGACCCACTGCCGGTCTGAGATGCATTGATTCCCGACAGCCCTGGCCAAGCGGGGAGGCGACCTAACATCGGCCTAAAAAGCCCAGCGGTTTGCCACAACTGGCAGGTCTTTGCCCTACCAGGGGTTTCTCACTGCGTGGGAGTGGAATGGCGAATTTTATTTATTTGATCAATTTAATTTACTTAGGTAATGCCAGTTTTTGGCCTCTCCACGAGAGCAGGTATTGACGAGAGCCACTGACGACCTTTCGTGTTCTTGCTCGTATAATCCTCGCTACGACGACGCACAATACATATTCTATTCTGGTTGACGCCTGGCGACCTTACTCAGGTCAAGGGAAGGTTGTATCATCATCATGAAGGAGGTCAGGACCAAACTGATAAATTCCTCTGGCGCAGTGACTTACTATACAATTTCATTGTGGCGAACATCAAGTGGATTTCGTTTCGGCCGTTGTCATAGCAACTGGCTTCATACATCGCAAGAGAGAAGGAACTTTCCTTTTCAGTGTGAGTCATCACCGACAACGCAACGAACGGTATTGTGGAGGAGAACGGAAGGGAAGACAAGGGAGTGAAGGACAGGGGAGGGGAGGACAGAGGAGTGGAGGACAGGGGAGGGGAGGACATGGGAGGGGAGGAAAGGGGAGGGGAGGACAGGGGAGGGGAGGAAAGGGGGGGAGGACAGGGGATTGGAGGACAGGGGAGGGAAGAACAGGGGAGGGGAGGACAGGGGAGGAGAGGACAGGAGAGGGGAAGACAGGTGAGGGGAGGACAGAGGAGTGGAGGACAGGACAGGGGAGGGGAAGGAAGAAAGGAAGGAGAGGTGAGAGGAGGGTAGAGGAGGGGTGAGGAGGGGAGTGAAAGGGTGTGGAGGGAAGGGGATGGAAAGGGGTGTTGAGGAAAGCAAAGGACTAGGGGAGGAGAAAGGGAAGGAGAAGAGGAAGAGTAAAAGAATACAGGAGGACGACAAGGAGTAATAAAAGGAGAACGAGGGGGTGGTGAGGAAAGAGGAAGAACAGGAATTACAAGAGGAGGAGGAGGAGGAGAGTAATATGAGGAAGACGGGGGATGGTAAAACAGGAAGAGGAGTAGAAGAAAGAGGAATTGCAGGAGGAAAAGGACGAAGAGGAGAAGAAAGGAAGAAGATTAGGAAGGATAGGAAGAGGAAGAAGAGAAGGAATATGTAAGACTCTTCGCTAAGGTGACGAACCTCATAGGTTTTGTTCTGGCGAAGGGCAAGTGGGGTGGTGGTGGAGGGCGGGGAGGAGAAGGAAGAGGAGGACCGGGAAGGAAGGAGGAAGAATGATGGGGGCGTAAGGACGAGACGGAAGGTAAAGGTAGACAGGGTAGTGGAGGGGTTAGGAGAAGGAAGGGGGGAGGAGGAGGAAGGGGGAGGAGGAGGAAGAGGAGGGGAGGAGGAGGGGAGGGGAGGAGAAGGAGAATGGAGGAAGTGGAGGACAGGGAGAGGAGGATGAAGGGAGGACAGGAGGAGGAGGAGCAAGAAGATGCAAGGGAAGTACAGGTGATGAAACGTGAGGGAAGGGAAGGGAAGGGAAGGAAAGGGAAGGGAGGGGAAGGGGAGAGAACTGAAGGCAAGGGGAAGGAAATCAAATAAGGGAGATGAAGGGGAAGGGGAGGGGAGGAGAAGGGCGGGAAAGAAGGAAGAGAAGGATTGTAGAGAGGAAGAGACAGAAGAGGAGGCGAGGGGAAGGGAGTGGAGGGGAGTAGAAGGGGTCAACAGGTAAGAAGGAAGTATAAAGCCGCTGCAAAGTCATCGCAGAGTAATAGAGAGGGATGAGAGTGGAGGAGGGATGGGTGAGAGGGGGGAGGTGGAGTAAGAAGCCATTCCAGTGTCATAGTGGAGGAAGGGCGAGGGATAAGAGTGGACGGTGAGAGTGGAAGGTGAGAGTGGCGAGTGAGAGTGGTGGGGTGAGATTGGAAGAGATACTCTTGTTGACTTATTCAACTAATTGCATATCTATGCTTTAACCGATGCATCCATTAGCTTATTTAATAATCATTCATTTGTTTATTCAATTGTATATTAACCTATTCGACCATTCATTCATGTTTCCAGTTCGCGTCACCATAAACCAAATGGTCCGCTACTGGTTATGGACATTGGTGAGGTAATACCTGTGTTCACTGTTGTAATTTGAAGAGGTTTATTGTATTTATTTCATCATTATTATATCTTACCACAGCGAATGTAAATACATGTATGTACACTGTATAAAACTGCAGAAAATATAACATTTTGATATGAGTGACTTGTGTCTTAAGGGCCGAGTTTTATCCTTGTCTCATGAACCAAATATTTATCAATATTGACATTATGTAGCTATATATTCTCTTCTCGCCTTGGATGTAATTAAAATGTGTTTCATGGAGATGGAAAGTGTTATTGTTATTGATAGTGTGAGAGAATTTGCATTAGTGGGATTAGTTGCCGTTGATGCCGCGCTGAGCAGCATTTCAATCAAACCAAACGATTTCGAGATATACTTAGGTTTCACGTTTGTATTATTATTGTTATTACTATTAGCATTACTACTATTGTAATTATTATCATTAATCAATTCTATTATCATTATTATTATTATGATATACTTAGTTTCACGTTTGTATTATTATTATTACTATTATCATTACTACTATTGTAATTATTATCATTAATCAATTCTATTATCATTATTATTCTTATGATTATCATTATTATTATTATTATTATTATCATTATTACTATTATTTACTATTATTATCATCAACATTAGTAGTAGTGGTATAATTTATTTCATCTATTCTATTTATTTATAATCTTTTTCTTTACACAAAAAATATTAACTTTGTGTGCAGTGCTGTGCAGTTGTTGTGGCATCATTCATTTAATCAACCAATATAGCCAAACAACGGGTCAGCGCATAGCCGAACGCACTTTTCCCCTTTATCTCTCTCTCTCTTTTTCCCTCTCCCTCTATCTCTCTCTCTTTCCCTCTCCCTCTATCTCTCTCTCTCTCTCACACACACACACACACACAGTAGCTCATCTATATATTTGAAAATTTATTTTGTAAAGGTACAATATTTATGCAGCTACAAGGAAATGTGCACGTAAATAGTTCTGGTATACAGTGACGTGGGCCAGATTCGGGTTTCCGCCAGCGTGCATAAAACACTAATGGAAAATAAATTCCGCTCGCATTTGAACGTGCATAAAGACTACTGTACATCAGTCGTCAAGAAACATATCTAAATGAATAAGTAAATGATGAGATACATAAATACATAAAAAACTAAATAAATAAGTGAATGAATAAAGAGATAAATAAATAAATGAATAATGACTATTGTCAGTTTCCACGAACAAAGATCTGTTTATTGAGGAGTATTAGATACACTTTCTAGGTAATAAATTTCCTTGTAAAATAAAGAGAATACCGTACACGAAAAGACAAACATTACTTGGAAAAAACAAAAGCAGGATTATTTCTGGCCACAACAGACCTTTTTCTAACCCTTCAGCTAAAAAAAAAAAAAAAAAAAAAAATCTGGCCATAGCTTTGGCACCTAGCGTAGTCAATTATATATTTATCTCATTGACACGCCCGGCAGTATCCGATAGATTGTGTTCAATTTCAAATCTATCGCTCCTGCGGATGATAGCCATTTATGGCTTCGGCCCTTCGAGCGATTACTGCAATATTGTACAAACAGACGCACACTGGCTCTAAAACAAAGAGCTGCATTTATGCTCGAGCCGACTCAGCGTGGGTTTAAATGCGTATCAGCATACATACACAAATAAATACAGGCACACATGCACACAGGCGCGCGCACACACACACACACACACACACACACACACACACACACACACACACACTCATTCACTCACACATATACGCACATATACACACACGCACACTCATTCATTCACACATATACGCACATATACACACACACGCATACACACATATCCTCTTTCTCTTTCATCTTTCATAATTGGCAAACCCATTGCTTTTAGTCTCCCCTCTTATGGTCTATATGCCCACTGAGAACAGTCTGGTTGCTACCCCTTCCATACAAACACACGCACACGCACACGCGCACGCACACACACACACACACACACACACACACACACACACACACAGATGCATGAATACTTGGAGGAGGATGTGGTCCAGGCCGGAACGATTTATGAACTCATAAATACGATATTTGGAAATCGGGGATGTAGAGTAAGTTGGAGCTGTGCATGAAATTGAGACTGGGTGCCATGGGTTGGACTGGAAGGCAAGACCCAACGAGTGGTGCTCCTTTCCCGGGAGTAGCAATTGGGTAGCTAAACACACACACACACACACACACACACACACACACACACACACACACACTGACTATATATATAGAATCATGAAAGGAATGTAAATCCTTGACAGAAAAGATTTATTAAAAAAGGACAATGGAAAAACAAGAGGTCATGAAAAGAAACTCAAAAAGGACAACTATAGAAGAGATAGGAAAAAGAATATCTTCCCACACAGAATGATGGATATATGGAATAACTTAGATGAAAGAACAGTGTGTGCAAATACTGTTCACGATTTTAAGAATAATCTTGATGCTGAAAGATACAAAGACGGGTCACCACGAGCATAGCTCCCTTCCCGTATAATACTAGGTAAATACACGCACACACACACACACACACACACACACACACACACATACATACGCACGATTACACACACGCACACACATGCATATTCACACACTGGCGGCCAAGGAGTTGTGTGTGTGTGTGTGTGTGTGTGTGTGTGTGTGTGTGTGTGTGTGTGTGTGTGTGTGTGTGTGTGTGTGTGCGTAAAGTCACAGCATTACTCATACTCGTAGATCGGGCCATATATGAACACTGTCCTCTCATTCGGGAGGGTAGTAGCTGTCGATCACGAGTCCAACATGTGAACCAAGACCGTGGTGAATCACACACATATTATATTTTTTTTACTCACACTTGTTATAGTGATGGCTAATTAAGCAACTTGTATCTTTGCATATTTTAAGGTTTTCTCTTTATGTCTAAAATAATCTCTTTCTCAAGATTTTTGATGATTTCTGCGAGGGAAGTCATCTGTGGTGCTTTATCGCCATTTCAAGTCTGACTCTTCTTCAGTTGCTTGCAGAAGGCGTGAGTTCTCCCATTGTCTCGCTCGTTCTAATTGCTGATTGGCTGGACCTACGAGTTTAATTTCTTCTTGTGGGAGGCAGAGCTTGTAAGTCAGAAGTTTGAATGTTTAGATTTCTTCTATAATATATATACATATACATATATATATATATATATATATATATATATATATATATATATATATATATATATATACATATATATATAATATAATATATATATATATATATATATATATATATATATATGGCGACGGAATGCATACGGACATATCAAATCTACATTTTCCACAAGTATCTCTCTTGTTAGGGTTGTCCGGTATTCCTGCCTTACATAATTTTTGGGAGCTCTAGATATAAGATACTATTTAGGCATCTAACTCAACTTTATTGTCGTCATGCCGACATAGGTGGAGGCGAAAATTTCACAGTTTTATGTTGTACAAATAAACTCATATACGACATTTGACTGCTGGCTTAATTCCTTCTTCATGCAAGGACTGATTCATGGCTAATCTTGCATTTCTAATGCATCACAATGTTTAGTATTTTTTCGCGATCTGTTTCCTTTACTTTTTATCATTTGTTTTAATACTCTTCTATATACGACACTCCGAAACACGCTCTGAAGTATATATTTTTGTGTTTTCTTGTCGCATAAGATACCAACGGACATTTTTTTTTGGGGGGGGGGGATCGTGTATGGTCAATCCGTTGTGTACCTGAGTTGACCTTTCCATTTCTGTGCTGACCTTGTTTCCACATGATACAGTGGGTCAGTGTTTCTTCGATGATGAGATAAAGAAAACATTTCAAAGAAAATATAAAATGCCGGACTGACCATCACTTTTGAAAATGCACACACACACAAACACATATACAGAACTTATTTATTAATTCACTGATCTTATTTACACGTGTATGTGCATCCACATGCAAAGGCACATATTGTAATTGCACAGAACTTTCTCTGGTCGAGGGAAAGGGGAGGGTCCCTTGTGCTGAATAAAATCGCCCCACGGCAGCCAGATCAAGGGTTCAAACCACGGACAGCAATGAAAGGGGGAACCAATATGGCTTCAAGAATATTGCTATGAAATGGATTCCGGTGGGCTGAATAAAATCGCCTGGCGACACGCGGGGCAAATAAATTATCTTTCCCGACCCCTTCCGTGCCGGGTGGCACCCGCCAGAAGGTCTCATTCATCTCCGTGGCACCCACCCGGTGCCAAAAGGGTTACATGCTCCCTCGAGGAACACTTCCCTCACCCTCTTCGTATCGTGGAAGCCAGCTTTCACGGTCGTTTGTTTGCTTGTTTGTTTGTTTGCCGTTAGA
>NC_134777.1:96625222-96630222 GCF_046742065.1 Oratosquilla oratoria
GATGGCTTAGAATTAAAGTGTATTGTGGTTGATAAAAATGTATATCTGTTAACTGGGACCCCTTCAGTGTTCCATTTACTCACATATATATATATATACAGTATATATATATATATATATATATATATATATATATATATATACAGTATGTATGTATATACTGTGCAATTTGAAGGCTCTCTTAAATTCTGTAACCGTGCGCACATGCACACGTACACATGAACACACACGCACGCACATGCACAGACACACACACACACACATACACACACACACACACAAACAAACAAAATCTCACACACACGTAGATGCAGAAACTTGTCACACGAAAACTATGCCATGTAATGAATGCGTGGCGTGAGGGAACGGCAAAAAGATTCTTTGAGTAATGTTAGAGGTATTCATTATTGAGCAATACAAAAACAGTGGGTGTGTGCTTTGACTCGGCCACCCCCTTATAAGGGGGAGAAAGCCTTTGGTATGCATTATGTATACACAAAAAAAAAAAAAAAAAAAATGCTTGTTCGAGAAGGACGTTGGTCCAGATATCAATACTGTGACTCCTGGCACTTTCGTTGCGTTTTTACAACTTAAGACTTTCTTTCAGCTGCCGTTAAGTGATTTAATTCGGCCAGAGGATAAGGGTTAGATCATTAAGAATATTTTAAGGGAAAAAAAGTCTTTCTGTTGATTCAACTGATACTTAACATACTAAGGAGATGATAAGTCTATCGTCAGCTTGGGACCACATAATTTATTTTCCGAAGTAAAGATCGCTTTGGTTATGGACATAGTTGGTAGTGGAGGAAGAAAATTTGGAAAGGATGGGAGAGGAGGGGAGGAGATGGGAGGGGAGAGGAAGGAAGGGGAGGGGGAAGGGGAGGTGAAGGAGGATCTGAAAGGGAAAGGCGGATGAAGGGAGTCAAAGACTGGGGAGATAATGGGATGGGGTGGGATGGGATGGGATGGGATGGGAAAGGGCAAGTGATGGGTTGTGGGAAAGGAATGGAAGTGGAAGGGAGATAGAAGAATACAGTGGGATAGAAAGGAAAATGGGAGGAGAGTGGAGGTGGAAGATGGACTTCGTTAATAACCAGCGCTTCTGTTATTGAGACAAAAGAAGGGGTCATTGGGGATGGTTAAGGGGAGATCTAAGGAGGGCATTAGGAGAGAAGGAAGGAAGGACAGCAGAAGTTAAAATCGATCAGTATTTTTCTTTGAGTGACGATTAGACTCCTATCAAGAAGGAAAGCTGCGTAACTCTGGTTCATAGGGGGTTAATGGTCTGAAATATTGATTACCTTTAAGAAGGGTGGAGGGCAATTATGGGCCTGAGAAGGAGGGGAGAGGAGGGTGAGGAGGAGTGTAGATGGGAGTGTCATTGGAATGACGATAAACACTGAAGAAAGGAAGGAAGAGTAGCAAATGAAGAGAGAGAGAGAGAGAGAGAGAGAGAGAGAGAGAGAGAGAGAGAGAGAGAGAGAGAGAGAGAGAGAGAGAGCAATGTAAGGGGCAAGAGGGGAGGGGAGGTGGAGGGCGGGGGAAATGGGAGTAGGGAGATCTTTGGGCCATGTGCGCAGAAGAGGGTAATATGAGACGTTTTCGCGCATACGGTTGAGCACAACTGCGTTTATGTGTGAATGCCCTCATACATATGTGCACATGTGCCCTGTTCACGACGCAGAACAGGAATTTAATAAAAAACAAAACATTGCGTCCACACACATAACTATCCACACACACACACACACACACACACACACACACACACACACACATCTATTTACATACACATGTGTGTACGCGCGTGGGTACGAGTGTTTGAGTACATGTATGTTTATCTTACAGATAGCATAAAATAAAGATCGTGTATGTTGATTTTATATATATTTATAAAATAAAGACACGTGCGCACGAACGCGCGCGCGCACATGCACACGCTCACACACAAACAAACGTACATACACAAACACACACACAAACGTGCATACACAAACACGCACACATACACAAACACACGACTCGCATGGCGCAGTGGTTAGAGTTCCCGGCTACCACTACGGCGGTCCGGGATCGAATCCCGCCCAGGGCTGAAATAAATTATTGCTGCGCTGTGAGTCGTTACTCAAACTCTCGTGGGTGGGGAGTTGGGTGTGTGCATGCGTGTAAAGTCACAGCATAACCCATAGATCGGTCATATATGAGCTCTAAGCTCTCTTCCGGGAGGGAAATAGCTGTCGATTACGAGTCCAACTCGTGATCCAAGACCATGATGAATCACACACACTTACGCACGCATGCTCACACACACACACACACACACACACACACACACACACACAAGTACATACACTCACACAGACGCACACCCATCCAAACACACGCTCACACATGCACATGCACACGCGCGCGCACACACACACACACACACACACACACACACACACACATGCACACACACATCCATACACACACGCACACACACACACATACAAGCTATTGTACATAAACACATGTGTAAACACCGTAATTCTCATTGTCTAGAACCGCTTTACTCTCAAGGGGTACCAAGGAGATGAATAGAATACCCCGACATGGGAAAAGGTACCACCCGGTATGGAAGGGGTTAAGTGCACGACACTCGTGTCTATCATGACACCTCTTCAGGCTAGAGTCGCTGGCGCAATGTCAGCAAGACACATACACAAGTGACTCTCATAATCTCGACACCTGATACTTTTCATGACGTATGTAATTAATGTAACCTGATCTAATCGTAATGACTGTAATTATGATAATGTGATGCAATAATAATATAAGGGACATCTGAAGAAGTACGAGGAGATCCCGGCCCCCTCATCATGTAGGAGGAAGCGAAGACGCCTCCTCTTCTTCTTCTTTCCTCCTCCTCCTCCTCTTCCTCGTGCTCCGGGATTTGTGTCGTGAATATCTTCGCAACAAGTACACGGGAAAAAAGCCGTTTACGCCTTCTCTTGGTATATGGGAAAGATACAAATAAATGAATAATAATCACCTTCCTCATGGTACATGGTAAAGATTTTTTTTCTCTCTTAATATTTGCTCTCCGACTAACGGCTCATGTATCCCCAGAGGCTTCCATTCATTCTCGTGGTCATATCATTTCAGGATGGCCTGCCCTACTCATTGTCTCAGTCCTATCTTACCACTCTTTTTAAAACCCCTGAAAGAAAAATAGTCACCTATATTCCTGTTGATTTTTGGTCAAATAAATAAATAAATAAAAATAACGTGGCAAACTCCCCCCTACCAGGAGGCTAGAACGGTGCATTTTACAGAGGATTTTGTAATGTGGAAATTCACGAACCATGCCCTTGGTCCAACTCGCTGGGCAGATGGGTTCGAACTCCCGTCACCTCGAACCTCCGCCGCAAATAGCGACGCTCTAATCCGCTCGCTCAGCGGATTCTTCTCTTCTTTTTAATATTTAGTATACATACATGTAAAGAGTAAAAGTTGATAGTTGCTAGATAACCAGAATAAATATGCTTTCATATTTTTGAAAAGAAATCAAGAAAAAGTTAGACAAAGGAATGAATTGTGTTGATGTAGCAATCAAGAAGAGAAGCAAGTTAATAAGGATTTGTTTTGAGGCAGAAATTTTCACCCCTTTCACTCAAACGATGTAACTTCTCTTTATAACCTCTCGATAGACAGAATGAAATAAATGAAGAAAATTTCAAGAAAAACAGAGTATTTTTTCCAACATTAACCTACGCAACACACACACACACACACACAACCTCGTGGCACGGTGATTAGATTTCTCGCCTTCCACTATGGCGGTCCGGGATCGAATCCCGCCTTGGGCTGAAATAATTTCAGTATCACTGCGCTGCGGGTTGTTACTCCAACTCTCGTGGGCGGGGAGTTGGGTGTGTGTGTGCGTGTAAGGTCACTGTAATACCCATTGATCGGTCATACGAGATCTCAATCACACACACACACACACACACACACACACACACACACACACACACACACATATTTTTCACATATATATTGAAACATTCGCATACACACATCAATCATATGCAAGAGGCAAAAATATTCAGAGCGACAGATAAAGAAACTGAGGAGAGGGGTGGTGGGCGATAATGGGAAAGGCTGTCGAGGATGAGAAAGATCAATACACTGTGATAACAATCATAAGAAAGGTAGCGAGGGGCGACAAAAGACAATACTTGGCAGACACTAAGCAGGGAGATCAAATGACGAAGGGGAGCAATTCTCAGAAGCGTAGAAGAAAAGAATTGTAAATAACATACACAAAGAACAGGAAATAAAGTCAAACGTTAGAAAGAAACGGCATATTCACTATTGTTGAAGGTGGAAATGTAAAACAAGTAAATGAAAGATGAGCCCTTTCGAAGACAGCTTCCCATAAGTGAAGAAAAGATGAAGGACGACGCTACAATGCGCAAATGATGAGGAATTAAAAATATTACGAAAAGAAACAGATGACACACTTATTCACCAAGCAATATTTTTTTAAAGTCTGAAAGGAGAAGGAAAATATACATAAATAAATTATATATAAAATAAAAACATAAGATAAAAGATACATGCAACACAACCAGGAAGATGAGCCTTTTCAAAGACAGACGACTTGACGTAGGTGATGAACGAACGTTACGCAAATAAAAACAAACCGCACCCGGAAGACGTTCATAGAAAACGGAACCAAAAAGAAGAAAACAAAGGAGGAAACAGATGGGATGAGAATGCTTCAGGAAGAAAACGTAAACTTTGCTCATAAACATGCCGAAGACAATTATGGTACCAGCTCTCCACAAGAACATAAATAACGCATCATCTGGACGAAACTACCCAGTAAACATCAGACGAAAACACAGAAACTGAAAGAAAGCGTATAATGATTTCAGACACACCTACAGGACAATAATTACAAAATAATTTTCCACTATCAAGCAAGCAAGCAAAGCAAAGAAAAAAAAAAA
>NC_134777.1:96632722-96637722 GCF_046742065.1 Oratosquilla oratoria
TTGTTCACGTCTATTTTTATAAAAAAAAAAAAAAATTATTCCTTCATTTCTACATCTATTTGATAAAATCCAACAATCTACTCTCTCCTTTATAAAACAATTTTCTCGAGAGAAAATTAATTGGAAACACAAAGGATTACAAAGGATTACAAAGGCGGAGCATGCCGACAGGAGACCTTTTGATCCATATCTAGGTCGGATGCAAAAAAAAAAAAAAAAAAAAAAAAAAAAAAAAAAAAATCATATTAATAATAAATTAAAACTATAATAATGTAAAAATAACAAATAAAATACATAAATAAATGCATAGGTATAGTTGAATAACAAACAAAACGGTAAATAGTAAATGATTATAAATTGACATATAACTAATAATAAATGAAAATCAGACAGACAAATTATAACAAAACAAAAACAAATAATATAACATAAATTATAATCATTACAGCATCTTACTTAGGTATTTATCTAAATGATTCTTAAAGCTTCGAACTGAACTACATTGCACTACCTGTGCAGGAAGTTTATTCCATTCATTAACTACACGGTTGGCAAAGTTGTTTCTACCTACTTCCAAATTGAATCTATTTCCGGACAGTTTGAGACCATTGTTTCTTGTCTGATTCTCATTCAATGTGAAAATTTTGTCACTTTTGATGTTGTCAATTCCCTTTAGAATCTTAAAGACCTGTATCAAGTCACCTCTGAGTCTACGCTTTTTTAGGGGAAACAGATTCATGTGTTTTAGTCGATTTTCGTATGATTTATTTCAACTTGTACTGATGTTTCTTTATGTATTTTTTCATCTACTGTCAGTGAAGTGAGTCCTTCTCTGTTTCTCAATTTATTGTCTTATTTTTTTCACCATGGCCTCAGATCACGTGGTAGAGTCGTGATGGGCAGCTATTACCTTGTCGGATGTGGGGTCCTATTCTTGCATGGCCTGAATTTATGGGTAATGCTGTGACCTTAAACACACCACACAAACCTCACCCCTTGCTCAAAGGAGACCTTAACGACGTGCAGTACTGTGATACTTTGCAAATCTTGAGCGGGACACGATCTAGGTCTTGCTGAGTTAGCGGGCCAAGAGCCTACCTACCACACTTGGATGCCGTGTGTGTGTATACACGAAAGTGGACTGATTCTGTGTTTTAATATGAATAGAAACCAAACTATGCAAAGGTCCACAATATACTGTACATTGTTATCATTTGTTCCAGTTACTCAACGATTGTCTGCAGGCATTTTATCACCATTACTATCATTACTTATTTCATCATCATTATCTTACTACCATTATCATTACCTTATAAATCACAGAGCTTGCGGAAAAGCACTATGAAGTAGCAGACAACGCTACACGTCGGAGGTGAACAGGAAGGAAAGGGGAGGGGGGGAAGGGTGGGGAGGGGAGGGGAGGGGGACGGGAAGGGGAGGGGGAGCATGCAGGGGAAGGGGGGAGGGGGGGGCAGACACGCCGTGGCAACATTGTGCAATGCAAGAAAACTCGAGGGCAACAGTTCATTTCCGTAGTTGCTGGGATTGTGTGTTTCGTCTTAACTATTTTTATGTTCATCTGTTCAGTTCTATTCATGTATCTACTATTCTATTGTTATTACCTTATCTATACATCTATTTAATCATTTGTCTATTTTAGGGTGAATATTTATAATAATAAAAAAACATATTTCGCAGTTCGAGTTTTGTGACATATTTCACATCTGGTCAAACACCAGTGTTTACGTATCTTAAGTAGACGTCCTTGTCGTTCTTGAGCATTCCCTTCTCTGACTGGAAACCCGCAGCCCCACAGTGTTCGGCAATGGTTTTCTTCGATTAAACCAAACAGACTGGTAACGGACAGGAGGGAATCTAGAAGCCAAGTAGCTCAGGGTTTCCTGAATCACCTGGCTGCAGCCAAAATAGAATCCAAAGTGAAATTAGTAAAAAGGTCCCCTCATGTGAATGAAATTACCTGGCCAATAAGCCACATTCAATTTCACACACACACACACACGCACACACACACATATATATATATATATATATATATACATATATATTAATATACATATATATATATATATATATATATATATATATATGTGTGTGTGTGTGTTCGTGTGTGTGTGTGTGTGTGTGTGTGTGTGTGTGTGTTTGTGTGTGTGTTAGTTTACTTATATTTTGTTCAAGACGGTTACACCCTTCTTTCCCAAAAGGGACATGTGGAGCTGAATAAAAATCGCCTGACGGCGGCCATCGTTAAGATATAAGTACCAAACGGTAGAGAAAGGGTTATTCGAGATGGTTTTAATGTCGATACCTCTAAGATACATCCGCAAATTAAAATGAGTATAGGGAAAAATATACAGAGAACAATGTGACGCATTTTAACAAACGTTGAACATCACATAATCATACGGACACTGAACATTTATTTTCTATATTGAGGATGAATATATAATAGAAATATATAAAATAATAATTTTTAGAGGGAAAATAAAGAATATGTATAAAAGGAATTATTCTCAGGTACATCCTGCCACCGTTAATAGATGGGTGGATGGATGGATAGATGGAGAACTAAATCAATTAATCGCTTCAATGGGGAGAGCGTGCGTGGTGGACGGGCAGACTAGGGCGGCAACGTTTGTAGTCAAGAAGTCAGAGAGAGACGATTCGAATCCCGCTTCCCCATTTAGGTTCCACGTACGAAGCCTCTCAAAGCATAGTCCTACGTACCCCGATATCCGACATAAAGATCTCATGCCTAGTCACCTCGCAGAGCGAACTTCTTACACACACACAAAACAGCAAATAGATAATAACCAACACCCAAATGGGGTGATCAACAAAACGGTTTGACACCCGGCACAAAAAACACCATCAGTGTTAGATGAGAAGTACTTGAGCTCAACAGTAATTTTAGCATCCACTCTTTTAACTCCTACTCTACAGCGTGGTCTTCTTCCTTTGTGACATCCCGTTGTTGGTACCTGATCGTCTCTTTGTCCTTGCCATGTGTTGTTTCCTCCACACAACCCTCTATGAACTCTCGGTGCAGTCTGTAAAGACGGAACGCAATGCAGAAGTGGAGTGTCACTCAATGTTTATAAGCAGATAGGTCAATATTTCGAACTGTGTGCCTCTGGAAGGGTTAGGTTAGGTTAGGTTAGGTCCAGTCCACGCACAGCACAAGCATAGTCGATCTGGCGTCCTGTCGTTCTGCGCGGGCGCGTACGAAACCTCGCCTTCCACTTTTGCCTGACGTCTCGTTTTTGCCTCCTACACCGCCTTCGCGTTTCTCGTGTCGACTTCCCCTCTGCAACAAAGACCTTCTTCAGGATGTCGTTGTCGAGCGATTTTTGTGACAAGTTCTTCTCTCTCTCTCTCTCTCTCTCTCTCTCTCTCTTTTCACCCTAACCTCAAGGACGCAGGTTTCCTTCTCGGGGGTACCTTGTCCACTCCTGTTACAGTCTTCACACTATCCACTGTCCTATTTCACAATTTATACGCACCTTTTACAATTACTAGTTCCTGGTTGCACATCCTCTCAAAAACATGGCATTCAGTCTTCCCTTAGGTTGTCCAATTCCTCCAAAAGAACATCAACTACCATTCTTACAATTTAGGGACTAAGATGACACCCCTATGGATCAGGGTCCATTTGCTTCTCCTCTTCCTTCCCCCTCCCTCTCCTCCTTCTCCTCTTCCCCCTCTTCTTACTCCTATAAATTCTTCCCCTACTCTTGTTCCATCACCAAAGAAGAATGTTGATCCCTTTTCTAGCTTTTATTGTCACGTCTTTCTGCTACCTTCCCCTTCATTCTATCCGACTTTTCGCCGCGACATTGAGCCCAGGAACAGAAGGCCTGGTTATCAACTGGAGGCACTCAGGATAAAATGCTGAGCCAAAGGCTGTTAATTGTCATTGGAAAGGATTAATTAACCACTTCATTGCGAGAAGGGGAATAAAAGGAGAACGAGGAGAAGAAGAGGAGGAGGAGGAGGAGGAGGAGGAGGAGGAGTGGAGAGGATGAGCAAGAGATGGGGGAAGAAGAAACAGAAGTAGGAAGAGAGGGAAGAGGAAAAGGAAGAGGAGGGGAGGAGGAGGAGGGGGGAGGAGGAGCAGGAGATGGGAAGAAAAAATAGAAGTAGGAAGAGATGGAAAAGGAAAAGGAAGAGGAGGGGAAGGAGAAGGAGGAGGAGGAGGAGCAGGAGGAGAAGCAAGGGATGGAACAGGGGTAGAGAAAGAAGATATAGGAGTAGGAAGAGGGGGAAGAGGAGAAAGATGAGGAGGAGGGTAAAGGAGGAGGAGGGGGAGGAGGAAAAGAAGGAGAGGCAAGGGATGGAAAAGAATTTATAGGAGTAAGAAGAGGGGAGAGAGGAGAAGGATGACGAGGAGGGGAAGGAGGAAGAGGAGGAGGAAGAAGATGAGGAAGAGGAGGAGGAAGAGGAGGAGAAGGGGAAGGAGGAAGAGGAGGAGGAAGAGGAGGAGGAAGGGGAGGAGGAGGAAGGGGAGGAGGAAGAGGAGGAGAAGCAAGGGATGGAACAAGAGTACGGGAAGAATTTATAGGAATAGAAAGAGGGGGGAAGAAAAGGAGGAGGAGGACGAAGGAGGAGGAGGAGGAGGAGGAGGAGGAGGAGGAGAAGGAGGAGGAGGAGGAGGAGGAGGAGAAGAGAAGGAGGAGGGGGAGGAGGAAGTGTGGTTATATTACATCGCCCATGACCAGCGATTCTATCCAAGGGGGCAACATCGCGCCGAAGAGCCGTCGAGGTGGTGGTTCAGCAGAGATAAGGATGGAAACAACAGCAGCGAGAAGGGAGAAATTTACTTAAAATTGGTCAGCGTTCGTCTTTGAACGGAGATTTGTCTCCAACCATGAAATAATGCTACGTGCCTCTGGTCCGTGGGGGTACCATCAAAGTCCCCCCATGAATACTGATTGCGTAACTTGTGCAATCAATACTCCACACCAGGAGAGGAGGAGAAGGAG
>NC_134777.1:96645222-96722722 GCF_046742065.1 Oratosquilla oratoria
CTTAGAATTAAAGTGTATTGTTGAAATTTCTCCTTCACCACTTCTGTAACTCCCCCTCCCCATTCCCTCTTCGGTGCAGGATTGTCCCCAAGGATACAAGCACCGGATCCCCTCAGTCTCCTGCGCACTGCGCTTCCTGAGTAATCTCGGGAACGGAAGCAGTAATTACTCCACGGCAAGTCCGAGACGCACTGCCCCCCCCCCCCGGGGGAGGGATTCCCGGCCCGCTGCCCTACGGACGTGCGCACTTGCAAGCCCCAAACAGAGGGAAATTCGAAAAGAATAAGAAAAAGGATTGTGGGTAAGGAAAAGATGTAGATTACTGGATCTATTACCAAGAAAAAATAAAGGTTAGTTCACTGGCTGTGAGAAACCTTAAGTTAATGGTGAATATTCATTTATTATCACTATCATTATTACTATTATTATTTTTTCCTTCTTCTTTGAGAAAGGGTAGTGTACTGGGATACATGACAAAAAATAGGAATTTCGAATAATATTTAGACTTGAATAACAAATAACACACACACACAAAAAAATGTCGATCAGAAGAACGACGGAAACACAAAGTCCTCAATCGATTTGATAAGGAATAGAAAGGAAGGGGGGGAGGGAGGAGCGAGTTCAAGATTACTTTTAACTAGACCCATTCCTAAAGGAGAAACACGGAAAGGGAGGAAGGGGAGAGGGGCGTCCCCAATCCCTTCACTCCGTTTCATGAAGTCGCCATTTTTCGACATGCACAGGAAGGTAATGGACATACTGTGTCAGAAAATGATAATGATGATGGTTGAAAACAAAGTTGGGTATCACCTGAATATATTTAAAAGTAGACAGTTCTGTCGTGTCTATGCTAAACAGATTGGGCACTTGTCTCGGTATATTCCTTTATTGATTCTTTTACTTGTCTGTCTATTCATCTATTTATCTATTTACTATAATTACACTATAATGTATATTGGTCCGATAACTTTCAATCCATTCTAGTGCATATTCGTTAATATCCCTCGATTTCGGATTTTTCTTATTGAAATTGTAGACCCTCGGTCGATGATGGTCAGTGTTCCAAATTCCCATTATCATTTTCACTAATCGATTGTGTCTCAGTATAATTTTGTTCTCTCTCAGACACTGAATTGTTTATGTACTGTTGTTTTTACAATTTCGGAAAAGTATGACACGTTTGATATATGTCTATAAGAGTTAATTTTTTTCGTCTCACCGCCACTTGTAAAAAAATTCTTCTTTAACTAATTTTCTGAGTCTATTAGCTCGTTTTCGCTGTAAGAATTGATTACATTTTTCTTTTTTTCTTAACTTATTAACATTCATTTCAGTCAAGTATTATTTTTTGGTAATTGGTATTACGGTCTATGCACGGCATCATTTTTACTGTTTTTGCTTCTTAAGTTTTCACATATTGGATTTAACTACCATTTCTGTGGACGGGACCGAGGAGAAGAGGAGGAAAAGAAGACGAGGAGGAGGAGGAGGAGATGAAGAGGAGGGGAAGAAGGAGTGGAAGAACTGCTGCTGGATTAAGGTGTGCATGGGCTTTGAACGACTTGGTAACACCAACAAGACAAAGCTGCAGGCCAACACAAACATCATCAAACCGATCGTCTTACATGGAAGCGAGGCTGCCTGGCACCGAACAAAAAATACTAGAGACAAGTTCACTTAAAAAAAAAAAAGAATAAATAAATAAATAAAAACGTGGCTCAGTCAGGGAAGAATGAACTCAATGGTGAATGACGACGGTGATACATCAACGATGCTAAGAAGTCATGTACAGAGCGCTCTGAGCATATCTTGTTCCCCGTAAGGAGGGACGAAGAGCGATTGGCGAAGCAGGTAATACTTGGAGAACCCGTTGGCCTTCGACCGTTTGGACGACCAAGGACGAGATGGGCGGACATTCTGGAGGAGGACTTGACGGCGCTGTCGGGAGAGAGAGACGAAAATCTTGGTAGTGGATCGACAGAGATGGAGAGAGCTCGATGAGGCGGCGGCGGCAGCAAGAGAGACACTACCTCTGGAACGAGACAGAATCTCTCATATTCCATAGAGTTTCTTTTCTTGGGCTGAAATATTTTATTTTTGTCCTTTTAATCCCACTTGCACAGTTCAGTGGTCTCTCACTTTCATCTTCATTCTTGTACTCATATGGTCTTTGGCTACTTTTTATGTTCTGGATATTACCTTTATTTTTGTTATTATTAGATTAATTATCTTAGTCGTTTCTTTTCACTGGTTTTAATCCTCGTAATATCTTGCATCACAATTTATTCTTATTTTTCTATCTTCTTTTTTAACAAGTTACACGCACTATATATCTTAGGTATACCATTCATATATTCATGAGTAAATCTATGTGAGTTTAACTTCTTTATACACACACACACACACACACACACACACACATAAAACTCGTGGCGCAGTTAGTAGAGTTCCCGGCTGCCACTACGGAGGTCCAGGTTCGAATCCCGCCCAGGGCTGAAATAATTTCAGTATCGCTGTGCTGCGGGTTGTTACTCCAGCTCTCGTGGGCGGGGAGTTGTGTGTGTGCGTGAAATGTCACAGCAGTACCCATAGGTCGGTCATTTACGAGCTCTGAGCTCTCTTCCGGGAGGGAAATAGCTGTCTATCACAAGTCAAACACGTGATCCAAAGACCATGGGGGAATCACACACACACGCACACACTCATATATATATATATATATATATATATATATACACTGTATATATATATATATATATATATATATATATATATGCGTGAGTGTGTGCGTGTGTGTGTACATTCTAAAGGGGCAAGTGATATGTTGTTATGATATTCATCTTCATAATGGCTTTCCCGGGCGGAGTGCAGGGGTGAGGTATTGATCTTGGTCGACTTAGCAGCATTACCACAAGAGATATTGATTAACTGATATGAAGCTCTGGGGAATGATTCGATTTTGAGAGTGAGTGTGTCAGTCAATCACAGATAAGAAGGAAAAAAAATTGCCTCTAACTTCCTAAAAAAAAAAAAAAAAAAAAAAAAAAAAAAAAAAAAAAAAAAAAAAAAAGAGCATACATATATACATATATATATATATGACGTAGTGGAGTAGGAAACACAGGAGTCTTAGTCTGAGTTTATTCCTGGCTAGTTTCGCAGGTATACTTTGAAAAAGCTACCTGCGAAACTAGTCAGGAATAAACTCAGACTCCTGTGTTTCCTACTCCACTTACGTCAACCAGTCAGAATGTCTCAATGTATGTGTGTATATATATATATATATATATATATAAATATATATATATATATATATATATATGAGCTAAACATATAGAACAGTTGGAGTTTTTTATTCACTGACGTTTCGTCCTTACCAGGACATTCTCAAAGAACATCTACTTTGAGAATGTCCTGGTAAGGACGAAACGTCAGTGAATAAAACTCCTACTGTTTTCTGTGTTTAGCTCACCGCCCTTCCACTCATTTGCCTTCCGTACTTCAATATACTGTATATATATATATATAATATATATATATATATATATATATACATATATATATATATATATATGTCGAGGTTTGATGTGCATGGCATTTATTTACCTTTAATTGTTTACTTTTATGGGTTTATATTCTTCATGCACCATATTTACGCAAAAGAAAAGTTCACTTCTGAACGACGCTTCGCCGATGACGTCATGTCGTGAACATTTCCCCTCCGGTTGGCGGCGCGCGGAACCAAGACAAGAACTCGCTCCCTTTTTGCGTACCTGACTGACAAAGGAGAACCATCAGGATCGAGGACATGGTAAGACTTCGCGTCAACCAAGCATGACTGCATTACACAATTATTAAGATAACACTCTCAGAGTGCATGTTTGTATATGTACTCTATAATACATATGAAATGCATATACACATACATATATATATATATATATATATATATATATATATATATATATATATACATATCAAGGACTACTATTACACAGGACGTGCGCACCCAGATCCCTGGGTTCGCTAGTGGAGGCCATTGCTTTTTTTGTAACCTAACATTTTATATTGGACAAATATATCAAAACTAGAAACCTAACATTGTATATAGGTCAAATATATAAATTATTGGCTTATTCAATGCAGTATAAGTTAATATAAACTTTTGTAGTGAAATAAGAAACTATTTCTAAGGCACTGTTATACTCTGAAATGACAATTTTAGCCGGATTTAACAGGTATTATTGTATGAGGTTAGTGGACACCTGGGTTGGTGTTTTTTTTTTTTTTTTTTTATCTTTTTATAAAATATAAAAGAATCTATTTTTTTAAATCAGATTTATTTGATTTCAATTATTTTTGTTTGTAAATTTTAAATATTGTGGGATCGCTATCTGATATGCGATCTGATTGCTAAAGGACATTTTTAGCATATCAACATAAGGAGCAGTGTTATATAAACTTGCCACAAGTATACAAGGAACGGTATAAGCCGTATGTGAGGACGGTATGCTCAGGTTCACTCGATTCCTCCAAGAGTTTTCTCATCTTGGTGACATTTGCTGCATTGTCTGTCACAACACTTCCAATGTGACAACCAAAATCTTGTCCAGCCTTCTTGATCGAATTTTGTACAAGTTGTAGAAGATATCAGCAGTGTGAGGTTTCCCTGGTGTGTCTATTGTCTCAACTAAATAAATCTGACCACTGGATGTTGTTAAGAGTGACACATATTATGGGCTCATTATGGATGTTAGACCACCCATCAATTAAAAGACATACAGTTTCATTATTCAGGTCATCTGCACACTTTTTATATTACTTTTCATACACAACAACCAAGTACTTATCAGCAATATCTTTTCTGGATGGAGGAATGTAACCTGGCCTCAGGTTCTGAACCATCTTGAGAAACTGAGGATGCTGAGCAAGACGAAATGGTGAATTTGTAACAAATATAATTCTTGCAACTTCTTTGTTGAGATTTTCCTTTTGAGAGGCTGAAGTTTTTATGATAAATCTGTCCAGAGATGTTGATGACTTTCTTTTAGATGAAAATGATTTAGCAGAAGTGGCGCCTGTGGAGGAGTCTGATAGTGACCTTTTTAATGGTGGAGTCAGGTTTGCAGATAATTCAAGTGGAGCCGATGATGATGGGATTGAAGCTGTTGATACAGATCCTGAAATGGAAACAGAAAATTTTAGCATATTGCATAATTTATAAATTAATAAATAAATGAATGAATACAGTGTGATTTAGGCTACTTTTGAGTACAGTAGTTATTTTTTTTAGATAATAATCATATTCACACAAGCCACTAAATTATTTGGAAATAATTAACAGGATATGAAAGAGGTGGGCTTGGAATTCAGCCCACACAGGATTCAGTCCACTTTTAAATTCACTAAAAATAATGAGTTAGTTGGGTTAGGTTAGGCTAAATCCCTTTGGGCTGAATCCCATGTGGGCTGAATTCCAATGGAACCTATGAAATATATTACACAATGTTGAATGAAATGAATAACAATCATCTAGGCCCCAAAGTTGAGTGGATACAGTATACTATAGTGATATAGTCATTACCCAAATTTAGAAGTAATGAAGTTGAAGTATCATCTCTTTAGGCCTTCACATTTTTATTGCACATGCTCTCCATTGTTCACCAAATTTATATAGTTGCGTATGAAAAGGGAGAAATGCACACAATATAAGTAAAATTATTTACCTGGGTCATCAATTTCTTCTTCTGTATGCTGTGGCTGACCTTGGCATTTATCTCTGTTGTTGTTGACACAATGCCCTGTAGTTCCTGGCTGCAATCTTTGCATTTAGCTCGGTACCCTTTGCCAGAAGTTGTTGGTAGTTTTTCAAAATAATTCCAGACAGGATCATTTTTTCTGCCTGAAGGAACCATTCTGCCAGGTCCAGAAGACATCCTTCCTGGTTGATTCCAAAGCAGCAACTGACTCAGTGAGAAGCTGCTTACCTAGAGCAAGTTTCAGCAAGAAACTTGTTGAAACTTGTTGAAACTTGTGGGCTGCACAGTGATATATACATGTAGACTTATACCGTTCCTTGTATACTTGTGGCAAGTCTATATAGCACTGCTCCTTATATTGATATGCTAAAAATGTCCTTTAGCAACCAGATCGCATATCAGATAGCAATTCCACAATACCTAAAATCTACAAAAAAAAAATCTATTTAAATCATATAAATCTGATTTAAATAAAAAATATATACTTTTTATATTTTTAAAAAGATAAAAAAAAAAAAAAAAATCGGCAACCCTAGTGTCCACTAACCTCATACAATAATACCTGTTAAGTCCGTCTAAAATTGTCATTTCAAAGCATAAAAGTGACTTAAAAATAGTTTCTTATTTCACTATAAAAGTTTATATTAACTTATACTGCATTGAATGAGTCAATAGTTGATATATTTGTCCTATATACAATGTTAGGTTTCTAGTTTTGATATATTTGTCCAATATAAAATGTTAGGTTACAAAGAAAGCAATGGCCTCCGCCAGCGGACCCAGGGATCTGGGTGCGCACGTCCTGTGTAATAGTAGTCCTTGATATATATATACATATACCTGTTCCCGTGTGACGTTATAACGAAATGTAAACAAGGTGCGCGCCCATCCATGATAGTCAAGAAATTTCTTGTTTACATTTATTGTTGACGTCGCGAAGGCAGACACACAGCTCACACACCAGTTTTGAAGACTTATTTTCGCAAAATATACGGTACTGTTGCTTCAAATATGCCGCGAACGTCTTGTGCAGTTGGCTGCACGAATAGCAAAACTGGGGAAAAGAAGGAATTGCCATTTTGTAAGATGAATGCGAAAGGATCAATGCCGTTCGAAGAGTGTAGAAGTCAAGAGTGGATGAGAGCGATCCATCAACGCCGTTCGAAGAGTGTAGAAGTCAAGAGTGGATGAGAGCGATCAGACGCGAAGATTGGAAAACACAAGAGTGAAAACCAAATATCAAATGCCTGTCACTCGTCCGAACTGCGCACGGCTTTATTTGTTTCCTTGTCGCGAGTACCCTGGCCCATAGGTGGGTAGTGATAATATATATATATATATACATATAAATATATATATATATATATATATATATATATATATATATATATATATATGTGTATGTACGTGTGTAAATAATTCAAAGAGAAGCAACCAAGACTCATTGTCTGACAAGGCATACGAAGAATAAATAATATTCAGGAAATGGATATATATATATATATATATATATATATATATATATACACACACACACACACACACACACACATATATATATATATATATATATATATATATATATATATGTATGTATATGTATATACACAAAATCGAATAAAATATTGTATGGGGGCAAAGGAAATAGAAAACACTGGCAAGTTTTACACAAGTTCTTTCAATGATAATAAGAAATACAGCTTTCTACAATGATGCATAGATACGTAAATCTAAATGAAAGGACAACACGCTTATATATTACGGGGGAATTCAAAGCTAAGTTTGACCAAACACACACACACACACACAATTGACGGCGCAGTGGTAGCGTTCGCAACCGCTACTACAGCGGTCCTAGTTCCAATTCCGCCCATGGCTGAAATAATTTCAGTATTGCTGTGCTGCGAGTCGTTACTTGAACTCTTGTGGACGGGGAGTTAGGTGTGTGTGTGTAAGGTCACAGCATTACCCATAGATCGGTCATACTGTACATGAGTTCTGAGCTCTCTTCCGGGAGGGTAATAGCTGTCGATCATGAGTCCAACACGTGATCCAAGACCATGGTGAATCACACACACACACACATTGGATGCAAGCATAAATATAAAATTTCCGGGCAGTATGCAATCATGGACACTTACTGTAACAGGCAGACACATTAGGCGAACAGGCGTCCGTTGCGTCTATTGACCCTCAACATCCGAAGCCGACAAAACTGACTAATAATAATAATAATAATAATAATAATAATAATAATAATAATAATAATAATAATAATAATAATAATAATAATAATAATAATAATAAATAATAATAAATAATAATAATAATAAAATAATAATAATAATAATAATAATAATCAATTTGTAAAATAAATAAACAAAATAATAATAATAAGATAATAATGATTAATAAATAAATAAAATAATAACAATAATGAAAAACGTTTAAAATAACAATAATGGAAAAGGTTTAATAATAATAATAATAATAAAGACTCACTCAGCTCGCCATCTCATCCCTTCACCTTCTACCTGGGTTCCCCTCCAAGCTTCCCATCTCACAGCGTCCAATTAGTAATAGGCCTATGCTTCCTTCATCTCACACCCTCTCCCAATGCTAATATCCAAAAATTAAATAGATAAAAAATTTAATAGAAAAATACAATGTTAATAGATAGAATAGGGCAAACAAAATAAGAATAATAAATAATAATTAAATACAATACAATAAATAAATACATAGACTTTTCACGTCTGGACGGGCTATATCGGTGAACAATGTTGGGTGGCTGTCATGACAGTGGGGATCGGTAGCATGGATGTGGCAGATTCAAACACTCAAGGGATGAAAGACGCAGCCATCCAGGAGCTGGTCTGTACATGAGAGGCATGTGACCGAATTGATGGATGGACAAATAAAACCGTTTCTTTCGGGGGGACTTGAAATTATTTCACCCTTTCGCTGCATTAATTTTAGTTGTCTATCACAGCTGCTTTTGACCGAAAGTCCCCACATACAGATGAAGAATCCCGAAAAAAAAAAATCGCCTGGCAGCCAATCGATTGCAATCAGTGACGAAAGAACAAATTAATAAATAAATAGATAAAATAATGACGGTGCTGCATCCTGGTGGCAGATTGCACTTTTGCACACGCTAGAATTTCGCATTTTTCTCAAATCTATAAACAATACAAAATATTCATGCTTTACACGCATTTGAGACGACACCAATTTCATGCCAATCATCTTCGAAATATATATATATATATATATATATATATATATATATATATATATATATATATATATATATATATATATATATATATTGACCAAATCACTGGTAAACCGGAAGTACTCACCTAAATCATATAAGCTTGAGTTAAAATGGATTCCTCGTGCTAATTAACACGAAATCATCTTACTAGGTGTATAATATATAAAATAGTAAGGAAAAATACTAACCGGGTTAACATTTGACAGATTATACTTCATTAAATAAAATGCATGCATTATTAGAGCGTTTTCATATTTTTCGTAATAGTATGGAAAAAATACATGCCACTTAACACACTTTCTAAGGTTAGGTAGTCCAGATGTACAAACATCTTTTCTGAAATACCATTGAAACTAGGCAGATCTGTTATTTCCATTGGTTTTCCATGATTACGCAAGCCTTTTGATTTCTGATTTTCGTTCGCTGTGTTGTAATAGCAATTAAACGTTATGCATATCTAATAACAGGCAGTTTTCTAAGTCTCCAATCCATTTTTTTTTTTTTTTTTTAATCTTTGTTTTCACCTTGGACATTGATGTCTTGAAACGTCTCCGTCCGAGTTGAAATTTGCCGAACTTGGTTCACGCGTCGTCCAGTTCGCTATTTAAGTCCTTCAATCGGATGATAAACACCTCTAGTTGTAATGTTCTTCCTTTTACCACTTCTAATGGAATATTTTTTTCACTCAAATTTACTGAGTCCCGACTATCACGTTGCATTGAATGTTTAAGATTGTCTAAAAGCTGCATCGGGAGCATAGGAATGCTAAAAGATATAGTTACCCTTAAAACAATACCTACAATGGTTTTTTATCATTCAAGAAAAATACTATCATACTTTAAACATTACATATGCTACATTTTCTATTTATATTTATTTTATTTTGTGTATTTCATTATGTTTTAGCTATATGAAAAGTTAAATTTATGTTATTTTGTATAATAAGTAAAATAAAAATCGATATTATATGTTTATTTTTAGTAACATTTAGAAAATCGGTTATCCATGCCATACCACTGTAAGAGTGGGCAACAGATTGATTGATTACTTTTTACTGGGCAAGAAATCGGCCCGAAACAATAATAAATAATGAAATAATATATTACTTGAAGATGTTAAGATATATCCATCGCACACAAGGGCACTACTTCACACAACTTCAAATTCTTCATGAATACGTTATCTTAATCGTAAATACATTTAAACACAAATACATTGACATTCCATAAGACACAAACGACGAAAACTTTTTTTAGGGGGGGGGGCTGAAGAAACGCCGTTCCAAAGCTTACCCAGAGGAGCAATGTTCAATTATCGAATGGTCGTCTAGTTGAGGTTGATCCACCTGTAACCTACTCCCCCAGGATTCAGTCTCATAAGGTCTATTACACATGACCTACTAGTAAATCGGTGATACCCTTATGTTCCTCCAAAAATCTATACTACATCAACTGGTAAACAAACGTGCAAATAAGAAGAAGAAATAATCATATTTTCCATATAAAAAGTACTCTTTCCAGCAGGACCACGGTAATGAGAAGAGGAAATTCTTAACTCTAAGTAACAAAAGGAAATGGGCATTTCCTGTTTATACTGTGGTTATGTGACTTTTCCGAGTCACATCAACCATTCCTGTCCGGAAGTGGCGCATAACGGAAAATGCTGTTGGGTCTGGCTGCCATCACGATGGGCATCGGTAGACCAGATTTAGCGGATACTCTTCTTAAGGGACTGGATTCATCCAGGAGTTTCTCTCCCCACGAGAGCCAGGTGTCTGGATGAAGGAATGGATGAGGTTTTCAACCCCCCATTCCCTGGACCGAAGAAAGACCTTGACAAAGAACCGTCACTTTCGAGGTCTGCTCTTGAAATTACTCCTTTACCTGCGTTTTACAAAATCACCCTTTACTGAAAATACGTTTATTCTGCTGTCACCAGGTGATTTTATTCAGCCAAGGGATACCCACTCCACTACGAAAGGCCCTGACGATTGGTTCTCAATATATATGAAGAAAATTATTAATAAAAATGGTCTTTCATCAGAAAATCAACGTCGCAATGGGTGCCTACCGAGAGAAAACTGTCATCAATTTGTTTTTATATTCATACAGACCAGCGGTTACCAACCTTTTCTTGGTCATGTACCATCTAAGCATCTCTAATATTTTGATGCTCTCGTGACCTTCAGTTCTTAAAACAGACACACACACACACACACACACACACACACACACACACATATATATATATATATATATATATGAATTACACATGTATTTTTACGTATGCACACTGTATATGCATCCTATGTGTTAGCTCGCACACACATACACAAACACACTAGAAAAAAATAACTTTTAGTAACTCATTCTTAAATTGCCCACCTTAAACATTAAATTACCCCCCCCCCCCATGGAGCGTGCACCCCACGTTGAGAACCACTGATATAGACCAAAACCACAAACCAAAATAATTCAGGCCTTTAAGTCTTTAACTCCAGTCATGAGAAAACTAATGGGACTACAGGGCGAAAACGCACAATAGAGTTGCAAGACTATCCACATGGACAGAATAGGTATTATGGTTGAAGACGAACACGATATCGGTGTTCCTATTTGGAGGAAGTAAACGATTTCTACACAATGGCGCTTGATATAAGTTTGCACCGGGTAGCACGACAATATTCTTCTACTATTAGGAGACTGGGTCACGGAGTCAGTTATAAAACGGTTCATCTTATTCAAATAAAGGAAGCATGATATGCGTAGCAAGGAGTTTTCGCCGGGGGGCGCTTAGTTAAGTACGTATTCATTACCTTAGTTCGATGTGATCTAGGCAATTGGCAGTCACCGGGAGCCCTGAGGAACGAACCATAATCTATAGTCTATACAAATACAAGGCGGCACAGCAACGCACACTACGCGAGGAACTTCAACCAAGAAGCGCTGAGCTACAACCGCCTTTGTGTTAGGATAGCCAGGGCAGATAGCAGTTACCGGCGAACTCAAACCTTAGCACACCAAAGCGAACGTGCACGTGTGGTAGGACATTGAAGATGACCTTTCCGCTATAGTAAATACAGTCGTCTGGCATATGTGATAACATTTGTAATATATATATATATATATATATATATATATATATATATATATATATATATATATATATTTGTGTGTGTGTGTGTGTGTGTGTGTGTGTGTGAGAGAGAGATATTCTGATAGGTTGACGTAAGTGGAGTAGGAAACACAGGAGTCTTGGTCTGAGTTTATTCCTGACTAGTTTCGCAGGTATGCAAAACTAGTCAGGAATAAACTCAGATTAAGACTCAACACAAGATTCTACAGACTAGCAAACAGAACTTGGAACACACTAACAAAGTTAAACTCACAATTAGTACAACACAGCCAAGACATTGACATGGAAGACGGACACGACCACAACTGGTGGCCTTGTGTCCCCAATAATCAATAGACCTCCACCCGAACCCAAATATGTATATTAAGAACTCACAACCATCATACGGAAATCCACCACCGTCTCCATCATCATCACCATCATTATGTAAATCCATTAACTAATCACATTTCGCCATAACACATTCTCAATTGTTTAGCGGATATATAAATTACCAAAATTATAACACATGCGAAAAAATCGCACGTGATATCACAAAAAACAATGAGTACGACAAAAATAGATGTCGCCCCCTCCCCCCAACAATGAACCCAACAACCTCTAGACGACAAAAAACTACAATGAAAAAAGTGCACATTGGGGGAAAATGGATACGATGTATAGAGATTGAAAAGTCTACCAAGAGCCCAGACACCATCACCACAACCAGTATACATTACATCAGACCAACCTAGTAGCTCAGTAAACTGCAATGCAACCAAACAAGGAAGAAGAAGATAGGCTACCGAGCTTAGCAGCTACCAGGGAGAAAACACAAAGGGAGATCCCCGTTTTTTTCATTACATGAAAATTAAGGCGGGGCGTCCAGCTGTTGCACAATAAACCGGGGATGGCGCCTATTGCTGTGTGTACCGTTTGGTGTTTTTGATTGCTCTCACTCCGAAGTCGTTGACACTTTACATGTTCTGTTCAAGTTAATCCAAGCTTAGTCTTGCTGTCTACCATTCAGTTGTAGAAATTAGAAAAACACTTCATGTCAGTGGCCGTAAGGTGGATTATACAAGTTAATTCATCATGAGGGAAACTTTCTCAGGATTTTACAATCCTCCAGAAATCTACCGTCAAAAACAGACTTTCAGAGTTTCGATATATGTGTGAAACGACGAAGAATCTTTTCACAATTTACTTAAAAGAATAGTGTATATCAAATTTCATAGAAACATTTTACATTATACATATATATATTCTATATCTACATGTGATTTTAAGTCAAAGTATACCTAATTTTGATTACAGATTAAAATTTGCAATTTATTTTGTATAAACTGTAGCATGAATGATACTCTCTTTAGTATTTATATTATAGGGGTAACCATAATAGTTCATCATGAGGGAAACTTTCTCAGGATTTTACAATCCTCCAGAAATCTACCGTCAAAAACAGACTTTCAGAGTTTCGATATATGTGTGAAACGAGGAAGAATCTTTTCACAATTTACTTAAAAGAATAGTGTATATCAAATTTCATAGAAACATTTTACATTATACATATATATATTCTATATCTACATGTGATTTTAAGTCAAAGTATACCTAATTTTGATTACAGATTAAAATTTGCAATTTATTTTGTATAAACTGTAGCATGAATGATACTCTCTTTAGTATTTATATTTTAGGGGTAACCATAATAGTTCATTATTTATCCCTTCCTCTTTGGTTACCAAATTGTTGAGTCGGTGCTCTGCCTCGCTAGTGTCCAGGGAATGAAATAATACTGTAAGCCTCCATAATAGCCAAATCGTTCAAGCTGCATTGCAGCTCGTGTTTAATTGAGCAGCACTGTCCTTCGCGCCAACCCCCCTTCCCCAACTGGATACGTCTTTGCTGCAGTGGGTTGGACGTCTATATACCCCCCACCCTCCATGGCTATCATAAAAGCAAGCATATGCATAAACCATCAGGAAAAAATCCCAAAATGTAGAGATAGGTATTTTTAGGGAAACAATCGTAGATTTGGGCAAGGATGACCGACCGCACACAAACACACATATTCACCCACATAATATGACACATTCTCAATTGTTTTGCTAACATATAGATTACCAAAATTATAACACATGCGAAAAAATCGCACGTGATATCACAAAAAACAATGAGTACGACAAAAATAGATGTCGCACCCTCCCCCAAACTCTAGACGTCAAAAAACTACAATGAAAAAAGTGCACATTGGGAGAAAATGGATACGATGTATAGAGATTGAAAAGTCTACCAAGAGCCCAGACACCATCACCACGACCGGTACACATTACATCAACCAACCTAGTAGCTCAGTAAACTGCGATGCAACCAAACAAGGAAGAAGATAGATTAGGAAGCTTAGCAGCTCCCGGTGAAAACACAAAGGGTGTCATCCCCCTCTTTTCATTACATGAAAATAAAGGTGGGGCGCCCCGTCCAGCTGAAGCACAATAAACCGGGGATGGCGCCCATTGCTGTGTGTACCATCAGGTGTCTTTGATTGCTCTCGCCTTCAAAGTCGTTGACACTTTACATGTTCTGTCCCAGTTCAGCCAAACCTAGGTTTGCTTAAGTCCACCAATAGGTTACAGAATTTGGACAACCACCTCATGTCGGTGGCCATATGGCGAATTATACAAGTTAATTCATCATATGGGCAGGATAGATAAAATGGGGGAGAGGGAGGGAGGAGGGGATTTGGGGGTTTAGAGTAGGGAAAGAATGAAATGGAGGAAGTTAGAGTTATGATAGATGTGGGGCAGACCCACTTGCTCAGTTATTTTCATAGTCTCGAGGACTGTTTTAATACATATTTTTCCAATCATATGGGAAGCTGTATCAGGATTCTTATATCCTCCAGAAATCTACCGACATAAACAAGAATTATTCTATCAACAACATTGTGAAACGGCGAACAATCTTTTCACAATTTACTTAAAAGAATAGTGTATATAAATTTTCATATAAACTTTTAACGTTATACATATATGTATATATTTTATATTTACATGTGAGTTTAGGTATAAGTATACCTAATTTTGATTACAGATTAAAATTTGCAACATTTTGTATAAAATGTAGCATGAATGATACTCTCTTCAGTATTACATTTAAGGGGTAACCATAATAATTCATTATTTATCAATTCCTCTCTGGTTACCAATTTGTTCAGTCGGTGCTCTGCTTCGCTAGTGTCCAGGGAATTAGATAATACTGTAAGCCTCCATAATAGCCAAATCGTTCAAGCTGCATTGCAGCTCGTGTTAATTGAGCAGCACTGTCCTTCGCGCCAACCCCCCTTCCCCTACTGGATACGTCTTTACTGCAGTGGGTTGGACGTCTATATATCCCCCCCCCCTCCATGGCTATCACAAAAGCAAGCATAAGCATAAACCATCAGGAAAAAATCCCAAAATGTAGAGATAAGTATTTTTAGGGAAAAAATCGTAGATTTGGTTAAGGTTGACCGACCGCGAACACACACACACCTTTCCGATTCGTCTGGACGACAAAGCCCCTCCCCCATGGCAACTCATTCGTCAATCGCCAGTCTGCCGGAATCCCGGTAATCTATCTATCTCTCCCTTCCTTTCGTTATTTCTCTCTTTTCTTCCCCTCCCCCCCTCCGTCTCCCACCGTGGTGCTATGATATTATATTGTGTAATGTTAGTGTAATGCTGAGGCATTTCTCCTCTACTGTAAGGGAAGGAATTTTGCTCCCAACACCGTAAGTGAAGAAGCACACAATTTCCAGATGACCTAACACAAGTAATCACATACCCAAACACAACAGGCAAACAGATGTTAGAAAAAAAAAATTATATATATACATATATATAATCAATAAACACATATGAACAATGGAAAATACAAACACAACCAAATCTCAACTACTATAAAAATACACATATCAACACACAAACCAGCAGAACTATGGACAGGAGACACAATTACAAAAAGAAAAAAAAAAAAAAAAAAAAAAAATACTAGGACTGACGCTTGGCAGTAGAGGTCTCCAAAACCCATACAAACAACAGAAATCAACAGGCCTAAAAACACTAAAACGATTCAGAAACCGACACCAAACTACTACTAATTATACAGAGTACTCGTAAGACCTCACCTGGAATACATACTAATAACAACAATCACATCAAAACCAACCCAACAACACAAATGACAAGCAATACAAAACAAAGCACTTACATTCGCCACACACTCCATACTCCCATACCTAAACACGATAGAAGAACTACACAAACAACACAAAATCGAACCCCTAAACACAAGATTCTACATACTAGCAAACAGAACTTGGAACACACTAACAAAGTTAAACCCACAATCAGTTCAACACAGCCAAGACATTGACATGGAAGACGGACACGACCACAACTGGTGGCCTTGTGTCCCCAATAATCAATAGACCCCACCCGAACCAAAATATGTATATTAAGAACTCACAACCATCATACGGTTATCCACCACCATCTCCATCATCATCATCATCACCATCATTATGTACATACATTAACTAATCACATTTCGCGATAACACTAAAGAGCTCAGTCTGCTCATGACCTCAGCTAGAGAGCTCGTTTTTCTGCACAGACACCAGCTAGCGAATACCTGTGAAATTTATATCTCCGAATAGTGTTATGTGATTGTGTTGTGTTTTTGTAATTGTACACGTATAGCGCTATACAGTTACAGATATAAGGTAAAGTGTAGTGTTCTATTTAAATTCAAAATAGTATTCTGTTACTGTACTCCAAAGGTAGGAGAAATAGTATAAGGTGATCACAGTAAGCTTCGTGTATTTAGTTTATTAGAGACAGCTTTTTTTTTCTCTCTTTGCCGTTTGTATTGCTAAAGGAGGAGCGAAATGGCTTGTGAAGGTTGTGTGAACCTGGAGGACCGTCTCAGGACGTGTGAGGAGGAAATTTGTCTTCTCAGGAGTGGGCTCCGTGAGAAGAGTGAACCCTCCCCACAACCCAAAGAGCGTTCCACTTCTTCCCCTTCTGTCACTGCAGTGAGCGAGTGGCGCTCCGCGGGGTCCCGTTTGTCGAGCCCGCGTCCGGTAGACGTGTGCCCTGTGAAGCAACCGCTGGCTCTAGCCAATCGTTTTGCTCTACTGGAGGATGAAGTGGCTGAAAACCAGGAGTTCTTGGTGATGGGGGACTCCATGGTGCGAGGCTATGACGACATCCTGCAGCGGAAGACTAAGCGACGTTACAAGCTTGTATGTCAACCGGGCCGTGGGATCGCCGATTGTACCCAGTCCATCAGGGAGCAAGGACGGACGAACACGATTACGATTGTTCATACGGAAAGTAACGATGTAGGAAGGGTGAGATCAGAGGAACTTGTTCGGAATTACAGGGTCCTCCTTCAGATGAAGGAACGTGGGAGCCGTCACGTAGTCTGTGGGATCCTCCCGAGGATCTACGCAGGCTCGTGTTGGAACAGTAGAGCCATAGGGATCAATGATAGGATATCGCAGTTGTGCACACAATTGGGATACCACTTACTTGATCCTTGGTATCTCTTTTCTAGGCGCCATGACCTTTACGCTTCTGATGGGATCCACCTTACCCGCATAGGCAAAGATGTTCTTACAAACCTCATTGTGGGAATTTGTAATGAACTAGCTCCTTTTTGGGGTAGAAGCCCAAAGGGAAGGGGAAATAGAATGTACTTGGGAAAACAGTGTAGAGTATAGCATTAATGTAGAACAATATGCCAGTATAGGACAAAATATAATTTTAGGATATACTGTCGGTAGAAGACGAAATGTTACATTAGGATGTAATGTCAAAGGACAAAATGTGACGATGGGATGTAATGACAGTGGAGGACAAAAGATCACGATGGGATGTAATGATAATGGAGGACAAAATATCACGATAGGATGTAATGATAATGGAGGAGAAAATATCACGGTAGGATATAATGTCAGTGGAGGACAAAATATAATTTTAGGAAGGGATGCCGGACAGAATGTCAATGAAGGCCAAAATATCACGATGGGATGTAATGACAGTGGAAGACAAAAGATCACGATGGGATGTAATTATAGTGGAGGAAAAAATATCACGGTAGGATATAATGTCACTGGAGGACAAAATATAATTTTAGGAAGGGATGCCGGACATAATGTCAATGAACGACGGGAGGCCGGCGTGAATCACGGTGACGTAGGGGGACAAAGTGTACAAAAGAGATCGGATGACCGTGATCGACCAGATGTCCGTGATGGGGGAAATGTTAATTTTGATGGGAGAAATGTTAATGAGGCATTGAATGTCAATGAAGGACCAAATAATAATATAGAGCAAGGTATAAATAAAAACAAAATGATAATGTAAGACATGATATTGAAACTCAAAATGTGTCAAAAAGAAATAATCACGAGTTTCTTAAAACCATGTACTTTAATGCTCCTAGTATTAGGAACAAATTTCAAGAAATACAGGCTTATGTCAAAAGCGAAAATCTCGATATGATAGGAATAACCGAGACATGGTTAAATGGTACAGAGTTCGAATCTGAATTTAATATTGCGGGATTTAAACACTTTCATCAGGATAGAAACCACAAGAAAGGTGGGGGTGTTCTGTTGTACGTTAAAAACAATGTTCATGCTTGTGTTTTAGAGAAAGTGAAACAGGATGCATATGATAGTTTGTGGGTTGAGTTAACCCAAACAAATGGACAAAAAATGAATGTAGGTGTAATATATAGGCCAAAGACATTATCATTAGCAGACGACAAACTGTTATTTTAAGAACTGTCTAGTTTCTGCAACCGGGATTTATTGATAATGAGTGATTTCAATTTTACTGACATTGATTGGATGACCCTTGAACATGGCCATATAGGTAGACGTTTGATTGATTTTCTTGGTGACAATTACTTAATTCAGCATGTAAAAGACCCCACAAGATATGGAAACTTACTCGATCTATTGATCACTAGCCGCGAAAGCATGGTAACTGATGTAGAAGTCGGTGAAACTGTTGCAAATAGCGATCACAACTTAGTTAGATTCAAACTCCTAAAATTGTTTAGAATAGATACTTGTGTTTCTAAAATACTCGATTTCAGTAAAGCTCAATTCATAGTACTACGTCAGGAGCTTCAGCTTACAGATTGGGAGGCAAAATTAAGCGAAAGACCTGTAGATCAGATGTGGGGAATATTTCAAAATACGCTCACTAAGATCATTCATACTTACATTCCTAATAAAGGACAGACGTCCCCCAAATCAGGCTCGACAAAGAAACTGAAAAAAGTATTGCTAAAAACAGACAGGCTTATAAGAAATATAAGTGCTCGGGTGCATCTAATGACTATGAAAGTTATGTATCAATACAGAGAGATTTAAAAAAGACAATAAAAAAAGGAAAGAAAACGTCAATACGAAATGAACATCGCTGATAAATCCAAAGAAAATCCCAAAGAATTCTAGTTACATTAGAGATAAAAAGGTTGTTAGGAATCACATTGGTCCACTATTATCTGCTGACGGTCAACTTGAATATTCAAATGAAGGAATGTGTAACATTTTAAACAATTATTTTAGCTCGGTATTCGTAAACGAAACACCTCAAAGTGAACTCCAAACTGAAACCTGTGAAAAGTCTTGGGTAAACTTACTCACTACGGTAAATATAACAAAATAAAAAAATAAAAGGAGTATAGAGAAACTCAAAGTTAATAAAACATCAGGGCCTGACGGTTGGCATCCAAGAATCTTAAAGCAAAATGAAAAATGTGATTGTTGTTCCATTAGAAATTATTTTCAAAAAATCCATCATATCCGGAGATGTCCCAAGAGAATGGAAGCTAGCTAACATTACTCCCATATTCAAAAAAGGTGACAAAAAGAAGCCAAATAACTATAGGCCTATAAGTTTGACTTCAATCGTAGGAAAAATAATGGGAACTATCATCAGAGATGCTATCGAACATCATTTAGAAAGTAACCGTTTGATAAATGATAGCCAGCATGGTTTCAGACGGAAAAGTTCTTGTGTGACTAACTTACTCGAATTCTACAACACAGTTATCTCGAACTATGACCAAAGAAACAATATGGATTTAATATACCTAGACTTTGCAAAAGCTTTTGATATCGTCCCACACGAAAGACTACTTACTAAATTAGTTTCGCACGGAATAAGTGGTAGCCCACTAAGTTGGACTAGTAATTGGTTGAATGGTCGAAAACAGAGTTCTTTTAAATGGAAAAACTTCTAGATGGAAAAATGTTACAAGTGGAGTTTCCTAGGGTTCCGTTCTTGAGCCACTTCTATTCATAGTATATATGATATAGACCATGGACTAAAATCTACTGTTTCCAAATTTGCTGATGATACAAAACTGTGCGGAATGGCAAATGATCACTTAAACCAATTAGATATTCAAGAAGATTTAGATAAATTACAGCAATGGTCTGAAAAGTGGCTAATGAAATTTAACACAAGTAACTGCAAGGTAATGCATATAGGTAAAAGTAACAGTAAGTACGATTACAAGTTATTTGGAAATTCGTTAACAAAAGTGGATAGTTAAAAAGATCTCGGCGTAATTATCAGTAACGACCTCAAATCATCCAAGCAATGTATCTCAGTCTCTGAGAAAGCAAATAAGATTCTAGGACTGATTGCGCGATCTTTTGATTTCAAAAGTCCATCACTCATTAACAAGCTATATAAATCGTTAGTTCGTCCACATTTGGAATATGCTGTTTCCGTATGGTCACCGAATCTCATTAAATTTAAGACATTGACAGACTGGAAAAAGTACAACGGCGAGCCACAAAACTGATTCCAAATATTAAAAATAAATCATACGAAAATCGACTAAAACATATGAATCTGTTTTCCCTAAAAAAGCGTAGACTCAGGGGTGACTTGATACAGGTCTTTAAAATTCTAAAGGGAATTGACATCAAAAGTGACAAAATTTTCACATTGAATGAGAATCAGACAAGAAACAATGGTCTCAAACTGTCCGGAAATAGATTCAATTTGGAAGTAGGTAGAAACAACTTTGCCAACCGTGTAGTTAATGAATGGAATAAACTTCCTGCACAGGTAGTATAATGTAGTTCAGATCGAAGCTTTAAGAATCAATTAGATAAACACCTAAGTAAGATGCTGTAATGATTATAATTTATTTTATATTATTTTTTTTGTTTTGTTATCATTTGACCGTTTGATTTTCATTTCAATTTATTATTATTTACTATTTACCTGTTTGTTTATTATTTAACTATACCTATGCATTTATTTATGTATTTTATTTGTTATTTACATTATTATTGTTTTTATTTACTAATTTATTATTATGATCTTTTTCGCACCCGACCTAGATATGGACCAAAAGGTCTCCTGTCGGCATGCTCCGCCTTTGTAATTGTTTTGCTAACATATAAATTACCAAAATTATAACATATGCGAAAAAAATCGCACGTGATATCACAAAAAACAGTGAGTACAATAAAAATATATGTCGCCCCCTTCCCCCAACAACCTCTAGACGTCAAAAAACTACAATGAAAAAGGTGCTCATTGGGGGGAAATGGATACGATGTATAGAGATTGAAAAGTCTACCAAGAGCCCAGACACCATCACCACAACCAGTACACATTACATCAACCAACCTAGTAGCTCAGTAAACTGCGATGCAACCAAACAAGGAAGAAGATAGGCTAGCGAGCTTAGCTGCTCCCGGTGAAAACACAGTGTGTCATCACCCTCTTTTCATTACAGTACATGAAAATAAAGGCGGGCGCCCCGTCCAGCTGGAGTACAATAAACCGGGGATGGCGCCTACTGCTGTGTGTACCATTAGGTGTCTGATTGCTCTCGCCTTCAAAGTCGTTGACACTTTACATGTTCTGTCCCAGTTAAGCCAAGCATAGGCTTGCTTAAGTCCACCATTCGGTTACAGAAATTGGACAACCACCTCATGTCGGTGGCCATATGGCGAATTATACAAGTTAATTTATCATATGGCCTGGATAGATAAAATGGCGGAGAGGGAGGGAGAAGGGGATTTGCGGGTTTAGAGTAGGGAAAATAATTAAATGGAGGAGTTATGATAGATGGCAGACCCACTTGCTCAGTTATTTTCATAGTCTCGGGGGCTGTTTTCTTTTAATTTTTCAATCACATGGGAAGCATTCATAGGATTTTTAAATCCTCCAGAAATCTACCTTTGGTAAAAGTTATATTTAAGAATTATCATTATTACTTGGAAACGGCGAAGAATATTTTCACAATTTACTTAAAAGAATAGTTTATATAAAATTTCGTATAAACTTTTTACATTATACATGTATATATTCTATATTTACATGTGAGTTTTGGTATAAGTATACCTAATTTTGATTACAGGTTAAAATTTGCAACTTATTTTGTATAAATTGTAGCATGAATGATATTCTCTTTAGTATTTATATTTTAGGGGTAACCATAATAGTTCATTATTTATCCCTTCTTTGGTTACCAAATTGTTAAGTCGGTGTTCTGCTTCGCTAGTGTCCAGGGAATGAAATAATACTGTAAACCCCCATAATAGCCAAATCGTTCAAGCTGCATTGCAGCTCGTGTTTAATTGAGCAGCACTGTCCTTCGCGCCAATCCCCCTTCCCCAACTGGATACGTCTTTGCTCTCGTGGGTTGGACATGTGCGCGCAAACCTGCATTGCAACTGTTTCTGCTGCCTCTTGCCAACAGAGGCGCACCGTGTTATGTGTGTGTCAATATGGTTTCTTGCTCATCGTCTACGTAGGATAATCTAAAATAAAGGTAAAGCAAACAGAAATGGCGATCAACCAGATCAAGGAGTTTGAAAACGAATTAAAAAAAATCCAAATTCAAAGTTAAAACCAACACCAATGACGATAGAAGAACCCACAGAATATTCAACCTTCTGGCAGGATACTTTGATTCAAATTGAACCAGCCCAACATAATGGCACACGTCAAAGGCAGGTTAAAACAATCAAAAGCCGTCGCGACAAAGCTTCGAAGGTTTAAAGCAGAGACGGAGAAAAGTAAGGTACACCTCAAGATCTATATAGACCTTGACCTGCACTCTTCGTAAGGCCGGGCGGATCTCTTCCTCGCTGAGGAGGTTCACAGCCCACCGTGTTATTTTTTTTTTTTTTTTTTTTTTTTTTTTTTTTTTTTTTTTTAGAACGACTATTTGAAACACTTTTTTCTTCAGCTCTTGATTGGCAGATATAGTCTACCCTTGGCGATACCCGCACAACTCTATTTTAATACAAGAAAAAGTACTACCAATTCGACATTGTGAATAATAATAGTTCATATTTACGTTTTATTTTTGTCAGTTTTATAAAGCTTTGTATATATGTGAAACATTTTTTGTTTTGTTTTGTATAAGCAGTCAATTACACCTTGCATCCCCCAGTCACACCATTGACAGTATATACAGTATTGAATCAGACCAACTTACAGTCACGAGACTATAAAAATAACCGAGCAAGTGGGTCTGCCCCACACCTATAATAACAACTCTAACTTCCTTCCATTTCATTCTTTCCTTACACTAAAATCCCCAATTTCCCCCTCCCTCTCCCCCATCTTATCTATCCTGCCCTGCCCCCACCCCCTACTTGGTAGGAAAATAAACCATAATGGAACTAGATAAGAAAAAGAAAAGATATACTAGCTAGCTTAGCTACTCCCACTAGATACACAATGGGTGGCGTCCCCCCTTTTTTCATTACACACTGTCCTTCCTTTCCAACTTTGAACATGACCATCTACCCGTGGCCCTCTCCCTGATCAGTTGTGTGGTGTGGCTGGGTAAGAGCTTAAACTGTTACCTAGTCACACCGCTGTAAGAGTGGGGAACAGGTTCAATGATTAATTTCTTCTGGGCATTCTAGGCCCATATAAAGTCTGATCGAGTGGACCGAGATTAAAAGACGACTGGACGGGAGTTACAATATCTACAAGTCCTGTTCCTTCGGTTAACGTCTCAGATAACCGTGACGTACATTAGATGCATGGTTGTACTCGAGAAAATGCTTTTGTACCAACTTCACTCGACAAAATAGAGTCGTTTACGATGGCGCAAGGTAAATGCTCCCTCTAGTGGTCGGAGACATAACTGCCAAAGCTGGCGAGTGAATCCTGAGTTTGTACATTTGGAAAATGTGAGAGAAATGACAGAGGGAAAATTATAGTTGTTGCGTCGGAGAGGCGCCGGATGAGCAAAAGAATTAAAAAAAAAAAAAAAAAAAGTGAATAGATCGGATATGGATTCGAAGAAATCCTAAACACCAAAGAACAAATATATATATATATATATATATATATATATATATATATATATATATATATATATATAATGTGTGTGTGTGAACAGTCATGAGCAAGGTTGTTATAATAAACCATGTTAACATAGTTAAAGAACATAGGACGGTAAGTTGTATAGCCAAATACAGTTTCAGAGCTGGAAGAAATAAAGTGGTCTTTAGGATGAAAACGAACCTGGAGAGAATTAACAAAGAACGAATTGTATGTGGAAAACACCCGAGTTCTATTAAATAACGATGACAATATAACGGCCATCAACTGCAGTTGATGGAGTATTAATAGGGGTTCGAGGAAGAAATTAAGTTAAAAACATTAATGAAGGAGACTGCAAGAGACCATAAGGCCTACACTAAACAACTCTATGCCTCTTACCACCTGTCATCTCTGCCCATAAAGTTATCTAATATTCTCTTAAAACAACCAATTGTTTCAGCGATCACTACAGGGTTACTATATATATTGAGATTCGTTAACCACTCTATTGGTAAACCAGTTCTTGTCCATTTCCTTCTTAAAACATAAACTGTTTAATTTAAATCCATTACTACGATCCTGCCCTACTGCATCAACCATGTTAGAGTATTTTACTCACTTGAATACTTCTATTAGATCACCCCGCACTCTTCGTCTTTCCAAAGAATGTAAGTTATGATGCCAAAGTCTGTCTGTCTTTGAACAGACGAAATGACAGTAAGTGTTTCAAGTTGTATGAAATGCAATGTGAAATTAAGGCATGTGTAGAGGAAAATCGGGAGGAACGAACCGAGATGGGCAAGCTCATAAAATAAAAGGCTGAGGTTAGAACAGAGGAATGAGTGCATAGATAATGGAAGGCTAACTATTTGGGAAGAACAGGTTTAGCGTAGTTCTAAATTCATACATAAATATATTAACAGTAGACATACTCTCGACCCATTTAACGGACAAATGCGTGTAAGGACCGGTCCATTCTTGCCAAATATCAGAACGAGCTGGATCGGTAAATAACGGACAAATGACCGTTGTTGGCAATTTGGTATGGTATACGTTTGTTTCTTTTACTGTGCCTGATAGTAAGATAATATTGTATTATTGAATAGTTTCAACACACACAACAGTTAAATATGAAATGAATGCATAGAAATAAAGTTCTTTCTTGAGCGGCACAGTGTAGGTACGGGCTGATGTATCGCTCAACAACGGATGACTTGCATCGGACAACTGTATGCAGTGATGTCTTTATAACGGACGGGATTATTTGTCCGCCAAATCGAGGATCCGTTGCATCAAGGTCCGTTAAATGGAGGGTCGAGTGTAGTAGAGTCAAAGATTGTTACGAATGGATTTGCTCGTGAAAAGCTATATTTCGGTGAGTGAACGCATCTGCAACAGTTACCCACAAGCCCAATTGGGAGCGGGAGATCAGACGGGTGAAAAGACAAGATAGAGAAGTTTGCAGGAGTGACGTGGCAAAAGTTTGCAGGGCCATGCGGGTCATGAAAGAGGTTGGTAGAAGACTTTGGTCATCACTGGACTCCAAATAACATATTACTCATCGTGGCTGTTGTATTATATAGGCCAAGAATAGAGCCCAGCGCAAGGCAAAGAATTTACAGCTAGGGGCACTTAACAGCGCTTGAAGTTGCCTTTACCCAATGTACTCAAACAGCCATGGCATGTGACAGTTACCAGGCCCGAAGCAGTAAAGCAAATTGAATTCATCGCGCTATTTTTTGGAGCATGGGGAAATGTTAAAGTTACCCCTAAAAGTTGTCTCGTAATAATTTAATATATGTTGCGTGAAAAAATGTTTTTCACCAAAATTAAGTTATAACTATAATTTTTTATAGATAAAATTATTTGATCGTGCATATCATATAATTTTTGTTTCTGTTTGAACCAATCTTCTAATAAGATTGTATAGTAAATAAATTAATACAGAAAGATGTATGTTATTATCAAACCTAATCTTGCAAACTCTCTTCCTCAGTATACCACGATGGGCGTGGCAATTGATTGATTGATTAATTTGTTTTGGGCAAGTAAGCTTGCCCGCAATATTCCAACCCTGAAAATAAACTGTGCATTTCAACAATATCATTTATCAAGTGTAGACTGAACGTCGTCGTACAAATATTATAGGTTTCCTTTGAAATGGTAAGCAAATGATACATCAGAAGATGACTGAACGTTGTAAAAGTAATACAAGTTTCCTATGTAACGGGAAGATGTAGTTGTGTTTTATGTATGTGGCGCTGCTTCACATCAGTACTGATTCTTAAACTATTTCGCCGCCAGTCATTAGTCTTAGGTCACTAAAATGCCATAGATCAAATTATATATATATATATATATATATATATATATATATATATGCCATAGATCAAATTATATATATATATATGCCATAGATCAAATTATATATATATTATATATATATATATTATAATTCGGGCGCAGATTCTCACTAATACACACTGTGTTAAACACGACAGCATTTTAGCACTGATTAATCTTCATACTGATATTTTCAATTTTTCTCACAGTAGATCTCATTTCGGGGTGGGCAAATACAAGTCTTCCATATTTGATTTGACGTTTCGACTTTAGGGAGTCATCTTCAGAATAGTTTACAAGAATTAAGTCACAGTTTTACAAAGCTACATGATACACAATTGACAATATTGTACAGACAACATGGATTAAATATATGCCGCTTGGGAACGCTGGAAGGATCTTGACCCTCTGCGTAGGCAGACACTTCGCCGTAGAGGGGGAGGGGAAGGTGGGTGGAGTCAGGTAGGATAGGCCGTCTCTCAGGGACACCCCGCTGATCAAGAGGGGGCTGATGAGGTGGAATAGGGGGAGAGGGAGGAGGTGGGTGTTGCTGTCGTTGGGCTCCAAGTCTAGAGAAAGAATTAAATAGCGAGATTGCAGAAATCATGTTGGATTGAATGTTGTTTATTGGAGCTGTTTCCCTTGTGTAGATAGCTTCAAGCATTTTTAATCCCTTTTTGTTACAATGTGCGACTATCTTAGTGTTTTTCACGATAGTCTCCCTACCACCCACACACGAGTATATATATATATATATATATATATATATATATATATATATATATATATATATATATATATATATATTGATAAGTATTTTAGACAAATTATTTGGATGATGGAGAACATAAACACAGGGGAAGGCTCGGAACCCTAAACACTCTAATGTTTCGTTCGCGTTCTCTGAAGTTCTACGCGAACGAAACGTTAGAGTGTTTAGGGTTCCGAGCCTTCCCCTGTGTTTATGTTCTCCATCATCCAAATATATATATATATATATATATATATATATATATATATATATATATACACTGAAAGGTCCCCAGTGAACAGATTAACATCTTATCAACCACAATTCACTTTTAATTCCATGCCATCGCAGTTGAGACTGACGAGCTCGATGGAACCATATATGTGGAAATTGATACGTGATCAAGCCAAGGACTCGAACTCAGTTTGGACGTAACAATGTGTCAGTGACTTAGCCTATTCTGCTATCAAGATAGCGCAATGGACTAAGTCTCACTGCATAGTCGGTAGAGCGACGGCCTGCCACCGGGCAAGTCTCGGTTCGAGTCCGGGGAGAACTATCGGAATTATTTGATTGACATCGTCGTCAATAGCGATTCTATTCAGATATGTATATATATAATATATATATTATATGTATATATAGGCCTATGTATATTTTATATGTATATATATATATATATGTGTGTGTGTGTGTGTGTGTGTGTTTTATATATATATATGTGTGTGGGTGTTTTATATATATATATACATATATGTGTATATATATATATATATATATGTGTGTGTGTGTGTGTATGTATGTGTGTGTGTATTCACCTTGGTCTTTGGATCACGTGTTGGACTCGTGACTGGCAGCTATTTCCCTCCAGAAAGAGAGCTCAGAGCTCGTATGACCGATCTATGGGTAATGCTGTGACCTTACACGCACACATACACCCAACTCCCCACCCACGAGAGTTGGAGTAACGACTCGAAGCGCAGCGATACTGAAGTTATTTCAGCCCTGGGCAGGATTCGAACCCGACCACCGTAGTGACAGTCAGGGACTATACCAACCGCGCCACCGAGCCGATCGTGTGTGCGTGTGTGTATTTACCTAGTTGTATTTTACGGGACGAGAGTTATGCTCGTTGTGACCCGTTTTCGTATCTCTTCATGTCCAGTTTATTCTTGAAATCGTGTATAGTTCTGGCATTCATTGTTTCACTATTCAGTTTGTTCCAGACATCGATCACTCTGTGTGGGAAATTATTATTTTTCAGGTCTCTTCTGTAATTGTCTTTCCTTAGTTTATTTTCGTGTCCTCTTGTTTCTCTCTTGTCCCATTTTAATATGTCATCTCTATCGAGAACTTCAATCCTTTTCATAATTCTGAAAATTGTCAACAAATCTCCTCTTTCCTTTCTCTGCTCCAATGTTGACAACTGTAACTTCTCCAATTTTTGTCCATATGTTAAATTTGATAGTGTGGGTGCCATTTTTGTCGCTGCTCTTTGGATTCTTTTTAATTTTCTTGTGTTTTTCTTTGTGCTGGGTGCCCACATTGATATGGCATATTCTAATTTTGGTCTTATCAATGCAATAATTATTTTCTTAACCATCTACTCATCCATGTAGTCGAAGGCCACTTTCATTGATCTTAATAAGTTGTAGGTCTCTCCAAATAACTTATTTACATGTTTGTCAGGTGTCAAATCACTAGAGATGATTACTCCTAGGTCCCTCTCTGAGTTTGCTTTTTTAACTACTTTGTTTCCAATCGTATATTTTCCCGAAACTCTATTTTTGCCTCTTCCAAATTCCATTATGCTACATTTCTTGATATTAAAGTTCATCTCATATTTCTGGCTCCATTCCCATACTCTATCCAGGTCATCTTGTAGCGATCTGCAATGTTCTGTTTTCACTCTCTTGAGTAATTTGGCATCGTCAGCAAAAAAGTTCATGTAACAATTTACTCCATCCATATCATTTATGTATATGGAGAACATTAAAGGAGCCAAAACAGAGCCTTGTGGGACGCCACTTTTTACATCTTCCCATTCCGAATTTTTGTCTCTAAGTACCACTCTCATTTTTCTCCCAGTTAAGAAATCCTTCACCCATTCCAATAGTTTGCCTTGAATTCCTCCTATTTTTTTCAATTTTGTTTATTAATCTTTTGTGTGGTACCTTGTCAAATGCTTTCTGCAAACCCAAGAAGGCGCAATCTGCCCATCCATCTCTTTCTTGTATTATCTCAATTAGTCTCGAGTAAAAGCAGATTAGGTTTGTGGTGTACGATCTTCCACTTCTAAAACCAAATTGTTTGGGGTTTATTATTTTGTTTTCTTCAAAGTCTATAGTCCATCTGCTCCTAATAATCTTTTCGCATATTTTTGCTACTGCGCTTGTGAGGGACACCGGTCTAAAGTTTGTAGGATCTTCCTTATTTCCTCCTTTATGTATATGTACTATGTTTGCATCTTTCCAATCTTGCTGTAACTTTCCCTCTTTTAGTGAGAAGTCTATTATATTGTGTATTTTATCTGTCAGTTCATCTATACACTCTTTCATTATCCAGTTTGCAATTCCATCTGGTCCGTGGAATTGCAAACTGGATACTGAAAAAGCGTATAGATGTGTGTGTGTGTGTGTGTGTGTGTGTGTGTGTGTAAGAGAGAGGAATAGAGGAGTGATTTGTGAGGAACAAAGTGAGTTTAGGACAGGTAGGGGTTACGTGGATCAGATTTTTGTGGTAAGACAGATATGTGAGAAACCTTTACCAAAAGGTAAGGGTTTTTTTGTTTGTTTTTTCCTTTACGGGTTTGGAAAAGATTTATGGCATGATAGACAGAAAGGCAATGTGGAAGGTTTTTGCAGAAATATGGGATGAGGGAAAGCTGTTAAGGGGAGTCAAGAGTTTTTACGATAATAGTAGAGCCTGTGTTAGGGTGGGAAATGGAGAGAGCGGGTGGTTTGAGGTAAAGGTGGGACTGAGTCAGGAATATGTCATGTCGCCATGGCTGTTCAATGTGCACATGGAAGGGGTGGTGCGGGAGGTAAAGGCGAGGGTAATGAGCGGGGAACTGGAGATGGTCAAAGAAAATGGAGAAAAGTGGGAGGTGAGTCAGTCGTTCCTTGCTGACGACACTGCGTTTGTGGCATGGTCAAAGGAGGGGTTAAGGGAGTTAGTGAGGGGGTTTGGGAAGGTATGAGATAGGAATATGTTGAAGGTAAATGTGGTAAAAGCAAGGTGATGGGATGTACAGGGGGAGAAGATGGCAGTGAGTTGGAAGTCTAAAAGGAGAAAGGCTGGAGGAAGTGGATAGCTTTAGGCATTTAGGGTCGCATGTGACAGAAAAGGGAGGATTGGAGGTAAACTGTAGACTGAGAGTAGCCTTAGGGGATTAAAAGTGTTATGAGAAATAGGCATCTGGGAATGGATGCAAAGAGGAGATTGCATGGAGGGGTGATTGTATTGACGGAATTGTATGGGGTACAGACTTGGAATTTAAGAGAGGCAGAGAGAGAGGAAAAAAAAAGGGATGAATACACTGGGCAAAGGCAACTTCAAGCGCTGTTAAGTGCCCCTAGCTGTAAATTCTTTGCCTTGTGCTGGGCCTTATTCTTGTCCTATATAATACAATAGCCACGATGACTAATACGTTATTTGGAGTCCAGTGATGACCAAAGTCTTCTACCAACCTCTTTCATGACTCGCATGGCCCTGCAAACTTTTGCCACGTCACTCCTGCAAACTTCTCTATTTTGTCTTTCCACCCGTCTGATCTCCCGATTCCAATGGGGCTTGTGGGTAACTGTTGCAGATGCGTTCACTCACCGAAATATAGCTTTTCACGAGCGAATCCATTCGTAACAATCTTTGACTCTACTACACTCGACCCTCCATTTAACGGACCTTGAAGCAACGGATCCTCGATTTGGCGGACAAATAATCCTGTCCGTTATAAACCCGGACGATGGTCCAATCGTCCGTTGCTGCATACACTTGTCCGATGCAAGTCATCCGTTGCTGAGCGATACATCAGCCCGTACCTACACTGTGCCGCTCAAGAAAGAACTTTATTTCTATGCATTCATTTCATATTAGTCAAGTGGAAGGAAAGAATGAAATGGAAGGAAGTAAGAGTTATGATAGATGTGGGGCAGACCCACTTGCTCGGTTAGTTTATATAATTTCATATTTAACTGTTGTGTGTGTTAAAACTATTCAGTAATACAATATTATCTTACTATCAGGCACAGTTAAAGAAACAAACGTATACCATACCAAATTGCCAACAACGGTCATTTGTCCGTTATTTACCGATCCGGTTCCATGTGTTATTTGGCAGGAATGGACCGGTCCTTGGGCGCATTTGTCCGTTAAATGGGTTGAGAGTGTCTACTGTTAATATGTTTATGTATGACTTAAGAACTACACTAAACCTGTTCAACGCCTTTATTTTCCCAAATATTTAGCCTTCCATGATCTGTACACTCTTCTAACCTCTGCCTTTAATTTATGAGCTTGCCCATCTCGGTTCCCTTTTGTTCCTCCCGATTTTCCTCTACACATGCCTTCCTTTCACATTGCATTTCATACAACTTGAAACACTTACTGTCATTTCGTCTGTTCAAGGGCTTAGAAATTAACCATGCGAAGACAGACTTTGGCATCATAACTTACATTCTTTGGAAAGACGAAGAGTGCGGGGTGATCTAATAGAAGTATTCAAGTGGGTAAAAGACTCTAACATGGTTGATGCAGTAGGGCAGGATCGAAGTAATGAATTTATATTAAACAATTTATGGTTTAAGAAGGAAATGGACAAGAACCGGTTTACCAATAGAGTGGTTAACGAATTCAATATATATAATAACCCTGTGGTGATCGCTGAAACAATTGGTTGTTTTAAGAGAATATTAGATAACTTTATGGACAGAGATGACAGGTGGTAAGGGGCATAGAATTGTTTAGTGTAGGCCTTATGGTCTCTTGCAGTCTCCTTCATTTATGTTTTTAACTTAATTTCTTCCTCGAACCCCTATTGATACTCCTTCAACTGCAGTTGATGGCCGTTATATTGTCATCGTTATTTAATAGAACTCGGGTGTTTTCCACACACAATTCGTTCTTTGTTAATTCTCTCCAGGCTCGTTTTCATCCTAAAGACCACTTTATTTCTTCTAGCTCTGAAACTGTATTTGGCTATACAACTTACCGTCCTATGTTCTTTAACTATGTTAACATGGTTTATTATAACCTTGCTCATGACTGTTCACACACACACACACACACACACACACACACACACACATATATATATATATATATACTCGTTCTTTGGTGTTTAGGATTTCTTCGAATCCATATCCGATCTACACACTTTTTTTGGAAAAAAAAAAAAATCCTTGTGCTCATCCAGCGTCTCTCCGATGCAACAACTATAACTTTCCCTCTGTCATTTCTCTCACATTTACCTTGCGCCATCGTAAACGACTCTATTTTGTCGAGTGAAGTTGGTACAAAAGCATTTTCTCGAGTAAAGGTGGAGCATAAGCAATGCCATCGACAAATTCCAGGCGACTGATGTCCTCTCTTCGGCACAGACCCTTGCCCTCAATGAATACCGGGTGGGACAAGCCACAACCATGCATCTAATGTACTTCACGGCTATCTGAAACGTTAATCGAAGGAACAGGACACGTAGCTATTGTAACTCCCGTTCAGTCGTCTTTTAATTTCAGTTCACTCGATCAGACTTTATATGGGCCTAGAATGCCCAGAAGAAATTAATCATTGAACCTGTTCTTCACTCTTACAGCGGTGTGACTGGGTAAGAGTTCTCTTACCCAGCCACACCACACCACTGATCAGGGAGAGGGTCACGGCCAGATGGTCATGTTCAAAGTTGGAAAGGAAGGTCAGTGTGTAATGATAAAAGGGGGGACGCCACGCATTGTGTATCTAGTGGGAGTAGCTAAGCTAGCTAGCCTATCTTCTTTTTTCTTATCTAGTTCCATTGTGGTTTACTTTCCTACCAAGTGGGGGGTGGGTGGCAGGGCAGGATAGATGAGATGGGGGGAAAGGGAGGGGGAAATTGGGGATTTTAGTGTAAGGAAAGAATGAAATGGAAGGAAGTTAGAGTTGTTATGTGTGGGGCAGACCCATTTGCTCGGTTATTTTTATAGTCTCGTGGACTGTAAGTTGGTCTGATTCAATACTGTATATACAGTCAATGGTGTGACTGGGGGATGCAAGGTGTAACTAACTGCTTATACAAAACAAAACAAAAAATGTTTCACGAAGAGTACAAGTGTACCTTATTTTTCTCCGTCTGCTTTACACCTTCGAAGCTTTGTCGCGACGGCTTTTGATTGTTTTATCCTGCCTTTGACATGTGTAATTACGTTGGGCTGATTCAATTTGAATCAAAGTATCCTGCCAGACGTTGAATACTCTGTAGGTTCTTCTATTGTCATTGGTGTTGGTTTTAACTTTGAATTTTGATTTTTTTTTCAATTCGTTTTCAAACTCCTTGATCTGGTTGAACGCCATTTCTGTTTGCTTTACCTTTATTTTAGATGATCCTACGTAGACGATGAGCAAGAAACCATCTTGACACACATATAACACGGTGCGCCTCTGTTGGCAAGAGGCAGCAGAAACAGTTGCAATGCAGTTTTGCGCGCGCACGTCCAACCCACTACAGCAAAGACGTATCCAGTTGGGGAAGGGGGGTTGGCGCGAAGGACAGCGCTGCTCAATTAAACACGAGCTGCAATGCAGCTTGAACGATTTGGCTATAATGGGGGCTTTAGTATTATTTCATTCCCTGGACACTAGTGAAGTAGAGCACCGACTCAACAATTTGGTAACCAAAGAGGAAGGGATAAATGATGAATTATTATGGTTACCCCTAAAATATAAATACTAAAGAGAATATCATTCATGCTACAGTTTATACAAAATAAATTCCAAATTTTAACCTGGAATCAAAATTAGGTATACTTATACCTAAACTCACATGTAAATATAGAATATATATATGTATATATATATATATATATATATACTTATACCTAAACTCACATATATATATATATATATATATATATATATATATATATATATATATATATACACTATTCTTAAGTAAATTGTGAAAATATTCATCGCCGTATCTATTAGTTAGGAGCAAACTGGCTCACACCTAAAGCCCGTGGGAGCCTCTCTCCCAAATTTTATGGAATAGAATAGTTAGTTAAGGTTCAGTAATCTGATTTTATAAATCTAGTTCTAGCGGATTTAAAAATCCAGGAAAAGTTTTACGTCTGATGAATTAAATTGTAAAATCCGCCACATGGCCATCGGCATGAGGTGATTGTCCAATTACTGTAACCGAATGGTGGACTTGAGTAAGCCTAGACTTGGCTTTACTGGCACAACATGTAAAGTGTCAACGACTTTGAAGGCGAGAGGAATCGGACACCTAATGGTACACACAGCAATAGGCGCCATCCCCGGTTTATTGTGCTCCAGCTGGACGTCCCGCCTTTTTTTTTTTTTTTTATGTAGAGTAAGAGGGGATTTACACGGTCTGATGGTTCGACAGACACGTGTTTAAAGTCATATGTGAACGGGGTATTTGGTTGTCGAACACGAATACCCTGTTCACACATCACACGTGTCTTTCGAACCGCGCTCGACGAACAGGGAGAGAGCCACAGCCTGGAGGTGTTGGGAAGGAAGGACTTCATGTAATGAAAAGAGGGGGATGACACACTTTGTGTTTTCACCGGGAGCAGCTAAGCTCGCTAGCCTATCTTCTTCTTCCTTGTTTGGTTGCATTGCAGTTTACTGAGCTACTAGGTTGGTTGATGTAATGTGTACTGGTTGTGGTGATGGTGTCTGGGCTCTTGGTAGACTTTTCAATCTCTATACATCGTATCCATTTTCCCCCAATGTGCACCTTTTTCATTGTAGTTTTTTGACGTCTAGAGGTTGCTGGGTTCATTGTTGGGGGGGAGGGGGCGACATCTATTTTTATCGTACTCATTGTTTTTTGTGATATCACGTGCGGTTTTTTCGCATGTGTTATAATTTTGGTAATTTATATGTCCTCAAAACAATTGAGAATGTGTTATCGCGAAATGTGATTAGTTAATGGATGTACATAATGATGGTGATGATGATGGAGACGGTGGTGGATTTCCGTATGATGGTTGTGAGTTCTTAATATACATATTTGGGTTCGGGTGGGGGTCTATTGATTATTATTATTGGGGACACAAGCCCACCAGTTGTGGTCGTGTCCGTCTTCCATGTCAATGTCTTGGCTGTGTTGAACTGATTGTGGGTTTAACTTTGTTAGTATGTTCCAAGTTCTGTTTGCTAGTCTGTAGAATCTTGTGTTTAGGGGTTCGATTTTGTGTTGTTCTTCTATTGTGTTTAGGTATGGAAGTATGGAGTGTGTGGCGAATCTAAGTGCTTTGTTTTGTGTTGCTTGCCATTTGTGTTGTTGGGTTGGTTTTGATGTGATTGTTGTTATTAGTATGTATTCCAGCTGAGGTCTTACGAGTGCTTTGTATAATTAGTAGTTTGGTGTCGGTTTCTGAATCGTTTTAGTGTTTTTAGGCCTGTTGGTTTCTGTTGTTTGTATGTGTTTGGAGACCTCTACTGCCAAGCGTTAGCGTTAGTCCTATTATTTTTTTTTCTAGTAATTGTGTGTCTCCTGTCCATACTTCTGCTGGTTTGTGTGTTGATATGTGTATTTTTATAGTAGTTGAAATTTGGTTGTGTTTGTATTTTCCATTGTTGTTCATGTGTTTATTGATTATATTGTTCTGTTGTTGTTTTTTGTGCTAACATCTGTTTGCCTGTTGTGTTTGGGTATGTGATTACTTGTGTTAGGTCATCTGCAAACTGTGTGCTTCATCACTTACAGTGTTGAGAGCAAAATTCCTTCTCTTACGGGAGAGGAGAAATGCCTCAGCATTACACTAACATTATATAATATAATATCATGGCACCACGGTGGGAGAGGGGGGAATGGGGAAGAAAAGAGAGAAATAACGAAAGGAAGGGAGAGATAGATAGGTTACCGGGATTCCGGCATACTGGCGATTGACGAATGAGTTGCCATGGGGGAGGGGCTTTGTCGTCCAGACGAATCGGAAAGGGTGTGTGTGTGTGTGTGTGTGTGTGTGTGTGTGTGTGTGTGTGTGTGTGTGTGTGTGTGTGTGTGTGTGTGTGTGTGTGTGCGCGCGCGCGCGGTCGGTCAACCTTAACCAAATCTACGATTTTTTCCCTAAAATATCTGTCTCTACATTTTGGGATTTTTTCCTGATGGTTTCATATGCTTCTCTTGTGATAGCCATGGAGGGGGGGAGGGTATATAGACGTCGGGAGGCGGATATTTCCATTAGCTATGATTCCATTACTAAATGCATAGTGTGCAATGGGGTGTAGATAAACTATTGTCTTGTGTTCTTTCTAAGATCAGCGGTAATCTAGTGTGTTCTTCGTGTAGTGGGAGTGGGTCGTCTGTTAGGGAACGTATTGTTTCATTGTTTATCTGTTTGAGCCTGTCCATGCAGGTGGCTCTCTCATGTAGATACGTGTTTAAAGGGGGGATGCCAACTTCCTCGTGTAGTGCTTGGTCTGTTTTTTACGTCAGGGTAGTGTGTGTTTGTAATGAGTCTGATCGTTTTGTTTTGAACTGCTTGCAGTGTCTGCATGGATGTCTTCGAAAGTGTGTGTAATGGAATTACAGGGTAAGTCAGTGTGCTCAGTTTTTCAATCTCTGCAGCCTTTGTAGAGCGAGATGCAAGTGCATTCCTGTAACGCACATGCCCCCCCTGCCCCCCCCCCCCCCATTGGTGGTAATCGTCCGAGTATCTTGCCCTTATCAGAGTAGCTGCGAGCAGCCTAGTCGATGGTGACGGCTTCACGCCTGCGTCCCTGTATGAAAGCGATTATCACGTCCTGGGGAGGGGGTGGAGTGGTTAAGCACTGGGAAATCTGTTGTATGCAGGTGATGTAACAATTTGTACTAGTAACTGGTGCATCCTCATGTCATGAAGTGGAGTGAATTTGAATGGAGGGAATACAAGCGACTGACGTGGGGTCATGGTCTGCCTGTGCCTGCTCGGCCACATGAATATGATTTACGTTATGAGGAGTTGCTGATGGCAATGCCGGGAGGAAATTATTTGCATAAATGATACCGTTTTGAGCAGGGTAAATGACTATGTTATGTTGTTTCATCAATGTTAAACCTATGAGGATACCAGCAGGAAAGTGAACGTCAGCTATTTTGCCAGTAATTGGAATGGATGGACACTCATCTTTGAAGCTAATGTCTAGGGAGAATTTACCGACAATCGGGAATGGTACACCATTTACATTTCAAAGGTTGACATCGAAAGGTGGGGGGTCCAAAATGGTGACACGTTTAGTTGCAGTGCGGAATTTATGGAAATTCTGTATTGACATTATGTTCACTGGGACACCTATGTCGAGAAAGATTGTCACTTTGGTGTTGCTATACGTAGCATTGAATGTTAAGGAATGGGAAGGCATGTATGGAATATCCAGGGTATGTACAGGTAGGGATGATGAGTGAATTTCCGGGTATGGAGTAGCTGTCCTTAGTGTGCACTGAATCTCGGTGTTCTGAAGTCATAAAGATGTCTTACGTGAATGCTTTCCGGGAGAGTGATTTAGGGAGTTTGGTCTGTGTTGCCTCCGTGCTAACAGCACACGGCAACTATCACTCGTGCAGAAACATATACCGTGATAATCGCAAGGTGTCCTAGTTTGTGGCACTATAAGCAAAACAGTTGTATTCTTGAAGGAGAGCGTTGGCGTGAGCGATGTCAAGTGCGAGATGCATGTCTTGATCTCGTGTTATATGGGAAGGATCGTGTGACCCGGGCTAGTGTGTGGGTGGGTGCACTGGGTACTGACTGGTTCTGGATCTGGGTGACAGGTTTGTCCGTGTCAGAGAATTTCCTCAAGAATTCGCCTAGTGTGATACCTGGTGTGAATGGAATAGTACCAGCTTTCTGGAGTGTGTCAGGGTGTAATTGGGATAGTCAAAAATATGCCATGAGTGAGACTACGTGTGCCAATGAAATCTTGTTGCCTAAGACAGCTTTCTCTTTGGCGTGTTGTGGACAATGATTGTAAGTTCTAGCCAAAGAGTATAGGAGGAAAGTGATTCAAGTGGTTCAAATGATGCAAAGGACTTTTTAAAGTGTTCTACGAAATCATGATAAGATTTAGTTTCCTCAAATAGTTCAAACTGAATTACGTCACCAGCTAATGTGTTACTCTTGTCTATTCTGGATGTTAGATTGGATATTTTACCTTTGTCGTCTGTGATGTTCCTTCATGTTATCTCTGATTCAACTTCGGAGAGGAAATTGTGCACAGGAATGTTCTTGCTGTTTAAGAGAGGTAGTGTGTTCTCATCCTTGACTACGGCGATAAGATTTTTTGTTGTCATGGTGATTTGAGTAGCAGGTGAATTTTCCGATTTATTGGCAGGAGGGGACATGTCTGGTGTAATGGAAGTGAGCGTAGAGTTGCTGCGTGTACAGGGTCGGCATGTCGAGTCAGAAAGATGTTTGGTATTACTGTAGGATTTCTTAAAGTCCAATCCAACCTACACGATTTAAGGGGGGGGGTGGAATCCTGTGCTCATGGTGTGCCTCTATCACAACAACTAGCATTTCCCCCCCCCTCTACCATTTGTCTCACCTTTTGTAAATGCATATGCCCGGGATTCACTCGCCAGTTTTGGTTAGGGAAGTTTCTGGCTCTTTCAGTGTGCATTTAACCATCGTAGAGGACTACATTTGACGAGTGAAAGTTGGTACCTAAGGAACATCATCGGCAAATCTCAGGCGACTGTTATAACCCCTTCGACATTAGCTTCTGTGAAGGAAAATCGGGAGAAGCAAACCACAACCAGCCCTAATGTACAGTCACTAAAAATATATTGGTAAGAAATCGTACGGAAATGTACGCAAGTAAACGCTAGGCTCTGATACATTGTTCAAAAGACTTGGAAACTGTTGGTACGTCTGTGTATCAATGCGCCAGTGTTTCTCATAGCTCTTCATTGTAGCAGCATCCAGTGAAGACATCTAAAATATTAGATTACTTAAGTTTATATATTTCACAAATGTTATTTTACTTGGAAAAAACAAATTGTTAACTGCTAAGGAGCTGTGGAGTGTTTTATTATAGTGCGAATGGCTGCTCCTCTGTGAGGGGATTGAGAAAGGGAGTGACGGGTAGGGGTTGCCATGTAGACAGGAGAGCATATAACGTTGTCTAGGCCGAAAACATATTGTGGTGTAGCAATATCTATTGCGTATGTTCTGGTGTGTGTGTGTGTGTGTGTGTGTGTGTGTGTGTGTGTGTGTGTGTGTGTGTGTGTGATTTACAATGGTCTTAGATCACGTGTTGGATTCGTGATCGACAGCTATTACTCTCCCGGAAGAGACCACAGAGCTCATACATGACCGATTTGTGGTACTGCTGTGACTTTACATGCACACCCAACTCCCCACCCACGAAAGTTGGAGTAACAAAACTCAGCGCAGCGATACTGAAATTATTTCAGCCCTGGGCAGGATTAGAGCCCGGATCGCCGTAGTGGCAGGCGAGAACTTTAACCACTGTGCCACGAGGTTGTGTGGGTGTGATTTCGGTAACATAAAATATTAACAATTCTTGTCGGTGTAAATATAATTCCTTTCAATAATTCTGTCACGACTACCAACTGTACAGGAACATCGATTCTGTTGTTTCACTCTTCTCCCACGAACACCTAAAACCACCAACCGATACGTTTTCGAGTGGCTGTACATCACGTTGAGTCGATACGTTACATGGAGATACTACATTTCAAAATACATTTTGTATTATTTATTGGTCGCTTGCTAGGCTACATTATATGTGGGATTAATAAGCCCGCCAAAATAAATCACTCTAGCAGAGTGGTCACACTAAATTCTTAAGCTAGTCTAAATATAAATTGAAAAAATAATATTCATTTGACTCCTTATACAAAAAAATCAAACTAAAATAGCTTCACATGTATACGATGCCGTATAAAATGGGCGAACATAAAACATATATGTAAAGTATGGTATTTACAATGTCGAAACGATAATAATTTCTCTTGCATATTAGAAAGAGTTGTGCGGGTGCTTTTAAGGGTGTCTATTTTCCAGTTTTCCTATGACTTTTTCACGCCGGCGAGAAATGTAGGCTACAAGCTTGAACCTTTTTAAAGTACCAGGGCTTGGCGTATGCCACTCAGTTGAGAGAAAAGATAAAGTGTTTCAGATAATTATTCTGATAGAAATGGAAAAAGAGATAGAGATAGGAGGTGAGTCCAATCCGGCGTTGTTTTAAACTTTGTAAGCTTTGTTACGATGACTATTCGTTTGAACCTGCCGTTGACATGTATTATCATTATGTCAATCTGAGTACAAGTAACTTGCCAGACACTGGTTATTCTATGGGTTCTTCTCCTTTTGCCATTGTTGTTGGTCTTAACTTCCCAATTGGTATCACTTTGAATTTGGATTTGTTGTTTTTTATTTTGCATTTTTTCAACTCTGATTTGGTTGATCGCCATTTCCGTTTGCTTTGCCATTGATTTGGTTGATCATCTTTGGTAGATGATGAGCACACAGTGCCTTGCCTCTGTTGGCATGAGGCAGCAGAAGCATTTGCGATGCAGGTTTGTGCGTACACGTCCAACAGCTGCAGCATAGAGGTATCCGGTTCAGGAAGGGGGGTTGGCGCGAAGGATAGTGCTGCTCGATTAAACACGAGCTGCAACGCAGCTCGAACGATTTGACTCTTTTTTATTATTATTATAAGGCAGTGTGGTACAGTGCAGGCTCACTTGTTCACATGTAATCTACTATGGGGTCTTACAGTATTATTGCATTCCTTGGACGCTAGCGAAGTAGAGCACCAATTCAACAATATGGTAAACAAAGGGAAAGGGATGAATAAACAATTATTATAGTCACCCCTAAAATATAGATACTAAACAGGGTTCCTTGCATTTTTTAAGTTATAATGAAAACTAGATATATTCATACCAGAATTCACATGTAAATAACAATTATGTATATGTTATGTAAAAAGTTTGTATGACACTTTATATAGTGTTCTTTCAAGTATATTGTGAAATGAGTCTCTTCACCGTTCAATTTATGTAGATGGAAGAACCAAGCAAGTGAGTCCACCCCACACCTATCAAGCTTACCAATTTCAAGCTTACCTATTTCAATTACATGGGAGGTTAAGAGTCTTCTTATAGTGCTCCCATCTCAACTCTAATCATAAGATATGGATTAATAAATATTTTCCAATTTCTATTTCAGCAGTTTCATCATCAATGTCTCCTTTCAATCACTTACTTTTAAAAAACACTGATCGAGTTTGTCCTTAAAGGCTCCTATGGTAGGGGCTGTAACTATCTCCACCGGAAGAATTCTAACTTCCTTCCATAACATTCTTTCCATACACTAGCACTCCAAATCCCCCTCTCCCCCATCTTATCTATCCTGCCCTGTGCTACTACTACTTGAGTAGATAGAAGCATGTTAATACCAAATTTTGTAGTCTAAAAACCTTTCAAATATAATTAAGTACAAAGATGTCACTCGAAGGAATCAAGGCAAACGTGAGAGCATCTTACGGGTAAATTGACATTATGTAGGGTATAAGTCACAATTTGTAAGGTAGTATGTATTATTTCAAAATGTACGAATATTTGATTTTAAATAGTAATGCTAAAACGCGTATTCGTGGTATGCTACTATATATGTTATCGGGCCGATTTTGGCGGGATATAACGCATTTAAGCCCAAGTAAAAAAAAAAAATAAATAAATAAAAAATAAATAAATAAATTGTCAAGTCAAAACAGTGAGTGTGAACACAGAAAAAAGTTGCTACCTGTGAGTACATATTTTGTTTAATCGGGTGATATTATCCAATTCACATTAGCTAAATATTTTATAAACATTATGTAAAATAATTCTGTGCATATTTCATTTAACAAAAATTAATTTAAATTTGTCATTCAATAACTTACAAAATTAAGAATATTATTTTATTTTGTAAAAATAATAAATATTCAAATCTCTTTCTAAAAAACCCGGTATTCAACACACCATAAAAAACATCGTGGAGAATGTAGAACAAAGTCAAATTTCAAATAATAATCATGGAAATATATAAAAATGTCAGTTGTAATACTTGGAATGCATTATTTTAGGAAAAAAAAATCTAGAAAACGGGCTTCAAATTTCATCATGATGCTTTTACACTCCTAAAATAATGTAGTTCAAAGTATTACTACTCTGACAAATTTTGATCTATTTCCATTTTTTTTTTCTTTTTTTTTTTTTTAACGTGACACTGGTTTTTCATGATGTATTGAATACTGGGATTCCTAGAGGGATTTATGTTATAAACATTCAAAAAATCTATGGGGGTAGTTATATCTGTGCAGCAAAACATAACCACTGAACCTAGACATGAGTACGTGGATGATTACACCTATGGCCAAAACCTTAGGGAAAAAAAAAAAAAAAAAAAAAAAAAATCCAAAACATAAGTCCAAATAGTTGGGGACTAGTAGCGATTAGAATATTTATAATTTTTGAACAATAAAACAAGGTCTTTGTTTTGTGAGTATAGTATTTAAGGACAAATTTCAATTAACTTTTGTTCAATGCAATATGCACAGAATTATTTAATATAATATTTAGCTAATGTGAATTGGATAATGTCACCCGATTAAACAAAGTATGTACACTAAGTTTAATGTAGGTATGATTCTGTAGGGTCCCACAGAGAGCAAATTTATTGTGTCTAAACACTGTTTTGACTTGTCAAACTAACCAGACACACACACACACACACACACACACACACACACACACACACACACACACACACACACATATATATATATATATAAATATATATATATATATATATATATATATATATATATATATATATTAACGTAAGCGAAGTAGGAAGCACAGGAGTCTTAGTCTTATGTATATTCCTGACTAGTTTCGTAGGTACGGCTTTTCAAAGGATACCTGCGAAACAAGTCAGGAATAAAGTCAAGACTAAGACTCCTGTGTTTCCTACTGCACTTACGTTCAACCTGTCAGAATGTCTATATATATATATATATATATATATATATATATATATATATATATATATATATATTGGGGGGGGGGCTTGGGTTTCGTTGCACCATGATTCTGGGTGAGAATACCTATTAGTTTTGTTGAAATGCGTTATACCCTGCGAAAATTGGTCCGTTAACATAAATGGTGACATAACATACATGGTAGCATACCACAAATTGGCGTCTTAGCAATTATATTTAAAAATGAAACATTTGTATATTTTGAATTAATACATACTACCCTACAAACTGTGACTTTATCCCTACATGTCCATTTACCCGCAGGGTACCACTTCAATTCCCATAAATACCTTTCCGCAAGGTAATATACCTACTTTAGGATATTAGTATGCTATAATCTTTCAAAGGGTTTCTAGACCCTACAAAATTTAGGAATGTAAAAAGCTTCTATCGAAAATGAACTTGCGGTGACGAAATTCATTTCACAATATACTTAAAAGAACATTGTATAAAAAGTGTCATACAAACTTTTCACATAATACATATATAATTTTATTTACATGTGAGTTCTGGTATAAATATATTTAATATTTATTACAATTTACAAAAATAAATGTTACCTTATTACAATATATAACATGGGTAATATTCTCTTTAGTATTTATATTTTAGGGGTAACCATAATAATTTTTTGTTCATTCCTTTCCGTTTAATTACCAATAATAATAATTATTTTATTTGGCATTGAATCAATATACATGAAGTGCAGATAAAGAAAAGAACACATAGTCCGAAATAATAATTACAAATGCCGAGGATATCACGAAAAAGCATGTAAGCTTATTTCCACTGTGGTTGAGTTGAGTTGGAGTTTGCTTCGCTAGCGTCCAAGGAACGCAATAATACTGTAAGACCCCATAGTAGATTACATGTGAACAAGTGAGCCTGCAGTGCCACACTGCCTTATGTGTACAGAGTCAAATCGTTCGAGCTGCGTTGCAGCTCGTGTTCGAGCAGCACTATCCTTCGCGCCAACCCCCCCTTCCTGAACCGGATACCTCTATGCTGCAGCGGTTAGACGTGTACGCACAACCTACATCACAAATGCTTCTGCTGCCTCTTGCCAACGGAGGCGAGGCACTGTGTGCTCATCATCTACCAAAGATGATCAACCAAATCAATGGCAAAGCAAACGGAAATGGCGATCAACCAAATCAGAGTTGAAAAAAATGCAAAATAAAAAACAACAAATTCAAAGTGATACCAATTGACCAATAACAATGGCAAAAGAAGAGCCCATACAATACTCAGTGTCTAGCAAGTTACTTGTACTCAGATTGACATAATGATAATACATGTCAACGACAGGTTCAAACAAACAAAAGCCATCGCGACAAAACTTACAAGGTTTAAAGCAATGCCGGAGAAAACCAAGGTGCACCTACACAAAGCCTTCGTAAGGCCCAGAATAGATTTGCCGACCGTCCCCATAACGCAGCTTAAAAAATGACGAAACTCTCCAACTTTCAGAACAGGATCCTCAGATCTGCCAGTGGGCAGGCCCCGACACACACACAAAATACCTTGGGCAGTTGCAGGTCAGCGTCTGGCAGTACTGCCTTTGTCAGTCTTCAGCCAGCCTGCTGCTTTTGCGCATGACCTGCACGAAACGCCGGTCTCCTGAGCGCCGCCCATCAATCTCGACACCCACAATCTTAGACACAGCACGTGTTCAGATATGACGTCCATGACCAAGCATGCATGTTTTCTGGACCTCCATTGAGACGGTCACAGTGTGAACACCTGGCAGTGATGAGGTGTCTTGTGGCCGTCGTCACGTTCCCCTGGAGCTGGAGATCAACCGACCCCTTCGCTCTGGATGGTCGGGCGCCGGTCTGGAACCGTAGGTCCGCAGCTGGTTGGACAGACATACCATCTCACCCCAATATTATTTCCACTTCTATCACAATAATTATCTGAAATACTTTATCTTTTCCCTCAACTGAGTGGCATCCGCTAGGCCCCGGTACTTTAAACAGGTCAAGCTTGTCTACAGCCTAGATTTCTCGCCGGTATGAAAAAGTCATAGGAGAGCTGTAAGATAGTCACCCCTAAAGGCACCCGCACAACTCTTTGTATTTTAATGCAAGAGAAGATATCACTTCGACATTGTAAATACCATACTTTACTTGTACATTTTATATTCGCCCATTTTATACGGCATCGTATACATGTGAAGTTAGTTTGATTTTATTTTGTATAAGCAGTCAAATGAATATTTTTTCACTTTACTTTTAAACACTAGGTTTGGAATCACCTTTGAATTCTCTCCCTATATAGTGCCATAATATTATATATATATATGAAATGTTAAGAGTATTGCGGAGGCATCTCACCTCTCCCGAAAGGGAAGGTTACGCTCTCACCACTCATCGGTTGATAGTAAATGCTCGTGGGATATGAGTGAAACAACATAATCGATGTTCCTGTACAATTGGTAGTCGTGACAGAGTTGCGCCCTACCTTTTTCCCCTGTGTACGTGGTGTAGAATAAGCATTTAATGCGTGAAGATGTGACAATATGAAAGGAATTATATTTGCATTGACAAGAATTGTTAATATTCTATTGTTACTGATATCATACATGCGACTCGATGGCGCAGTGATAGCGTTCGCAACTGCCACTACAGAGGTCCGAGTTCGAATTCCGCCCAGGGCTGAAATAATTTCAGTATCGCTACGCTGCGAGTTGTTACTCCAACTCGTGGGTGGGGAGTTGGGGGTGTGCGTGGAAAGTAACAGCAGTACCATACATCGGTCATGTATAAGATATGAGCTCTCTTCCTGGAAGGTAATAGCTGTCGATCACGAGTCCAACACATCCAAGACAATGGTGAATACACGCGCGCGCGCACACACACACAAACACCAGAACACACGTAATAGATATTGCTACACCACAATATGTTTTCGGCCTAGACAACGCTACATGCTCTCCTGTCTACATGGCAACCCCTACCCGTCACTCCCTTTCTCAACCCTCGCCCTCACAGAGGAGCAGCCATTCGCGCTATAATAAAACACTTCACAGCTCCTTAGCAGTTAACAGGTTGTTTTTTCCAAGTAATATAACATTTGTGTAATATATAAACTTAAATAATTTAATATTTTAGATGTCTTCACTGGATGCTGCTATAATGAAGACACACATTTATAAACTACAAAGCTGTGAGAAACACTGGCGCATTGATACATAGGCGTACCAACAGTTTCCAAGTCTTTTGAACAATGTATCAGAGCCTGGCGTTTACTTACGTACATTTCCGTACGATCTCTTACCAATATTTTTTTAGTGACAGTACATTAGGGCTGGTTGTGGTTTGCTTCTCCCTGTTTTCCTTCACAGAAGCTAATGTCGAAGGGGTTATAACAGTCGCCTGAGATTTGCCGATGATATTCCTTAGATACCAACTTTCACTCGTCAAATGTAGTCCTCTACGATTGTTAAAGGCACACTGAAGGAGCCAGAAACTTCACTCACCAAAACTGGCGAGTGAATCCCGAGCATGCATTTTCACAAAAGGTGAGACAAATGGCAGAGGAAAAAATGCTAGGAGGGTAGGTTGCACAGCCAAATTCAGTTTCAGAGCCGGGAGAAATAGAGTGGTCTTCGAGATGAAAAGGAGCATGGAGTAGTTGGAAAAGATTGAATTTCAGGTGGCAAAGATCAGAACTCTAATAAAGATGACAACATAACCGTGGGACTGGCGTCGGCGTGTGAGTGAAACAACGCGAATGACCCCAATGGTGATTAAAATAATGCTATCAACTGCAGTTTGTGGAGTATCAGTAGGGCTTCGGTGAATTTAAGAGCATAGGATGGAGGAGACTGCAAGAGACCATAAGGCCTACATTAAGCAGTTCTCTGTCCCTTACCACCTGTCATCTCTACTCATAAAGTTATCTGGTCTTCTCTTAAAACAACCGTTAACCACATTTTGTCGGACAAAGTATGGTTACTTTCTTTTTTATCCTAAAGCTGTCCAATCTAAATTCACTACTACGATCCCTGCTCTCCTGCATCACCCTAGTTAAACCCCTTGACCCATTTGAATACCTCCATTAGATCATCCCGCACTCTTCGTCTTTCCAGGGAGTGTAAGTTAAGGTTCCAAAACCTGTCTTCGCATGGTTAATTTCCAAGTCCCTGCACAGACGCAATGACAGTAAATGTTCCAAGTTTTATGGAATGCGATAAAACGAAAATAAGGAATAAATTGAAAATCAGGAGAAATGAAAAAGAAGCAAGGTGGACAAGCTCATAAATCAAATGGCAGACGTAAGAAGAGAGGAAGAAATGTATAGATCATGGAGGGGGTAAATATTGGGAAGATGGAAATCCTGAACTGGTTTGGCGTAACTCTAAATTCACACATGAATATATTAATTGTAGACATAGTCAACGGATTTACACGTGAAGAACTACATTTCGGTGCGTAAACTCATTTGCAACAGTTGAGCACAAGCTTGGAAGAGGGAGATCAGACGGGTGGAAAGACAAGTTAGAGAATTTTGCAGGAGTGGCGTGGCAAAAGTGAGCTGGGTCATGCGAGTCATCAAAGAGGTTGGTAGAAGACTTTGGACATCATTGAACTCTAAACAATTTATTATTCAACGTGGTTGTTGTGTTATTGCACAAGACAAGCATAGCGCCCAGTGCAAGTCAGGGAATTTACACCAGGGGATGCTTAACAGTGCTTGAAGTCATCTCTGCCCAGTGTGTATAATGACTGACATAAATATCAAGATGCAATGTTAGTATCAAGTAAAATTTGGACTTGAGCAATGTTCATTATACTGGAAATATTAAATAGCTCGCAATTATATTTGTTGATAAACTGCAAGTGAATGACTAGAGGTAAGACAAGAGAAACCATATGAGAGGTCCAAAGAAAAATGAATAGCTGAAAACCAAATCATAAAGGAGACAAAAAGGAGAGATGTAAAATGGGAGAGGAGTATGGCAGAAAAAAAAATGAAAGTTATAAAAAGATATTTTGGAAGGAAGATATGGGAGGAAGGGGAGGCGAGTCAAGTGGAGAAGAAAAGGTATAAGGTGCATATAGACAGAAGAGGAGGTAGTAAGGGGAAGGTGGTCAGGGTATTTGAGAGAGCTGTTGAATGTGGAGTAGGATATGGGAGGGGTCGGTGGTAGTAGTGGGAGGCACAAAGAAAACGACGGTGATGGGAGAGGAAAATGGAGGAGAAACAAGAATTGATGAAGTGCAAGCAGTTTTGAAAATGATGAAAGCAGGTAATGCACCTGGGTTGAATGGGTGTCATGCGGAGTGTCTGAAGAATCGAGGTACAATAATAGTGGACTGGTTAGTGAAGTCGTTTAATGTGTCTAAAAGAGGATAGAGTGCCGAAGAACTGGAGGAGTGCCGGTATAGTTCCGCTTTACTAAGGAAGAAGGGGACAAATGTAAGTGTAGTTGTTTGAGAGGGATCAATCTATTGAGTGTATTTGGGAATGTTTATGGGAGGGTTTTAAATGAGAGGATTAAGAAAGGAACAGAGGGAGTAATTGGTGAGGAACAGTGTGGGTTTAAGAAAGGGTTACGTAGATCAGATTTTTGTGGTAAAGCAGATATGTGATAAAACCTTAGCAAAAGATAAGGATTTTTTGTTTTTTTACCTTTATGGATTTAGAAGGCTTATGACAGGGTAGACAGAAAAGCACAGTGGGAAGTTTTGCAGGTATATGGGATTGGGGGGAAGCTGTTAAGGGCAGTCAAGATTTTCAACGAAAGTTGTAGAGCCTCTGTAAAAACTAGAAATGGAAAGAGCGAGTGGTCTGAGGTGGAGGTGGGATGTTGCAAGGTGACCGAAGGAAATATTCAATACATTAGATGTCCAGCGTGCACACGCACACACGCACGCATTTTAGCTACAAGATGTCAGATCACGACACTTCACTAGAAGATCCATCCATTTATCCTGTATATGCTGTAACTAGGTCTCAAACCAGAAAACAAAATGCTGTACAAAATGTTCACGCTTCACAACACAAACCCGAGGGCATAGAATCCTTGGGTGTTTATATACTCTTCCTAGAAAACTGTAATGCTACTTCTACTCCAAATACTTCCCTTTCTACTGTGACGAGGGAATCATTAATTAAGGGCCAGAAAGAGGATAAAACCCGTTAATCCCTTTGGAATCGATGTGTGACCAAAACATACTCCGAGACATTATCTCCATGTTATTACATTGAACAAGGTATTCTAATGTGCAAATGGGCCAGTTTTGGCAAGACAGATGTCAAATTGTTAGCCCCACATGCATGAGGTCACAACTCCTACAGTTGGCGCATGACACTCCTTCGGCAAACCACCAGGGAGTCCGAAAAACATTGGCACACATCACGAGACATTTTCATTGGCCTCGTATCAGAAAAGATGTATCACGTTACTGCAATGTCACACGTGTCAGATGGTCGACAAACCAAATCTACCCGTTCCTAAAACACCCTTACAGCCCATTTCTGTTACTGCAGAACCCTTCTCCAAAATCCTCATACACTGCGTAGGACCTTTACCTCCTTCAAAGAAAGGACACAAGTTCTTGTTGACAACCATGTGTCTCAGTACCAGATTCCCCGAAGCAATTTCACTGAGAGACATTAGGACTCAAACGTCCGTGAAGGAAATAACTAAATATTTTTCTTCTATGGGTTTCTCAAAAGACACACAAAGTAACCAAGGCACAAACTTTGTCAAACCAGCTTGAACAAAGCTTAAAAAAAATTAGATGTGCATCAAACAATCTCTACACTTTACCACCCTCAATCACAAGGTGCATTAGAATGATTCCACGGAACACTAATGTCTATGCTCAGAAAGTATGTTTTAGAAAATGGTTCTGACTGGTAAGAAGGATTACCTTTATTACTATCTGCAATCAGATCCACAAAACAAGACATTACAGGCTATAGTCCAGCCGAACTTATTTTTGGCCATGAAGTCAGAGGATCCTTTAAAGTATTGAAAGATAGTTGGCTTACTCTTGATTACTCCGTCTCAACCATTGTACATGTAGAGAGAATGTTAGAAAGATTAAGGACAGCTTGGAACTTAGCCAAGAAAAAAAATACTCAGGCCCAAGAGAAGATGAAGAGAAAGTATGATAAAAAGAAAAAAAAAAGAGTGAATTGGTTTCAAGGACCATACGCCATCAAGGAGAAAGTAAGCCATTTAAATTATATTATAGAAACTCAAGAGAGGTGAAAGAAATTTAGGAAGTGTCATATAAACTCAATGAAACTATTTCATTCCAAGAAAGCCGTCTTGGCTAATATACATACATAAACATACATATACCAACGGCTTTTTCCCCCATACACGGGGGTAGCCATAAAGAAAAAGGCATAGAAACCACTCCCACCCATTCCATTCCCTACATACTTCCCTCCCCTCCACCTTCCCTCTTATCTTGGCACCTCCTGGATGACGGGTCATCCCTGCATCCTGTCCACTACCCTGTGTCAGAAGCAGTGTCGCAAGACAGCACATCCACAGCAAGGCCGCTTCATAAATTTGGCGACCCCCCTGCCACATCCTGACCTACTATTGCAGAACTCCGTAGCTTTTATGAAACTGGAGGAGGTAGAACACTTCGGCTGCGGTAAACAGCAAGATGTTGTAAGATTAGTTCGGGATTACCTTCAGTTATTTCCCGATGTTCCGAGGCAAAACACAGATGTAATGCATGATATCGAACCTCTATCAGACCCATTAAGAAATCCCCTTACAGGTTAAATCCCGAGAAAAAAGAGTATCCTTAGGGCTGGAGTCTCTACTACTACAAGGACTAATTGAATCATCCTCCAGTCCTTGGGATGCTCCCAGTTTACTATTGCCAAAATCAGGAGGGAAACATAAATTAGTAGTAGATAATGAGATAACTAGAGCAGACGCTTATCCACTTCCTAGGATTTATGATCTAGTAGATGATATTGGCTCTTCTAAATTTGTCACTACCATAGATTTACTAAAAGATTATTATCAAATATCAATGCACCCCGATGCTCAAGATAAAACAGCCTTTTATAACACCAGATGGATTTTTTTTAGTTTAAGGTTCTTCCCTTTGGGTTAAGGAATGCTCCTGCTACCTTCCAAAGAATGGTTTATAAGATTATTTCAGGCATGAGAGAATTTAAATCATATCTAGATGACGAAGTGATATTTAGCGACACTTGGGAACATCTAAATTTGTTGCATGAGTTCTTTGAGATAGCCAACCATCAATTTTGAGAAAAAAAAGTAATTTTGGACGTGCCCAAGTATCCTACTTAGGTTTCAAAGTAGGTAATTCTGAAATATCCCCCTTTGCAACTAAAGTTCAACCCATCAGAGACCCTCATACAACCACGAATAGAAGAGAGATAAGACGATTCCTAGGAATGTTAGGTTACTACAGAAAATTCTATCCAAGTTTCTCTGATATTGCAGAACTACTGGTAGATTTGTTGAGGAAAGAGCAAAATTTCGTTTGGACAGAACACTGTCAGCAAGCTTTTCAAAAATGAAAACTAATTCTTATGAACGACCCTGTCCTGAAAAGCCCAGATCCTTCAAAAACCTTCCACTTGTTCACAGACGCAAGTGATGTTGCTTTAGGAGCAACGCTAATGCAGGAGACAAATGGAATATTGCATGCTACACTCAGTGTAGCATGCAATATTCCATATATGCTGTAGCAGCTACAGCATATGTAAGAAATTGAGCCCCAGCCAATGCATCTATGCCACAATCGAAAAAGAATGGTAGTTGTGGCATCATTGCAGCATTTTGTACCATATTTATCTATGTTTACCCATTCATTTACATACTGACCACAACCCTTTAGTTTTCCTAAACAAACTCTCCGTTTCTAAATCTAACCAAAGACTCACCACATTGAGTCTCCTTTTACAACCCTTCATTCCCCACATACGTAATGTAAAAGGGTCAGAAAACGTCCTTGCCGATTCCCTATCGAGAATCAACTTAAAAGGGTGAGGGTGTCACGTCCTTAGCGTGAATACAATCCTGTGGTTGTGTTGTGTCACGCCCTTGCGTAAATATGATATTGTGTATTATCATTAATGTTGTTATTACCACTTGTGGAAAAGAGATTTTGTATATATTTCATATGTATGTGTGTATATCAAATTGTATGTTATAAGGTAAACCATTGCGACCCGTCTGGTTGCGAGGCTCTTTGAATACGTTCTGTCAGATGACGCCAAGCTCAGAAAACATTACGTGATTTGGCGCATTTTTTGTTTTGTTTTTTTCACTGGTTAGAAGCACCTGAACTACCTAGTTTAAGTACGTATAGACATCCAGGAGATGTAATCAATTCTCTGGCTATATAAGGCCGGGCAGATTGCACTACGCAATCTTCAAGTACTGAACCCGTGAATTGGCAATTTCTGAATTATTTCAGACATCTCCCAACTACTACTAGATTTAAGCTAAGTGCGACTCTACACACCCTCTCTCTCTGTTATCGCTGCACTACCAGACACCAACCTATCATCTACGCGTTCCCCAGCAACCAGATGGGTCCCCCCATACTACCAGGGGTTATCGCGCATCAGTTTCTCCGCAAATTATTTGTTTGGTCCGAGACATCAAGATAGACAATTGACGTTGGACGTGTCTTTTATCACCTAAATCAAGGCTGTCTCTCTACCACTCCAGGTCCGGCGTACGAAGCCTACGAAAATTGAAACCTGGAAACTGATTTAGTACATCCATACATACATATACCAAGGCTTTTTCCCTCTTACAAGGGAGATAGCCAAAAAGGAAAAGGCATAAAATCATTCCCACCCATTCCATCCCCGAAAACACTCCACACCCCTCCACCCTCCCTCCCATCTTAGCACCTCCTAGATGACGGGTCATCCCTGCACCCTGTCCACTGCCCTGGGTCAGAAGCAGTGTCGCAAGACACAGCACATCCACAGCAAGGCCACTTCATTAAATCGGCGACCCCCCTCTCCATCCCCCCATATAAAGGAGAGGACGGGGAGAAATCCCTTCGGGCTGCGTCAAAATTTTGCTCACTCACACTACCTCACCCCCCATTCCCCCGTCCATTCCACCTAATGCATCACAACATTTTCCATATACAACCATTCTCCATTCACCCCTGTCTTCTGTCCTCTCCCGTCCTTCCTCAACAGACATTCCCCTCTTCCCCAAAGGCCCCTGCACCCCATCCATCCATCTCATCCTAGGACGTCCCCTCATGTTCACTCCCTCCACATCTGCCTTCCATACCTCTTTTACTAGTCTTTCTTCACTCATTCTTTCCATGTGTCCAAACCATCCTAATACTCTTTCATCAACCCTATCTCCCAGCTCCCTTTCCACCCCTGTTCTCCTCCTCACTTCCTCATTTCTCACTCTATCTAGCCTAGTAACCCCAATCATACTTCTCAGACACTTCATCTCAAACACATTCAAACTCCTTCTCTCTTCCTCTCTTATGTTCCATGTTTCTACTCCATACAGTGCTGTTGGCACAATCACTCCTTCATACAGTCTCCTCTTAGCATCCATTCCCAAATGTCTATTCCTCATTACACTTTTTAATCCACCAAGGCATTTACTCGCTTCTCTCAATCTACATTCTACCTCCACCTTCACTCCACCTTTTCCTGCCACATTTGCACCCAAATATCTAAAACTATCCACTTCCTCCAGTTGCTCTCCCTTAATGCTCATTTCCAGATTACTGCCACTTTCACCCCTTGTACATCTCATCACCTTACTTTTACCCACATTTATCTTCAGCTTTCTTCTATCACACACTCTCCCAAACTCTGTCACCAACTTCCCCAATCCCTCCTCCGAACCTGCCACAAGCGCAGTGTCGTCCGCAAACAACAGCTGGCTCACCTCCCACTTTTCTCCATTTTCTTTAACCATCTCCAATCCCTGACCCACTACCCTTGCATTTACCTCTCGCACTACCCCATCCATGTATAAGTTGAACAGCCAGGGTGACATAACGCATCCTTGATTAAGTCCCACCTTTACCTCAAACCACTCACTCTCTCCATTTCTAATCCTGACACAAGCTCTACTACTCTCATAAAAACTCTTGAAAGCTCCCAGAAGCTTTCCTCCTATCCCGTATATCCGCATAACCTCCCACAGTGCCTTTCTGTCTACCCTGTCGTAAGCCTTTTTCAGATCCATAAAAGCCCAAAAAACATATCTCACATATCTGTCTTACCACAAAAATCTGATCTACACAACCTCTACCTGTCCTAAACCCACACTGTTCCTCACCAATTACTCCTTCTGTTCCTCTCCTAATCCTCTCAATCAAGATCCTCCCATAAGCCTTCCCATCTACACTTAACAAGCTAATCCCTCTGAAACTACTACATTCACACTTATCCCCCTTTCCCTTGTAAAGTGGAACTATACAAGCACTCCTCCAGTCCTCCGGCACTCTACCTTCTCTCCAGCAAATATTAAATAACCTCACCAACCAGTCCACTATCACTATACCTCCTTTTTTAAGACATTCTGCATGGCATCCATCCAGACCAGGTGCCTTACCTGCTTTCATCATCTTAACTGCTGCCTTCACTTCATCCTTCCTTATTTCTCCTCCATTTTCCTCACTCATCACTCTCATTTTCTTAGCATTTCCCACTGCAGCTATCTTTCCCTCCCTATCCTCCTTCACATTAAGCAACTCCCTAAAATATTCTGCCCATCTTCCCCTTACTGCCTTCTCCTCCATTATCATCTATCCATCTGCACCTTTTACCTTTTCTTCTCTACTTGATTCGCCTCCTCTTCCTCTCTTAATTTCTTTCCAAAACACCTTTTTATTACTTTCAAAATTTTCTGTCGTACTCTTACCCCATTTTACATCTGCTCTCCTCTTTGCCTCCTTTACCTTTTTCTTTACTTCTCTGATTTAGTACTCATTCATAATTCATGTAACATCTATTTAATGTTGATTCTTGATGTATATAGCTATTTTTTTTCTTATCCTATGCCCATTTACGTTGTTTGTGTCTAATTTACTAATGTAAATAGTTATTAATTTTGACGAAGAATTTCATTATCCTGCCTGGCCCTTGGGTGGGTCGTGAAACACACACATATATATATATATATATATATTATATATATATATATATATATATATATATATATATATATATATATATATATATATATATATATATATATATAAGCGGAAAAACCACAAAGGAAAAACATAAAATGAAGACCAAGCGCTTTCGTCTCTTCAGACATCCTCAGGGGTCTGAATAGACGAAAGCGCTCGGTCATCAGTTTATCTTTTTCCTTGGTGGTTTTTCCGCATATAATCACGAGTTTATATATATATATATATATATCAGTCCCATCCCCAACCTTCAGGTGAAATATATGGGATTAATTACCGCTGAGCGTCCGACTGGAACACACTATACCGGAGATGGCGCCAAATGCCGTGTACAGTTTGGTGTCTTTCATTGCCCTTGCCTGCGAAGTCGCTGAAACTCCACGCTTTCCCCGTTATGCCAAATTTAGCTAGCTCAAGTCCACCCATCTACATAGCGCATTGGTCTCGTCTCATCCTCCATGTCTGGTACTTCAATTGTTACTTCATACATGTCAATCTTTTATGGGGTTTCTAAACCTTCCAAAATTAAAATTGAATATAAGCTTTCATTTCAATACCATTCCATACGACTGCCTTGAATAAATTTATTTCACAACTTTATTAAAAGAAAACTTTATATAAATTGTCATATAAACTCTTTACATAATACATACATAGAATTATAATTACATGCAAAATTAGACATAAATATATTTCGTTTTGATTGAAACTTAAAAAATTGCATGTCATTTTAGTATATAATATAACATGAATGAGATTCTCTCTAGTACTTATATATTAGGGGTAACTATAGTAATTGTTTAATCATCCCTCTCTCCCATTTCCAAACTGTTGAGTTGGTGCTCCGACATTACTTTAGATTAATAATAATAAATCTATTTAGCAAAAAATCAATATACATGAAGTGCAGATAATGACAAGAACACATAGTTCGAAATAATAATTGCAATTGCCGAGGATAACACAAAAAAACATGTAAGCTTACTTCCATTGTGGTCCTCTCCTTATTTCTTAGTTTTGCCGCAGTGGCAGTAAGAAAAATAAAGTCTTAAAGACTATAAACTAACCGAGCAAGTGGGTCTGGCCCACATCTATCTTAACTCTTACTTCCTTCCATTTCACTCTTTCCTTCCACTAGACCCCTAAATCCCCCCTCCCACCCTCTCCCCCATCTTATCTATCCTGCCTTCTAACTAACATTAGTAAGGACGGCAGGCCGCCTCTTTTGTTTTTACCTTACTTGAGCTAGGAAACTTATCTTTTTCATAATGCATATCGTTGTAGCCATTCTGACCAAAATTAATTGAAATATGTCATTAAATACTATACTTACAAAATAAAAACCTTATTTTATTGTTCAAAATTAATAAATATTCAATTTTCTATTATTTTCTAGCTATATAAGAACCGAGCAAGTGGGTCTGCCCCACACCTATCATAAGTCTTAACTTCCTTCCATTTGATTCTTTCCTTACACTAACCATCTAAATCCCCCTCTCGCGCCCCCCCCTCCCCCATCTTACCTATCCTGCCCAGTACTACTACTACTTCCAACTATTTGGACTTGCATTTTGGCTTTTTTTTTCTAAGAGGGTTTTGGGTATGGGTGTAATCATTCACGTATGAATATACCTACCCCCTCAGATTTTCTAACTCTTGATAAATCCTTCTAGAAATCCCAGTACACAACACATCATAAAAAAACAACGTTTCATTTTTCAAATAAAAAATAACCAAAGGAACAAATAAAATTCTGTCAAGAGTAGTAATACTTTGAACTACATCATTTTAGGAGTGTAAAAGCATCAAGATGATATTTGAAGCCCGTTTTCTCGATTTTTTAAATGATGCATTTCGAGTACTATAACTATGACAATTTTCTTTTTATATATTTCCATGATTCTTTATTATTTGAAACTTGACTTTGTTCTACATTCTGTACGATGTTTTTTTTTTATGATGTTATTGGAATTTCTAGGAGGATTTATGTTATCAACAGTTAAAAAATCTGGGGGTAGATATATCAGTAGAGCAAAATACAACCAATGAACCTACACATGCTTAGTACGTGGATGATTACACCTATGCCCAAAACCTTCTCAGAAAAAAAAAAAAAAATGCTAAAGCATAAGTCCAAATAGTTGGGAACTAGTAGCGATGTGAATATTTATTATTTTTGAACAATAAAATAAGGTTTTTATTTTGTAAGTAAAATATTTAATCACAAATTTCAGATAATTTTGGTCAGAATGACTACAATGTGAAGCATGATTACAAAAAAAAAAATCCTATTTCAGATAGAAAAAAAAAAGAGGCGGACTGACGTCCATACTAAAGCCACCGTGGCGCAACTATGGAAATTTAAAGTAATTTCAGAAAAAGTCAAATCACGCTTACATAAAACATATGTGCGACCAATAAATAATAGAATACCCATACCTCTCAACACTTCGAAAAAAAAAACAGCTACGGGAACTACAGGGCTTTCAAAACCAGTTCCTCATATGAACATAAGAATGAGACTGCAAGAGACCATAAAGCCTACACTAGGCAGTTCCATGTCCTTTACCACCTGATATCCCCATCCATAAATTTGTCTAACCGTTTCTTAAGACAACCGATAGTTTCAGCGCCCACTTCAAGGTTACTAAGTCTATTCCATTCGTTGACCACCCTATTAAAAAAAAAAAGTTTTTGGCTATTTCCATCTTGAATCTAAATTTCTCCAATATGAATTCATTACCCCACCATTTCATGAAACAAACAAAAAGGTCCACGAAAGAATCAACACAGAACCTCTCAACATCAGACTCCACCGTATGGCGAATCGAACTTGGGTCAAATTTCTTGAAGACTCCACTACCCCAGAGTATCTGAAAGGAAAGGATCGACAAGAAAAAAGTATTAACCCCATATATGGTGGCCAAAGAGTCTACCAAGAGCCCAGACACAATCACCACAACCAGTGTATACATTACACCAGTGTATACATTACATCAGACCAACCTAGTAGCTCAGTAAATTGCAATGCAACCAAACAAGGAAGAAGATAGGCTAGCTAACTTAGCTATTCCCAGTGAAAACACAAAAGGTGTCGTCCTCTTTTCATTCCCCACAGTGCTGGAACACACTAGCAGACATTACACCGGGGATGGCACCTAATGCTGTGTTGTTTCGTGCCTATGCTTGCCCTCGACTGCGTAGTCGTTGAAGCGGTTTCCCACGTCCTTTTCCCCGTTAAGTCAAGCGGCTGCCTAACCTTGCATATTACTACCAATTATATGAACTCGTTTAGTTAGAGGGCAGAATAGATAAGACGGGGGAGAGGGAGGGAGGGGGGCTTAGTGCAAGGAAAAAATTAAATGGAAGGCGACCAGAGCCATGATAGGTATGGGGCAGAATTTCTCTTAATTACGAGTAGTATATATGTTTGACATTTTCCTTAAAAGAAGACTGAATTGAATTGACTGTATATAGACTCATATAATTTTTTTTATTACATAATACATATAGAAACATTCTATTTGCATACGAATTTAGGTAGAGATATATTTATTTTTTATTAAAAAAAAACTGCAAGTTATTTAGGATCAGATATAACATTAAGTTTTTTAGGGGTAACTTTAATTATTTTGTTTATCCCTTCCTTTTCGATTACCAAATTGTTGAGTTGGTGCTCTACTTTGCTAGCGCCCAGAGAATGCAATAATACTATGAGACTCCATGATAGGCTGCATGTGAACAAGTGAGCCTGCATTGTGCCACACTACTTTAATTATACAAAGCTCCAAATACTTCGACCTGTTAAATCGGGTAGCATTGTCCTTCGCGCCAACCCCCTTCTTCAACTGGATACCTTCATTGCTGCAGTGATTGGACGTGTGCGCACAAACCTGCATTGCAACTGCTTCTAGCCAAAATAGGCGAGGTACTGTGTGTTATGTATGAAGATGCCCCCTTGTTCATCGTCTACCAAGGATGATTAACCATATCAATGGGAAAGCAAACGGAAATGGCGATCAACCAAATCAGTTTGAAAATTAATGGAAAATAAAAAGCAACAAATCCAAATTCAAAGTGATTCCAATTGCAAAGTTAAAACCAACACCAATGCCAATAGGAGAAGAGCCCATAGAATAACCAGTGTCTGGCACAATGATGTCTTGTGGCCGTCGTCACGTTCCCCCTGGGGCTGGAGATGAACCGACCCTTTCCTTCGCTCGGGTTGTCCGGGAGCATGTCTGGCCCGTGGGTCCGCAGCCGGATTGGGCACACTTCCCATCCCGCACTATTTATTTTTTCCAGTTCTATCAGAATAATAATCTGAAACACTTTCTCTTTCCTCTAAACTGAGTGGCATCCGACAGGCCCTGGTGCTTTAAACAGGTTCAAGTTTGCCTACAGCCTGCATTTCTCGCTGGCGTGAAAAAGTCTTAGGAGTGCTGTAAGATAGAGTCACCCCTGAAGGCACCCGCACAAATCTTTCTATTTTAATGCAAGAAAGGCTATTACCATTTCGACTTTGTGAATACTATACTTAACATATACGTTATATAGCCGTGCATTCTGTACTGTATTGTATATATTTGAAATTAATTGAACTTTATTTTGTATAAGCAATCAAATGAATATTATTTTTTCACGTTACATTCAAATAAGTCTTGAAACCTACCTCATTTAACCATACCACTGTAAGAGTGGGCAACAGATTGATTGATTAATTTTTTCTGAGCATTTTATGCTCACAATATTAGTAACTGAACAAAGAATGTAAGTAGGAACAACTGACCAGAGATTGATGTAGTTGCACCTTCCCCCGTTATAAGTATCGGCTCGGCGTGACATAGACTTGTTCTGGTTGTGGTTTCCTTTACCAGATTATCCTTCAGAGGGGAAGCTAATACCGAAGGGGCTGCAACAGTCGCCTGAGGTTTGCAGATGATGATCCATAGGCAAAAAATTTTACTCGAGAAAATAGAGTCTTCTACAACCTAATGCACGCTGAAGTAGCCAGAAACTCCACTAGCCAAAATTGGCGAGTGAATCCCGAGCTTGTACATCTGGAAAAGGTGAGACAAATGGCAGAGAAAAAAATCTAGTTTTTGCGTCAGAGGCACAGCACAAGCCCTGTTTTTTTTTTTTTTTTTTTTAAAAAATCGTGTAGGTTGGATATGGACTAGAAGAAATCCTAGAGTAATACCAAAGAACGAAAAGAAGAAAAATTATACTGGCAGATGAGAACAAAATCATGACCAAGGGTACAATTATAAACGAAGTTACCATAGGATGGTAGGTTGCACAGTCAAATTCAGTTTCAGAGCCGGGAGAAATAGAGTGATCTTAAAGATGAAAAAGATCGAATTTCAGATGGAAGATATCAGAGCTCTAATGAATAAGAATGACAACATAACCGTGGAAACTGACGTCGGCGTTGTGAAGCAACGCGTATGACCCCAACTGATGGTGATTAAGACAATACTATTAACTGCAGTTTGTGGAGTATCAGTAGGGCTTCGGTGAATTTAAGAACATAGGATGGAGGAGAATGCAAGAGACCATGAGGCCTACACTAGGCAGTTCTCTGTCCCTTACCACCTGCCACCCATAAAGTTATCTAATCTCTTAAAACAACCGATTGTTTTAGTAGTACTTGGTTACTATGCCTATTCAAGACGTTAACCACACTCTATCGGACAACTAGCCCTTGCCTATTTCCTTCTTTAACCTAAATTTGTCCAATTTTTAAATCCATTACTACGATCTCCGCTCTCCTGCATCACCCTCGTCAAATCCCTTGATCCATTTGAATACCTCCATTCGATCATCCCGCACTCTTCGTCTTTCCAGAGAGTGTAAGATAAAGTTCCAAAACCTGTCTTTGCATGGTTAATTTCCAAGCTCTTGCACAGACGTAGTGAAAGTAAATGTTACAAGTTTTGTGAAATGCAATAGGATGAAAATACGGAATGAACATATGGAAATTAGGAGGGATGAGAGGGAACCAAGTTGGGCGAGCTCATAAACTAAAGAATGAAGGAGACTGCAAGAGACCATAAGGCCTACACTAGGCACACGGAAGGGGTAAATATTGGGAAGATAGAAATGTTGAACTGGTTTAGCGTAGTTCTAAATTCTCACATGCAGATATTAATTGTAGCCAGAGTCAACGGATCTACTCAAGAAGAACTACATTTCGGCGAGTAAACATATTTGCAGCAGTTGAGCACAAGCTTGGAAGCAGGAAATCAGACGGGTGGAAAGACAAGTTAGAGAATTTTGCAGGAGTGGCGTGGCAAAAGTTAACCGGATCATGCGAGTCATCAAAGAGGTTGGTAGAAGACTTTGGGCATCACTGAACTCCAAATAATGTATTACTCAACGTGGTTTGTTATTGCACAGGACAAGCATAGCGCCCAGTATAAGTCAGGGAATTTACACCTCTGCCCAGTGTGTATAATGATTGACATAAATATCAAGATGCAATGTCAGTATCAAGTAAAATTTGGACGTGAGCAATGTTCATTATACTGGAACTATTATATCGCTCTCAAGAATAAAACCGATTGATTACTTTTCCTGGGTATTAGGACGCCTCAGATTATCGCATTGTTGATAAACTGCAAGTGAATGACTATGATTAGGAGAGAAACCATATGAGAGGTCCAAAGAAAAAAAGAGGAGAAGCAAAACAGAAGATAAAGGAGGCAAAAAGGAGAGATGTAAAATGGGAGTGGGCTATGACAGAAAAAATCAAATGAAAGTAATAAAAAGATATTTTGGAAGGAAGTTTAGGGAGGAAGGGGAGGCGAGTCAAGTGGAGAAGAAAAGGTATAAAGTGCATATGGACAGAAGAGGGTAGTATGGGGAAGGTGGGCAGGGTATTTCAGAAAGCTTTTGAATGTGGAGTAGGCTACGGAGGGATTGGCGGTAGCAGTGGAAGGCGCTAAGAAAATCACGGTAATGGAAGAGTAAAATGGAGAAAAGTAATCAATAATGAAGTGCAAGCAGTTTTGAAAATTACGAGAGCAGATAAGGCACCTGGGTTGGATGGGTGTCATACAGAGTGTCTGAAGAAGGGAGGTACAGTAATAGTAGACTGGCTAGTGAAGTTGTTTAATGTGTGTCTAAAGGAGGATAGAGTACCGGAGGACTGGAGGAGTGCCGGTATATTTCTGCTTTACAAGGGAAAAGGAGACAAATGTGTGGTAGTTTCAGAGGGATTAGTCTGTTGAGTGTATTTGGGATGGTGTATGGGAGGGTTTTCAATGACATGATTAGAAAAGGAACAGAGGGAGTAATTGGTGGGTTTAGGTAAGGATTACGTGGATCAGATTTTTGTGGTAAAGCAGATATGTGAGAAATCTTTAGCAAAATGTAAGGATTTTTTTTTATCTTTATGGATTTAGAAACGGCTTGAGACAGGGTAGACAGAAGGACAATGTAGACGGTTTTGCAGATATATGGGATAGGGGGAAAGTTGTTATTGGCAGTCAAGAGTTTTTACGAATGTAGTAGAATCTGTGTTAGAATTGGAACTGGAGAGAGCGAGTGGTTTGAGATGGAGGTGGGACGGACTGTGTCAGGGATGTGTTATGTCGCCATGGCTCTTTAATGTGTATGTGGATGGGGTGGTGTGGGAAGTAAATGTGAGGGTAATGGGCAGGGGACTGGAGATATTTAAACAAAATGGAGAAAAGTGGGAATTGAGCCAGTCGTTGTTTGCTGGCAACACTGGGCTTGTGATCGAGTCAGAGGAGGGGTTATGGGAGTTAGTGACGGAATTTAGGAGGGTATGTAATATGAGAAAATTGAAGGTAAATGTGGGTAAAAGTAAAGTGATAAGATGTGAATGGCGTGAGGATGGCAGCGAGTTAGAAGCAAGTATTAAAGAGGAACCGACAGGGCCAAATTTGTCTATATAATGGACTGGAAACAATGATAATAACAGATAGATAAATTCAATGCTTATTTTCTTTTAAACCCTGCACTCCCACAATAGCTCCCCTTGAAACGCATATCAGATTTCGCGCCATGTACTACTTGGACAATGAAGTCGATCCTAGAAGGACCTTCGGGGCGCGTTGTTAAGATTTTGTCCTTGACACTTCATAATGAAATGTGAATAAGCTTTTTTTTTTTTTTTTTTTTTTTTAACAAGTAGTATTGCCAGGTTTAGGTAATTAATTATATATGAACAAAACAACTGAAAGGCAAAGATTTTTACCGCCAACCTATCGGTTCCTCTTTAAAGGGAAGAGGTTGGAGGAAGTGGTTAGCTTTAGGCCCTTAGGGTCGCATATGACATGAAAGGGAGGAGTGGCGATGGAAGTAAAATGTAGATTGAGAAAAGCAAGTAAATGCCTAGGGGAGCTTAAAAGGTGTCAACAGAAATAGGCATTTGGGAATGGATGCAAAGAGGAGACTATATGAAGGGATGATTGTGCCGACGGAAATGTAGGGGGGCAGAAACATGGAATTTAAGAGAGGCAGAGGGGGAAATTTTAAATGTTTTTGATATGAAATGTCTGGAAAGTATGATAAGGGTTATAAGGTTGGATAGGATGAGAAACGAGGTGAAAAGAGAGCTGGGGTGGAAAAGGAGATGGCAGATAGGGCTGATGAAAGAGTATTAAGACAGTTTGGATATATGGAAAGAAAGAGGAAAGAAACATTAACAAATGAGGTGTGGAAGACAGGAGATAGGGGTGAGTGGAGAATGGATGTGTATAGGTGATATTGTGATGCAAGTAAGGGGTGGGGTGCGTGGGGGTGGGGGGCGTGGGGTGCAGGGAGTAGTTATGTATGAATGATATTTTGACGCAGCCCGAAGTGATTTATTACCTTCTCTTTTTCTGCATTAGGGGCGAGAGATGGGGAGGGAGTGCTTTATCACCGATTAAGTGAAGCGGCATTGCTGTGGACGTGCTGTGCCTTGCTGCATTACTTCTGACCCAGGGCAGTGGGCAGGATACAGGGACGATCCATCATCCATGAGAAACTAAGATGTTAAGGTGGTGGATGGGAGTGGAATGGGTACTTGCTTTTTGATTTGGCTACCTCCTTGTGAGGGGGAAAATCCCTTGACATGTACACAGATAAATAGAATAACTATGTTGATCGGAAGACATACAAATAATTACACAAGAACAATAGAATGTGGGATGAACATACAGAAAGACCAAGGATACAACAGTAAAAATAGACGTTCATACATTGAAAATAATACAACACAGTGTAAACCACTGGTCCTTTAACAGGCGCATTGAATTGACAAACATACACTACCAAATAAATCCTGATATCATACTATTCAACAATATTGGGAGTACTAACGGGATGAAGATATCTGGTTTACGAAGTGTGTGTATATATATAAATATATATATATATATATATATATATATATATATATATATATATATATATTATATGCTAATAAGAACACGGGTACGTGTGTTCACTTATGCAAAGTAGACCACGTTGAAAAAGAAATTAACGAAGCAGAGCGCTTTCGTATATTACATCTTCAGTGCAACAAGTACTGAAGATGTAATATACGAAAGCGCTCTGCTTCGTTAGTTTCTTTTTTCCAAGTGGTCTACTTTGTTTATATATATATATATATATATATATATATATATATATATATATATATATATATATATATATAATACGAAGAAGAAAAAGTATGCAATAAATGATGGATTAGCCATTTCTGTTGAGAACAAGCCTACGGTGCAGAGCCCTCGTGGAGTTTGAGGACTCTATCCTTGCAATACAGATCGAGATAAGGAGAGGCCCCATCATGATTACAAAGGATTACAAAGGAGGAGCATGCCGACAGGAGACCTTTTGGTCCCTTTCTAGATCATATTAATAATAAAACAATAAATAAAAACTATAATAATGTAAATAACAAATAAAATACATAAATAAATGCATAGGTATAGTTAAATAATAAACAAACAGGTAAATAGTAAATAATAATAAATTGACATATAACTAATAATAAATGAAAATCAGACAGAAAAATTATAACAAAACAAAAACAAATAATATAAGATAAATTATAATCATTACAGCATCTTACTTAGGTATTTATCTAACTGATTCTTAAAGCTTCGAACTGAACTACATTGCACTACCTGTGCAGGAAGTTTATTCCATTCATTTACTACACGGTTGGCAAAGTTGTTTCTACCTACTTCCAAATTGAATATATTTCCGGACAGTTTGAGACCATTGTTTCTTGTCTGATTCTCATTCAATGTGAAATTTTTGTCACTTTTGATGTTGTCAATTCCCTTTAAAATCTTAAAGACCTGTATCAAGTCACCTCTGAGTCTACGCTTTTTTAGGGAAAACAGATTCATGTGTTTTAGTCGATTTTCGTATGATTTATTTTTGATATTTGGAATCAGTTTTGTGGCTCGCCGTTGTACTTTTTCCAGTCTGTCAATGTCTTTAATGAGATTCGGTGACCATACGGAAACAGCATATTCCAAATGTGGACGAACTAACGATTTATATAGCTTGTTAATGAGTGATGGACTTTTGAAATCAAAAGATCGCGCAATCAGTCCCAGAATCTTATTTGCTTTCTCAGAGGCTGAAATACACTGCTTGGATGATTTGAGGTCGTTACTGATAATTACGCCGAGATATTTTTCACTATCCACTTTTGTTAACGAATTACCAAATAACTTGTAATCGTACTTACTGTTATTTTTATCTATGTGCATTACCTTGCATTTACTTGTGTTAAATTTCATTAGCCACTTTTCAGACCATTGCTGTAATTTATCTAAATCTACTTGAATATCTAATTGGTTTGAGTGATCATTTGCCACTCCGCACAGTTTTGTATCATCAGCAAATTTGGAAACAGTAGATTTTAGTCCATGGTCTATATCATTTATATATACTATGAATAGAAGTGGCCCAAGAACGGAACCATGAGGAACTCCACTTGCAACACTTTTCCATCCAGAAGTTTTTCCATTTAAAACAACTCTCTGTTTTCGACCATTCAACCAATTACTAGTCCAACCTAATAGGCTACCACTTATTCCATGCAAAGCTAATTTAGTAAGTAGTCTTTCGTGTGGGACGGTATCAAAAGCTTTTGCAAAGTCTAGATATATTAAATCTATATTGTTTCTTTTGTCATAATTTGAGATAACTGTGTTGTAGAATTCGAGTAAGTTAGTCACGCAAGAACGTTTCCGTCTGAAACCATGCTGGCTATCATTCATCAAACGGTTACTTTCTAAATGATGTTCGATAGCATCTCTGATGATAGTTTCCATTATTTTTCCTACGATTGAAGTCAAACTTATAGGCCTATAGTTATTTGATTTCTTTTTGTCACCTTTTTTGAATATGGGAGTAACGTTAGCTAGCTTCCATTCTCTTGGGACATCTCCGGATATGATGGATTTCTTGAAAATAATTTCTAATGGAACAACAATCTCATTTTTCATTTCTTTTAAGATTCTTGGATGTCAACCGTCAAGCCCTGGTGTTTTATTAACTTTGAGTTTTTCTATACACCTTTTAATTTTTTCATTTGTTGTATTTACCGTAGTGAGTATGTTTACCCAAGACTTTTCATAGGTTTCAGTTTGGAGTTCACTTTGAGGTGTTTCGTTTACGAATACTGAGCTAAAATAATTGTTTAAGATATTACACATTAACTTCATTTAAATATTCAAGTTGACCGTCAGCAGATAATAGTGGACCAATGTGATTCCTAACAACCTTTTTATCTCTAATGTAACTATAGAGTTCTTTGGGATTCTCTTTGGATTTATCAGCGATGTTCATTTCGTATTGTCGTTTTGTTTTCCGTTTTGTCTTTTTTAAATCTCTCTGTATTGATACATAAGTTTCATAGTCATTAGATGCACCCGAGCACTTATATTTCTTATAAGCCTGTCTCTTTTTAGCAATACTTTTTTCAGTTTCTTTGTCGAGCCACTTTGGGCGAGCCTGATTTGGGGGACGTCTGTCCTTAAAAGGAATGTAAGTTTGAATCATCTTAGTGAGCGTATTTTTAAATATTTCCCACATCTGATCTACAGGTCTTTCGTTTAATTTTGCCTCCCAATCTGTAAGCTGAAGCTCCTGACGTAGTCCTATGAACTGAGCTTTACCGAAATCGGGTATTTTAGAAACACAAGTATCTATTCTAAAATTGTTTAGGAGTTTGAATCTAACTAAGTTGTGATCGCTATTTGCAACAGATTCACCGACTTCTACATCAGTTACCATGCTTTCGCGGCTAGTGATCAAAAGATCGAGTAAGTTTCCATATCTTGTAACTACCAACATCGCGACCTTGCCTCCCAGAACAAGACTTAAACCAATTGCTCAGGCACAAAAACCCCATCAATATCATGGGCGACCTGAATGCCCGCCACGCAATATGACACGCTAACCACAAGAATGCCGGTAAGGCGTTTTATGATAACATAAGAAGAGGGAAGATAAGACACAGAGGATCAGACTTTCCAACCTGCAATCAACAAAACAGCGCCAAAGCTCTACACTAATACTAACAAATAACGCAGCCGTCATGAGCATGTATATCACACCCGGGCCATTGAGCACCAGCAACCATCTTCCTATCATAATGACGTCATCACACAACCCGATCATGCTACGCATACCACCATGATTCGACTTCAAAAATGCAGACTGGATCTCATTCAAAGAGAACCTCAAGAAGAAACAAGGACCTGATCTCAAGAACGCTCACAGAGATGCGGTGACAGTATGGTATGAGGATATATAGTACAGGAGGAAATAGGTCACACCACAGCAATCACTTACCACAGAACAATTCCTCACCTTCACACCAGCTATACACTATTTGTGCTCCAAACTCAATACAACAATATATGCCAACTTGTTAATCAAATAGGAGTCACTATGGAACTCAGAAACCGATACAGGAAACTACAAGGCTATATGCTTCAGGAAATCAAACGACTGTATGAACAGGTATAGGAAACACTAGTAAAGGAAATAGCAGGTAAACAGACCCAAGATCACTCTGGGGAAGAAGAAAAAGAAGAAGAAGAAGAAGAAGAAGAAGAAGAAGGAGATGAAGAAGAAGAAGAAGAAGGAGGAGGTGGAGGAGACGAAGAATATATATATATATATATATATATATATATATATATATATATATATATATATATATATATATATATATATATATATATATATATTCGACATAAGACAATTGGGACAGGAGCTTCGCAGACAGATGCAAAAAATATTTAACATCAGCGATGAGGAAAACTTAGAACATGACCCAGATTCAAAAGAGATTGTTAAAAAAAGGGAATTTGTAGAAAACCAGCACTTACTACAGCCACACGACAGTGTAGATTTGACTTGATATCCAGTCACTACCTCAAAGAACAATGGGGGCCAGTCATACAACTGCTCGAAGTACTCGGAACCAGTAGGTTCTACACTTATTCATGTCTGATATTTTTGTTTGAACAGTGCTAAACCGGACCCCGGGTATGGAGCCGAGTTTCTCCAAGGCTGGGTAAACAGGTCTGAGATTATTCGCATAAAACAGCCCCCGAAATATTCAACAATAACCCAACATATCTCCCCTTATCTCTCAAAAGATTTCTTGTCCGTCGTTTTAGTGTACTGTATTGGTCCACGTCCCTAAAGAACCTGTCAGCGCGACTCATCTTTGGAATCTGTTATATTCATAATCTTAAACGGGGTTGGGATCAACTGGATCAGACACCATTCGATTTCAGGGATCGGTTTGTGTGTGAGAGAGGAGGTTGTCTGTTCTTCTTTATCTATTGCGGCTCAGGAGGCGAGGGGGGCTGCCATTAACGGGTTTACCAACAACAAAGGGGAAGAAAGTCGAAAACTTTGTGGTTGAGAAAGGCAGGAAGACTTCATAAGCGAGGTAAACTAAAATGAGATGTAATCCGAGAGGATGTTGGGAATTAAATAAATTTTATTGGGAAAGACCGCATGTGCGCCTGTGGGAGTGATGATTCTTTGCATGTTTTATGTGTTTGTGACATTGGACTTACATGTAGATTCTTGCAATAATTAATTTAAACATGACAGGCACATAACCCGGCTCTAAAACCTCCAAGATGCCCAGTGTGCTCACTCATGTAAACATCGCAAAGTTAACCCGCTTTCTTTAAGCTCACCCTGAAAAGGCTGTTTAACGGAACCTGGGAGGGAAGTCGCATGACAATATTTGGTCACTCTGGGCTTTCGCCAGTACATTAGGGAGCGTGTCCATCGTGATTAAATTGATTGTTGACGGCTGGAGACTAATATTTGACGTCCCTCTAGAATTGTTGATGGTATGATATAATTGGTGCTCCCAGTAGCACAGACTAACTCCAAATGTATTCATTTTATCATTCAATTATACTGTGCATTAAGAAGCCCAGTATAAATGAGTCAATAATTTTATTCACCACTGGGTAATACAAATTTATTCACCCCAAAACATACCAAATAGAAACATAAAATATATTTACTTGGCTCTTTGTACAAACAAAATTACCACCACATGTATATAGCACTAATCAAATGCACAAAAAATATGAATAGATATAATGAAAATTGTAAATATGAACTTATAAATAAAAAAAAATCTTGCATGAAATTGGAGCTCTGTTTTAGGGGTAACTACATCATTTTATGGTTTCCCTAATGTTCTTTCACTCCGAAATTTGTGATAAACGCTAAAGCTACAGCTAGTAAGTTTCTACCTGATAAATCTGAAGATTCTTTTATTCTTAAATGCTTTTAGAAATGCCTAATCTGCCTTGGGACTTCGGATTATTACTCTGGAATGCCAGAAGGAGCGAGCCAGCCAGCTAAGGTGCTCTGCCAACGCAAGCAAGAAGTGACGGCGACAAATGTACAGTTTCAAGACTCCCCCTCAGATTTCGAACCGTAACCCATACGAGTTTCACCAAACGCCTTCATAAATCTATGTGTCCATAACTCAAAACTGTTTTGAGCATCAAACCTGTATACTTCCAAGAGTTTGACGCTGACCTGCGACACTGCCTATCCAATTACCTCGTGAATGTGTTTCCTGAAGAGGCCGCACAGTTCCATCCCCTAACCTGTCAGCTTCCGTGTGGGTGATAGCTAAGCCATCCTCCAGGGCGGGCTAATAACCGCAAGCCCGTGTGAGTCTCGTGGAGCCCAAATTTAAATCAACACCATGGGCAAAATCTCAGGTGATTTCCTTCACCGTTGGGGCTTACCCTAAGCAGAACGAAATCACCTGGGATTAACCACGATTACTTATGCACTGTGCATCATAAATGTGAACCGATATGCCAAATACTGCCTCGAGTTGGGATGACTGGAAACCCGCAGCCCCACAGCAGTTGGCAATGGTTCTCGGGCCATGCTGTAGAAATCTCTGGGGAGAGACTTAGGAATAATGTCCGCGTTGCATTTGTCCAGGACTCCTTGTATGTTTAAAAGATTCGGAAATACACACACTAAGGTGAAGAGAGACCCCGGGCCACTCGATGTTGCACCTCCAGATGGGAGTTGACAGGGTTTGTCGGGAGGGAACGCCCTTCGCATTCCCATTTGTAACCCACTTCGTACTATATAATTTTTGGGCATTTTCCTGGTCCCTACTATCCCAGGGGACGGCGACCAAGTCCCAGGGGATCTCGTTGTGTCCAAATTGTTACCCCGAAGTCCAAAGGCCATGTGACACAAATCAAAGCAAAACCGATGAGAGGTGAGGGAGGGGATGAAAATATAAAATGCCGAGAATAGTCGCCATACAAGCCAACAAATACTACTCAAAAGGAATTCTATCCTTGAATTTTATACATTACTATAAGCAATTGGGTGCATGAATCATCATTTGTCAATAAACTCGAGTGATTCATTGACTCACATGGACCAATAAATGGTGTATCAACATTGATACTTGATCATATTGTGAACTTGGTTCTACTTTATCTTTAACCCATTCAACTCCGATGACAAGATGTCTTGTCATTTGGTCAAATAAAACAAAAAATCATAATAAAACAACAAAATGTTTGATGATCAAACAGCACCAGAAAAATATGACGTCATCAGTCCTCCTCGAGGAGGACTGATGACGTCATATTTTTCTGGTGCTGTTTGATCATCAAACATTTTGTTGTTTTATTATGATTTTTTGTTTTATTTGACCAAATGACAAGACATCTTGTCATCGGAGTTGAATGGGTTAAAAAATGCAATAATGGATATACATATCAAGTTGGTGCAGTTTGATATCAAAATAACACAATTTCCATTCTTAAGGAATTAATATCTATTAAAAAATTATATACCTATTGAACAAAATGTAAAGAACGACTTGTTATGTAACTGAAACTGATAAGAAAATGGTCATATACTGACCGTTATCCGATAAATTAGTGGAAAGCACGTTACAACGAAATTTGTCTATTTGTGGAAAAGTACGTGAATTACATCTTAGAAAAGAAGTACTGCGAAGAAATGGAGAAAAGAAAACCAGATGGACTAAAAACTATAACAAAATAAGAAATGGACATAGTGTACCCGAGAAAATAACACTGAAAATAAACACACTGTGGTGGGGGAAAAGAATACTGCCACCAAGTTTTCCCACTTGGATCGTAAGAGGCGAGAAGAAAGGGACGGGGAGAGGGACTAGGCATCCTTCTCCCTGTAGCCCCAAGGGGCAATTTCCTAAAACAAAAAGAAAAGGCATAAGGGGTGCTGGCGGGCCTCGGGCCAGCACCCTAAGGTTTGGGTCTTTTAATGTGCGTGGATGTGGTACAGATGAGAGTAAAAGGGAAGAGATAGGTAGTATGTTTGTGAGAAGAAAGTTGGATGTGTTGGCTTTGAGTGAAACTAAGTTGAAAGGGAAGGGTGAGTGTATGTTTGGGAGTGTAAGTGGGAGGTTATCAGGAGTGAAGAGAGGGCGAGGGAGGGAAGGGGTGGCTATTCTAGTAAGTGAGGAGATAGGTAAACAGGTAGTGGAGTGGAAGGAGGTTTCCTCAAGGATAATGTGGATGAAGGTGAAACTGGGAAAGGATATGTGGGTCTTTGTAAGTGCATATGGGCCGGGCAGTGAGAAGAGCATGGAAGAAAGGGAGGCCTTTTGGATAGATTTAAATGAGTGCATAGAGGGTTTAGGAAGAAATGTCAATGTAATAGTACTGGGAGACCTTAATGCTAGAGTGGGAAATGGTCCAATCGATGGAGTGGTTGGGAAGTGTGGAGTTCCAGGAAAGAATCGTAGTGGAGAGTTGATGGTGGAAATGTGTCTAGAAAGAGAGTTGATGATAGCAAATACAGTGTTTCGGAAGAAAGTCAAGCATAAGTACACATGGGAGAGGGTGGTGGAGGGAAGGGTGGTAGATAGAGCGCTAATGGATTATGTAGTGGTAAATAGGATTATGATAGGAAGAGTTAAGGATGTACATGTGCTAAGGGGAGAGGGTGGGGAAATATCAGATCATTTTTTGGTGGAAGGTAAGTTGAGAGTGGAGGATAGATGGAGAAGGAGGAAAGGGACAAAAGGTAGGGAGGTTCTTAGAGTGAACTCCTTGAATGAAAAGGAAAAGGAGAAGGAGTACGAAAAGAAGCTGAAGGAGGAGTGGGAGGGAGTAAAGGATAGAGCAGAGATGGGTGTGGAGGAGGAATGGGGATGGTTCAAGGAGGGAGTCTTAAAGTGTGCAAGGATGGTGTGTGGAACAAGAAGGACAGGGGGGAAATAGAAGAAAGGGTAGTGAATGGTGGGATGAGGAAATGAAGAAGGTTGTAGAAGAGAAGAAGCGAGCATTCACAGATTGGTTACAAAAGAGGACAGGGGAGTCATATGAGACGTACAAAGAAAAGAAAAGAGAAGTAAAGCAAAAGGTAAAGGAGGCAAAGAGGAGAGCAGATGTGAAATGGGGTAGGAGTAAGACAGAAAATTTTGAAAGTAATAAAAAGATGTTTTGGAAAGAAATTAAGAGAGGAAGAGGAGGCGAATCAAGTAGGGATGAAAAGGTAAAAGGTACAGATGGAGAGTTGATAATGGAAGAGATGGCAGTGAGGGGAAGATGGGCAGAATATTTTAGGGAGTTGCTGAATGTGAAGGAGGATAGGGAAGGAAAGATAGCTGCAGTGGGAAATACGAAGAAAATGAGAGTGATGAGTGAGGAGAATGGAGGAGAAATAAGGAAGGATGAGGTGAAGGCAGTTGTAAAGATGATGAAAGCAGGTAAGGCAACTGGTCTGGATGGATGTCATGCAGAATGTCTGAAAAAGGGAGGTTCAGTGATGGTGGACTGGTTGGTGAGATTATTTAATGTTTGCTGGAGAGAGGGTAGAGTACCGGAGGACTGGAGTAGTGCCTGTATAGTTCCTCTTTACAAGGGAAAAGGGGACAAGTGTGAATGTAGTAATTTCAGAGGGATTAGCCTGTTGAGTGTAGTAGGGAAGGCTTATGGGAGAATCTTAATTGAGAGGATTAGGAGAGGAACAGAAGGAGTAATTGGTGAGGAACAGTGTGGATTTAGGACGGGTAGAGGTTGTGTAGATCAGATCTTTGTGGTAAGACAGATATGTGAGAAAGCTATAGGAAAGGGGAAGGATGTTTTTTGGGCTTTTATGGATCTGGAAAAGGCTTATGATAGGGTAGACAGAAAGGCACTGTGGGAGGTTATGCAGATTTATGGGATAGGAGGAAAGCTTTTGGGAGCTGTCAAGAGTTTTTATGTGAGTAGTAGAGCATGTGTTAGGATTGGAAATGGAGAGAGTGAGTGGTTTGAAGTAAAGGTGGGACTTCGTCAAGGATGCGTTATGTCGCCCTGGCTGTTCAACTTATACATGGATGGGGTGGTGCGAGAGGTGAATGCTAGGGTAGTGAGTCAGGGATTGGAGATGGTTAAAGAAAATGGAGAAAAGTGGGAGGTGAGCCAGCTGTTGTTTGCGGACGACACTGCGCTTGTGGCAGGGTCAGAGGAGGGATTGAGGAAGCTGGTGGCAGAGTTTGGGAGAGTATGTGATAGAAGAAAGCTAAAGATAAATGTGGGTAAAAGTAAGGTGATGAGATGTACAAGGGGTGAAAGTGGCAGTAGACTGGAAGTGAACATTAAGGGAGAGCGACTGGAGGAAGTGGATAGTTTTAGATACTTGGGTGCAAGTGTAGCAGGAAAAGGTGGAGTGAAGGTGGAGGTAGAATGTAGATTGAGAGAAGCGAGTAAATGCCTTGGTGGTTTAAAGAGTGTAATGAGAAATAGACATTTGGGAATGGATGCGAAGAGGAGACTGTATGAAGGAGTGATTGTGCCAACAGCACTGTATGGGGCAGAAACGTGGAACATAAGAGAAGAAGAGAGAAGGAGTTTGAATGTGTTTGAGATGAGGTGTCTGAGAAGTATGGTGGGGGTTACTAGGCTAGATAGAGTGAGAAATGAGGAGGTGAGGAGGAGAACAGGGGTGAAAAAGGATTTGGGAGAGAGGGTTGATGAAAGAATATTAGGATGGTTTGGACACATGGAAAGAATGAGTGAAGAAAGACTAGTAAAAGAGGTATGGAAGGCAGATGTGGAGGGAGTGAACATGAGGGGACGTCCTAGGATGAGGTGGATGGATGGGGTGAAGGGGGCTTTGGGGAAGAGGGGAATGTCTGTTGAGGAAGGAAGGGAGAGGACGGAAGACAGAGGTGAGTGGAGAATGGTTGTATATGGATGATGTTGTGACTGCATGAGGAGGAATGGGCGGGGGGGTGGGGTAGTATGTGTGAGTAAATTTTTGACGCAGCCCGAAGGGATTTCTCCCCGTCCTCTCCTTATATGCAAAGGGGGACGGAGAGGGGGGGTCGCCGATTAAATGAAGCGGCCTTGCTGTGGATGTACTGTGTCTTGCGACACTGCTTCTGACCCAGGGCGGTGGGCAGGGTGCAGGGATGACCCGTCATCCAGGAGGTGCTCAGATGAGAGGAGGGGTGGGAGGGGTGTGGAGTGTATTTAGGGATGAAATGGGTGGGAGTGTTTTTATGCCTTTCCCTTTTTGGCTACCCCCCTTGGAAGGGGGAGAAAGCCTTGGTATATGTATGAGTATTTTAACTATAGATGAACTGTTAGGGAAAGAATCAACCAATCCATTGCACAAAGTCTCTCTTGCGGGAAACACACGGCAAGTGGCAACTGCCCCAAGAAGGGGTTACCACACTGGGCAATTTTCCCTCCCACATCCTACCTCCAGCCTCCATTTGAAAAAACTATGACTTCATTTACGGAAATTAAACTTTTCTAAGAACATTTCAATAGTATGCCTAACATTAGCATAGGTTTACAATCTCTTAGTCCATCATTCAGCTTTGCTATATATGACTGAAAGATGATTTGATTTAGTACCTTCTTTGAAAATAAAATTAATACAATATGCGACAACTAATTGCAATGGAAATGTGAATTTGTCCAATCAACCAACCTTGCCGTAGTGACTATTAATGATTTACGGACTATAACCTCCAGTGACAATGACTAAACTCCAATAAATTGTCTAATAAACCGATTAATGTGATAATATTGTAAATAGTTACCTTACAAAAGTGATTGTGAATATACATATGATACATAATATCTACATACCAAGGAAAAGATTACCAAGAAGATCTGATGTCGTGCAGTTCGCCTGACCAGTGTAGAGGTTGCACCTGTCAAAATACACGACGAAACAATACATTTTAATTAGTTACCTTACAAAAGTGATTGTGAATATAAACATGATACATACCAAGGAAAAGTTCATCAAGATCTGATGTCGTGCAGTTCGCCTGTCCACTATAGAGGCTGCACCTGTCAAAAAACTCAGACGAAACAATACACGATATGGAAATGTGATTGTACCGGGAAAACCAGCCAGAATGTTGGAACAGCCTTTCAAAAGAAGCAAGTCCGTGATCGATAATGAAAGAAAAGTAGACAACGAAAAATGATGAATAAGAGTTAAATCTCAGTACAGCATTTGACACCGTAGATTATATGTAAAGGTTTAGAAATAAAGAGGTGCAACCAGAAACGCCTCAAAATAGCTGGAAAGTTATATCACGCATCTACAAATAATCGTATCAATGAATAAAAAAAAAAAAAAAAAAAAAAAAAAACGGCGGGGAAAAAAAATTCATTCGCATTTTGAACGTCGCTGTCAAACCCAAGTAAAATAAAAATTCTGTTTCTTCAATGTCCACTAAACCCACAAATCCAGGATTTGCCCCACTGGTCCCAGTGAACACCCACAAACCTATAAAGGTGTTATCACACTGGGCTATTTTCCCTCCAACCTCCGATTATCGTCGGTACCCCCAACCTCCGATTAATCGTCGGTACCCCCAACCTCCAGAACTATCCCCGCCGTCAAATCACTATGGCAAACTATTTTTTCTCAACAAAAACACA